>NW_009260484.1:3024567-3035224 GCF_000687185.1 Egretta garzetta
CGGCCCTCCGGCGCTCGCGGGGGCGCCCCGGCTGCCCCCTGCCACCCGGTGCCACCAGCCAGGCAGGGGCTCTCTGTCCCCCCGCAGCCATCCCACGGTGTGGGACAAGGACACATGTGCAAGGTTTCAATTTATGGATTTCTGGCCTAGAGGCAGAAAGTGCTGCCTAGCCAGCCACTCCAACCACCAGAAAGAGACTGAATTAAAAAAAAAAGAAAAAGCAGAAAGAACACAGATTACCTTCCTGCTTACTGGCAATCTGATCCCACCCTGTGCAGCCTTTGAATTAAGCACCTCTCTGGGAGGCAACTGTCCTATTAGCATAATGTACAGCACTAAAACATGGGGCTCTTCCCAGGGAGCGCTTTATTGTGTGCACGCTTCATTTTTAATATTCATGGCCAGCTCTGTTTAGAACATCCTTTTGACAGAGGAGAGGCACCGAGATAAGCCGTTGGGGTAGCGGTTGTCCTGGAAACAGCAAGATCCACTTATTTTTAGCACCGAAGTCATCCGGTTAAACAAACTACATTAAAGGAACATTGTGATTATGACACAACAACAGAAAGATGCGTGGTGTATTTATGGTCACCGGGATGGCGTGACGCCTCGTCTTTGGCCGCCGGTTCTGGCTGCCAGCAGCCTGGCCGAGCCAAGCATGCCCTGTCCTTCTGGGCGACGGCGGGGACCCACCCGGGAACGGCCCAAGCCGGGCGGTGGAGGAAGCCCGCAAAAAAGCACAGCACAAAACAAACAAAGGTATACTTTTTCAGCAAGGTATGCTTACCAGGAATGTATAGATCAGAAGGAGATAGGCCATGGGCAAACAAGGGCAGGGAGGTGAAGATTATCCCTGCACCCTTGTTTCCTAGTGCTGATGGTCGCCTGGTGTGCACCACCCTAAGTGACCCCAGAAAGTCTGGGAGCTCCACCCAGAAGGTCGCCCCCAAGCCCAAAAGCTAAACCCCAGGCACAAGTGCTACACAAAAAAGTGTCTCTATCGACAGGTTTCTTCCCCACCTGTGTTGGGGCAGACCTGAACGGTAACAAGCAGCACCCTGCTCCTAGTAGTTTGATCCTTACCCTTCAGGATGCACAGCAAAGCCACAGGTGTATGAAACCAGAAAAAGCAGCTTTTCCAAAGCTAATTGGAAAAAAAAAAATGTTTGGGCCACAATAAAGCTTCAGTGATGGTTTAAAAGTGGTTCTTGCTTTATCTAAGCCAGTTTGCCTGATGTGAAAAGAGACCTCCTAGCTGCAGCAAAAGCTGTGCAATTTTTACTGCCATAGAGGTCTACTTGTCAGAGTTCGCAAAACATTGCGCTCTGTGAGGCAGTGCTGTTTGGGTATTAAAGCACAGCTTCGACACCCTGTGACACACCGCTTCCAAAGTTTCAGGGGCTGTTCTACCCCACTGCTGTCCCCCATTGGTTTTGGTGGGAATTAGCAAAGCCCGGTGGGTATAACAGAGACACAGGAGGAAACAGGCACAGCCACCTCCACAGCTATGGGGTGATGGTGGCCCACACAGCCCAGACGGTACCAGTACCCATCAAATCAAGTGTTGCCTGCAACTTTGTCTCCCTGAAGAAGGGAAAGAAAAGAAGAATGAGAAAAGAGGAACAGAAAATTAGAAAGGTTCAAAAGAGGGAAGGGAAGAGGTAGAGGAAATTGGGGTGCACCTTGGGACAAGTTTCTCCTTGATATGGAGTAAAGGGTAACTTTTAGCTGAAGGAAGCACAGGGGGAAAGGCAAAGAGGTAGGGGAAGAACTGGAGCCACAGACAGCCCATGCACATGTATATGGGGAGAAATTGTAAGTGGGAAAAAGGATTGCAAGAAAGCTTTTGTATAGGCAGCAAGCTTGGCCATTAGCCTCAGTAGCACGTGTGGTCCTGCAGCTTACAGCTGCCTGAAGCTGGCCAGTGCCAGCACTCCTTGTCAAGGGCAATGCTTTTCCTTCTACCAGAGTTGAATTTGGGCGTGGAGGCGTGCAGAGACAGAAAATCCAAACCCAGTGCTCTTCCAGATAACATCTCTTAGCCTTTCCTGTGCAGAATACAGAAAGTTTCAAGTAAATCCATCCAAGAAAGAAGGGCATAGCCACTCCCTGCGGGTAAAACTGGAGGGGCTCAAGGCTTTCCTGTGGTTGTTATATCTCAAAAAAAAAAAAAAAAAAGTGCATACCTGAAGTTCAACCTATTCACAGCTGTGGAAAAAGAAGTTCTGTGTCTTCCTGGCACTGGTTAAAGTGGCTATTATAAAGCCATCTGAGCAGAGCGGCCGTTCTGGGAGCAGCTGTTCCAACACAAGCTTCTCTCTCTGCTTTCAAGTAACTGCCCACTCCCAAAATAATTCTGAAGAAAAATCTTTGCTTGCTTCTTCAGTGTATGCCTGCCATCGTACTGCTGGTCCATCACCAATGGGAAATAAGGTGACCTCCTGCAAGCAGAGACAGCTGGTGAGGAGGGGGAAAGAAACACAAGATTTTCTGATCACTGCATACAATTCCTGAGGGGCTCTGACAACACCCTCTTAACACACAGCACTGTCGTCTTTGGTACTGGTGATGCCAGTAGGGATTAGATTTCACATTCATCATAGCACTAATGCTGTAGAAAATGAGACCCTAATGCTTTAATTTATTTTGCTCTAGCTTTTGTAGGATGCTTTCGCTGCAGTAATGAACTGGCCATTGTTTAGCTTTGCTATCAGCAGGGTGGGCTGCTGATGGCTCGACGGCGTGCTGTGACAGCGAGACTTTGCCGTGGCCCTCCTTGGGCTGAAGGAGTTCATCTGTCATTCTGCCCGGAGGAGGTCACCAAACCCTCTCTGTCCTCCGAGTGAATGCAGGCAGATAGCCCTGCTTGCATTACCTCTCAGGAGAGGGGTCGCAGACGTACCCCATCACTCGCCCGCCAATGCTGCCTGGAAATCAGTGCTTATATTATGAGGCTGCAGCAAGAACAGCATCCCATGAGTTCCTGTAGTCTTGCCGAGTGCACATCCAAAGCCCTTGGTGCAGGTATGGAAGACCTGTTCACAGCCGCCCATTAATGCAGCGACTATCTGCCCGCCAGCTCTGCCTTCCTCAGGTAGGCTGCAGCACCTCTGGGCCAAGCGTTCCTCCTTGGCTCCCCCAAGAATGTGCTTCTGGGCGCAAAAGGCATTAAGCGAAGCCAAACCACCGCAGCTCTGCTATCTCATTTTGTGGCTGCAACTATTTGTTATGGGTTTTTCTTTTTCTTTTCTTTTTTTTTTTTCCCCCATAACAAATGGTGCTTATTTTAAAACAAGAATTTCTGGGTAATTTCCCCCTCCCCAGCTTTCAGGTATTTTCTCCCCTGAAAAAAAATTCTGATTTTGCATCCGTTGTGCCTTGTTTTTCTCCTTGTGTCACTCATCTGTTTTTCCAATCTGCCAGGTGGAGCTGAGGGAAGAAAAAAGAGGGAAATAAACATAAAAGTGAGGGGGAAAAGAAAGCACCCTCCCCAGTATTTTTATTGATTTGAATCACCCAATATATTTACTGATTTTTCTTAGTTAAAACCCCAGTAAGCTGTATTACTCATGTTTTTTAAGCTATTTCTCAGAGCCTCCTCCCTTCCTACTTTTTCTGCTTTAGCTCAAACAACCAACGTGCACTGGTGTTCAGCTTTGCTGGGCTCTGGCTGTGGCTCCCCCGCCCGCGGGAGCTGCCCTAGCCCCAGGCGTTGCTGTACCCAGCCAAGCTTTTTTGGCTCCCCAAAGCCATGTCAGACGGTACTACCTGTCAGTCCTGGGTAATCACAGCTGGAGTTCAACCCCTGACCTGTACGTCGCCGGTCAATCCATTAAGCCGTGCTTTCCTCCTACAATCAATTTTTTAATATCTCGGCTTTCCAGTCAAGATGACTGTGTTAGTTCTAAAACATAAATAGCAGGATGAGCGAGGAGCTATATTTACCCTTTCCACGGATTTGGGCAAGAGGAGGTGGGGACATGGTGGAGCACAGTGGATGGATGCCCTCTGTCACCCGGCCCTCTAACCTAACCCCATTTACATAGAAACAAACAAGCAAACAGTGCATGGAAAGAAGGAAAGGATTCTTTCTGATGGTATCTTGCATTTTCATGTGGTGAGTCAGAGATAAAAGCATCTGGAAGGGAACGTAGAAGCTCTTTCAAATCTCCCTTTTGAGGAGCTGTCTCCAGAAGCCTTGGTTTTACTCTGGTATTTCCAGCAGGAGTGCACTGTACTGTCATGTCCTGTTTTCTGTGATAACTGGAGGTGAGAACAGTAAACGAGGCACACGCATGGACACTTTGATGGCCGGGATATTACCACATTACCCTGGGAGGGCATCTTGCTTATCAATGAAAATCTGCCTTGCTTCAGAGGACCTCTCCATTAGCTGAGAGCACTGGCTAGCTGGATTAGGGTGGGGAAAAAAATACCCTATACCCACGGCACAGAGGGGATCCCACCCAGGCAGACACGCGTTGCCAACCCAAGGCCATGGGAGCTTTGCAAGAAGAGAGGACGCCCACCTCACGTCTTCTGAGCAGCAAGGATGGGCTTTCAGTCCACCCTTCGGGTAGCAACAGGAGAGCTACCAGCAACAGCCACGTGCTCCAGGCCCCAGGGCACGGTGCGGCCACAAGCTGCCTTCAGGACCTGGGCAATTTGCCATCCTGCAAGAAAACAAACGTTAGGAACGTGAGCTGCCACTTCAGGAGCCCTAGCGCAATGGAGTTACCCCCCAGCCATATGGGAGAAATTACTTTTCCAAGCCAACAGCAGTCCAAAAGACACAGATCTTCCAGTGGATCGCAAAGCAAACTTCTGTCTGATTTCTGTTACATTTTAATAATAGACTTCAAAAAATGCAAGGCACTTCCCTCCTTGCTAACATATTTCCTTTGCATTTAAGTAGAACTAAAGACTGCTGACACTAAGTGTATCTAGGAAGCAAAATAGATCCTCCCTTCCCCAGAAAACCCTCCTACTCATTTTGTGGCCCAAAACCTCTTCTCTGAAAAACTCAGGTTAACTTTCCTTAATCCTCACATTCCAGGGTACGTTTACAATTAGAGTAGTATTGGAGTAGAATGACTAAAAAAGCAAGCAAAAAGCTATCAAATACATACATGTATGCATGCAAGAGCGTGCCTATAGCTATATAATTCTCTGTAAAAGACACCGTTTTTCAGATTACCCAGAAACTGGTCAAATGCCTGGAAAATATTCTTTCCAAGTTTTCAGACCGGCCTCTGAAACTGCACAAACAGATCTTGTCCCATTGGAGTTAGTGGAATAATTCGTGTTTGGCTTGGACTCAGCCTGCCGCATGCACATGAACTCGTACGTGCAGATACTTGTCTGGGTCTGTGAGCCAGGTAGATAACTGTGCAAATTTCTTATTTGCATGCAGTCTTGTCCAGCTGGCCCATAGGATTTGCGTAGGCTGTATAGGCAGACAGAATTGCTGTATATGTTCTTGCTTTTCCTGCCCCGTTTAGCCAAAAGTTCACCCTTGCAGGCGTGCCGGACCGTACTGCTCTCACGGGATTGAAACGTGGAGTCACATCATCTGAATGCATCGCAGGAGGGAGACAGTAGCCAAAGATTTGCCCTTAAGGGCCCAGCTCTACTCCAAATTGTGCTTAGGGCTGGTTTCAAGGACGAGCACTCAGGGCAATTGCGCAGGGCCTCAGGACTTGCAGGGTCTCATTAGAGTAAGACAGGGAGCCAGCCAAACCAGCCAAAATGAGAGCTAGCCCATAGCTTGGACCCTGCCCAGGGTCACCCGAGGCACTGCTTGCCCCTTGTTACCCCCCACTAATTGCCCCGAGGTCCAACAGCCTGCACTATTGGGCAGTGAGTTGGGGAAGAACTTGCTCCAGAAATGGGGCTTGGGCTTCATTAACCCACTAGAGCTCAGCCACTCACTGACACATCTCGGGAGGCTTGCAGTGCAATCCAGAGCATCTCTGAGGGCACTGACATGCCAGAGCCACTACTTCAGGAGCAGTGCTGTCCTAACTGCATGTAAAACAGCATGAAAATGGGAGGTTTTGCAGGGAAGAAAGAGAGGATAAAATCTATATGCACAAGCAAAAGCCCTTTTGGGGAAAATTGTGAGGGTCAAGCTCCTGATGGGCTGAAAGAGGAGGGGAACAGCAGGCAAAGATTATCACATACTAAGCAGGGGAAGGTGTAAAGGAAGCAAAACCTCTAAAATTACAACAGTCAAAATAGGTATTTGCCTGGCTTTCATTTTAAGTGGCTAGATTTTACCCGTTGTCTCTTCCTGGCTTCTTGTAAACTCCCATGACATCTATCGGTGGAGACACAGAGGATTAACTTGCAGACAAACCCTTGCAAACTTCAGCCACTCCGTAACCATTTAAGCAGATAACTCTGTTTTTATGTAGGGCAACTGGTGGGGAAAATGTGTCACCATTTTCTTTCCTGCTTCCTTTGAGTGGTAAGATGAGAAGCAAGGACACTTCAGACCCGGAGAGCTCAGCTTCCCTTCCCCCTGCACCGGGGGTGCCTGAGTCACCCCCACAAATGCCGAAAGCTCTTGCTAGGCAGCGGCAGGAAACCAGGGGCATCTCCCAGAGTCACAAAAGTTGGTCCTTACCTGCCTCAGGGCAAAGAGGGAAGAGAATTAAAGCAATTCAATCCCCTCTGCTGTCCAAGACAGGCAGCCAAGTGCTTTATGTGGCAGCCGGTTCCTTGGATTTATATTGCACGCATAGTGAGAAAACATGTTAGTCCTATTTGCTTTACTGGGCTTTGCCATGCTGTGAGTGCGACTACCTGGCAACAAGTAAATCTCCCCAGATCCTGTCTGTAATGAAGCACAAGTTCTGGGATACAGTCTGGAGCGCATTTGGAAAGCAGGGCAAAAAGAATTGTTCTTAAGTGATCTAAAATGCCACTCAGTAACCTAGAAAGCTTTTTTCTGGGTCATCAGGAGGAAACTCACTTGCTCCCTTCAATCTCCTGGGGAAAGCAGCAGATCAGCTTAACCCAGATTTTGGTTCCTCTCTGGCAGGAGCCCACCATGGCGTGGCAGCCAGCAGAGGCTGGTGGTCTGCCCGTTCAGGAGGATGGCAAGGGGCTGAGAAGACCTTCCCGGTCAGACCAGAGCTCTGCAGCACCACTCCCAGGCACACTGGCGCTGAGGAGGGTGAGGGCAGCTAGGGCACATCACCCTTGGAGGAAGAGCAGAGGACGCAGAAACTGACCCAGCCCTTGCGCTGCTCCCCCCTGGTAGTTCCCCGCATATTCTGTGTTACAGCAACCAATGCAGTTGAAAGAGGCCCCCCAAGACGCATTTTGTCAGGAAGAAGGGAGGGGCGGTCACAGTCTCCCAGACCCCACCTTGTGAGCAGAGTTGTTGCTGCTTGCCCTGCTGGCGTTCCCAGCAGAAGGGAGCAGGGTGCAAAAGGAAAAAGGGCTGCTCCAACTTGCCTCTAGCTGGTGTGAGGGGCCAGACTGGACAGCCAGCAAGGACTGCAACAGAACGGGCTCAAGAACAAGCTTCGAGCCATCACCACAGCCCTTTTTTGTGTGTAAAGCAAGAGAGCAGAGCAACTTCAGCCTCCATGTGTCCAGCTCGCTGCCCTGTTGGCTCATGGTATGGCAAGTCTGGTGACTCAGTAATCTGTTTGCCATGCCTTTTTTGAAGCAGGAACAGAATTTAATTCCCTTTTAGGAGATCAAAACCAGGAAACGTTTAAGTAGGACTTCCTGCCCAGTGTGAAATACAAATTCTTTTCATCATGGAAAGTTAACTGAGCTTAAACAATAGTCTAATGAAACTGGTTATGCAATGAAGTTGTAGGAGATCAAAGCCGATTTTGGGTTTTAATTAAGAAAACAAGGTACCTGGATTAAGGAAGCTAGTGGTAACCCACTGCCTAGCTGCTTAAAGAAACACAAACACTTCCCCATTAATGTGGTGCACACACAGAAGAAAATGAGGCAGCGTAAGAATTTGCCTGTACTTAGAGTCAGGAATTAAAACTGGAAAACGTCCTACTTGAATTATCTAGATCAGACACCATTTCTTCATGAAGGGAGAGGACCTCATGAATCCTACTGAACATTGCCCCCTCTCCCCTCCATCTCTTCTGCTGCAGATCCCTTTAAAAGTGCCTTAGTCTGTACTGCAGGGTTGTCTGTCTGCACAAAACCCCTGCTGTTCCTCTTCCACCCGTAAGGCTCTCTAAATTCACAATCTTGTAGGTCATTCCAGGCAGGAGGAAAAGTCAGTGAAGGGCTTAGGTAGCTTTTTGAAAGCAGCTTTGTTTATTTATAAAGGAGAGACAACCGCCTGTGTGACACAGCAGGAGTCAAGCCACAGGAGAGGGTTTCTGTTCCCAACTTCCCCTGTTGTTTTGGCCAAGCCCCCCACTCCAAAGCCCCCTCTCCCTGGGCTTTTCCCAGGGCCACACACTGTGCTTGCTCAGGCTTTTGTCTGTTTCTGTACCTGCTCCGCACTTCTCCTCCTGAGCTGGCCAGCTTCACACCCACACTCACCTCTTCCCAAAACAGCTCCGCACCAAAGCTCCCCTTCCCAGAGCCTGCGCACTCCTGAGGAAAGCAAACGGACCGGTGGTTTGGGCAGAGACCTCTGTGCAGAGCAGAGGTTTTAAGCTAGATGTGATGTTGCTGCCTGCTTTTCCAAGCCAATTGCAGGGGCTTTTGAAAGGAAAAATCTGAGAATGGGGGTTAATCTGGGGTCTACCTTATTAGTAAAGCCATAAAGCCTTTCGGGAAAGCCCTACAGAGCAGGCTGGGGCTGAAACCAGTAGGTTTCTGTAGAGGCTCGGAATATTTATAGGCCCATGTTAGGAGTGAATATCGGTGCATGGTTGTTGGAGATGAAAGGGAGTTTAGTCTGGCTAACACCATGGGACTGTTAGAGGGGTTTATCTCTCCTGCCAGGTTGCGTGCACCATCCATACATTTCAGTAGTGGGCGTACCACTCCTAAGAACCTTGAAATGATGGTTCATTAAGCTTGCAGGAATGTTATCGTTTTCCATAAAATTTGATAGGATTTTCCAGGACCTGTGATGCTTCAGTGTAATGCATTCTTGGCTATCAACAGCCATCTTGGGCCCCCGGAGAATGCTCTGCAGAAACTGTAAAAAGGTTTTAAACATGCATTTTGATTTACAGCAATGGCGAGTTCCTCCCACGGTGTGATTGGGGTGGGGATTCAGAACATATTTCTGGGCTTCATTCAATTTCCACGTTCCCTTCCCCAGTTACTTTTGAAATCATGTTGTTCACTCAGCCTTAACCGTAGTTTAGCCCATACTCATACCACCAAATGGCAGAGGTTCACGGGGAGGGGACTGTGGTCAGAAAAAAAATGCTCCAGGGTTTGGATGCAGATGTCTTCTCCTTGATTAATTTAGCTACCTTATTTGTTGAAAAACAGGGATATTTAATGGAGAGACAGGACTGTCACATCCCTAGAGCTTGTTCTGCAACCACACTCCAGTCTGTTGTTGCATAAAGGTACTGCCCCGTGTTCGCCTCGCCCATCCTTGGTGCAAGTACTGAACCCTTATTTGTGCAAGACGTGTCTGCGAGGGGAACCGGGCTGTCTGCTCCTGCCCTGTCTGGGGAAGAGCTGCTGTCTCCCAGCTTTTAAATTCCACTTAGTCTTTTTGAGTGAACATGGTGCTTATTCACAGCCTGATTTGTAGTCTGCTTAAGTTAGTAGGAGCCTTGCAGTGAGCCTGGGATCTGGTGCTTGCAGGCCCAGCAGCAGCAACTGGTGATCGAAGTCTCCTGTTTAATCCCAGACAGTTGGCAGGGGCAGGCCAGCCTCCCCTAGGCCTCACTCATGATCTTTGAACGCCTTCTTTCATCTTGAAAAGACAGATCAATCTATAAACTTCCTGGGACCGCAGCCCCTGTGCTAAGAGTCTCAGTAAAAGGTGGCTGCAGTGCTGGCTTAGGCAGTAGGGATATTTATGGTCTCAGGTTAAGTATGGAGACCTTCTGTAATACTGTTCTCAACCTGGGGTATCCCAGGATACAGACCCTTTCTCCACATCCCAAAGGGAGTCTCTGGAAAGTTAATCTGTGCCATGGCTTAGAAACAGCCTGCAGAACAAGCAGCTTGATGCCCTTGCACTGGACATTTTCCCCTCTCCCTTTCTTGAGCCACAGCCTGGCAATTTACCCATTTCCAGCACTGTATCAACAGGAAGGTCCACTCCAGCCTCTGCCTTGGGGCATATGATATAGAATCATAGAATCGTTTAGGTTGGAAAAGACTTTTAAGATCATCGAGTCCAACCGTTAACCTAACCCTGTCATCCCACCACTAAACCATGTCCCTAAGCACCTCATCTGCCTGTCTTTTAAATACCTCCAGGGAAGGGGACTCGAGCACTTCCCTGGAGGTATTTAAAAGACAGGCAGATGAGGTGCTTAGGGACATGGTTTAGTGGTGGGATGACAGGGTTAGGTTAACGGTTGGACTCGATGATCTTAAAAGTCTTTTCCAACCAAAGTGATTCTATGATTCTATCCCTGCTGTTCAGATTGAGAGGTCGGCCCTTCAAACCAGCGAGGGGTGGGGCCATTTTCTCCCGAAGATGAACACGGAGGAAGTTGGTTCAAACCCGCTGCCCTCCCGA
>NW_009260484.1:3035406-3045242 GCF_000687185.1 Egretta garzetta
TTGAACCAAAATTTTTTTTTTTTTTTTTTTTTTTTCTTTTTGCTTGTGAATGTGGTCAGATCTACCAACAGCAAATTACTTCACAGACATTTCAAATTTTAAATGTCGTTGCTTTTCATAGAATCATAGAATCATAGAATCGCTTTGGTTGGAAAAGACTTTTAAGATCATCGAGTCCAACCGTTAACCTAACCCTGTCATCCCACCACTAAACCATGTCCCTAAGCACCTCATCTGCCTGTCTTTTAAATACCTCCAGGGAAGGGGACTCGAGCACTTCCCTGGAGGTATTTAAAAGACAGGCAGATGAGGTCCCGTCCCAATGCTTGACAACCCTTTCATTGAAAAAAATTTTCTTAATGTCTAACCTAAACCTGCCCTGGCGCAACTTGAGGCCATATAATCACCTGCACCCAAAAAGGGGATGTGTCCCTTATCTCATAACCAGCAGGGCCAGACTTTGAACCACTGGCCCAAGAGTCTATGTCTTACTACCATTTCTTTGAATCTTCTAGGCATGCTGCTTCTGTCCCTTACTAACGAAGCTTTGCGTTTTATTGCTGCAAAGCATTCACCCTGAAAAAAGAAGCCCCAAATAAAAAGACCGATCCAAGCTGAAATCATCATGGCCAAGTGAGAGAGATGTTTTTAAACATCCCCAAAGCGACGTCTTTGTGTTGGTGAATAACAGGACTTCCAGCAATCTGGGTGTCTTTGTGCAGAGCCCCCTGAATAAGCAAATCACAGATCAATACAGGCCACAGTGTGCGTTACTCATTAGCATGCTGGGAGCTGGGAACGAAGAGATGATACCAAACACCAGCTCCCCCCTTCCCCTGAACAGAGCCTACTGATAGGGCAAGTGTGCGCTGCCAACAGTGAGTCATTCATCACTCCCTCTGCGTTTCACAACAGCATGATTCAGTGTTTGTAAAGGAAAGTCCTGACTGCAAACATTACCCTCATTCAGTCGCCGTTAGCCTCCTTGCAACATACAGCATAGATTGTGCTCTGCATGGTATTTGCCAGGACAGTAACTCCGCGGAGGTAGAGCATCCCCCAGTGATCTGGAGATCTGTGGAAACCAAGAGCGATCTGGAGGGGGACTGTGCTGTGGAGACTACTGCCCTTGGCATGTCCAACACTCATCCTCTCCCCCCCACCTCCAAGTCAGCCCCAGTGGAGAAGCCCAGCTGAGCACCATAGCTGGTAAAGTCCAGGATGAAACTGAAGCACAAGTTGCAAGCCATAAGATGAACTTTCTAATTGCCAGCCCTACAGATTCAACCTGGGGAGAGGGAAGAAATGAAGCAGTGCTATGCCCTTCCTGCCTCCTCAGTTTCCAGCAGCCCCAGCGCTGTGACTGCAGGCTGATGGTTTTGCTGATAAGGCAGAAAACAGAGTGGAGCTCACCTTGCTTTTCCCTAAGCAAGGCTGAAAACTAGTTTTTGTCAGTCACTGCAAAGCACTCAGAGTCTCTCAGAGTACAGATACAGTGATCAAAGAGATGCCTCTGTAAGAGAGGGAGGTCAGCTCTACAGGATCAGCAGAATTGGTGTGGTTTGGCTGTGCTTAAACCTACTTGAGCTGTAGGAAGCCAAAAAGGGATAGGGAGATGCAGGCAGGCTCCCCTGCACATGGCTTGTTAGACTGAGGGAAGATTTTGCCCCTAATCAGTTTTCTGATCCTCCTTAAGACTGTCTACTACTCTGCTTGCTGTTTCTGTAATTCTCCTGTTGGCTTTCCTGCAGCCACCAGCATCAGGCAGCAAAGCAATTAGGGTAAGCGTGGCATCGTCCCATCCAGGCTTCTTCCCGTCCAGGCTATGCACACAAATCCTAGGTTTGATCTGAAAGGTGATTTGAAAGGAAATTTGAAAGTCAGAGCAAAATGTTTTCTAATAAGTAAGCAAGTAGTAAAAATAATTTCTATTTTTTTTGTTTTCCCCTTTTTTCCGGGCAAAAGTAATGAATGGCCTTCTGATTTAGACATACAGCCAAAGCACATATAAATCAGCAGAGCCCCACCGACATCTATGGTGCTTTGTCAGTCTACACAAGCTGCAGATAAAGCCTTTAATGTTTCCACAAAGCAGAGTTATCAGGCTCCTTGTGGGCTTGTATGAGTTAACAGAAAGAGCTTTCTAGCAAAGCCATCTATCACTCGGCTATCTACAATCACCAGCGTGCAGGTAAATCACCAGGGTTCTGCTACCAGATGTTAAAAAGGCAGTTGACCTTCTTGTATATTCCACACATGAAAAGAGCTCAGTAAATTATTTGACTTTTAAACAACAATATTCAACAATTTACTACAGAGCCCACTAACTGGATGAGGTGTTAACCTGGACATCCTGACCAAATTCCAGCTGGGTTAATTATACGTTGCGTGAACGTTCCCCTCTGTTTCAATTGTGACACTATTTGATGTTATTGTTTGTTTTCCCCCCTAAAGATTGTGCTGGAATCCTGCTGTTGCTGTGTTGCACACTGAAAGTGTACGTGCTACAATTGTAGATGAAAGGTCTCTGGATGTGGAGTTTTAAAAGCAGTCATAAATGCATTCTTTATGAGCATAGGAGCTCTAATGCATGGATATGATTGTTTTTACTGCTTTTATTGATGCTGTTATTGTTCCTGCTGTTTCAGATACAATTTACCACTGCTGTTTTTCTTCTTAAGTCCTGAAATACAGATTTGGATTAGCATTAAAATCAGAACCCGGATTTACCCAGAGTAATGTGCTGTTCAAATTTTGGGTTCCGATTCAGATCCATTTTAAGGCAAAGCCATCAATGGCAAATCCATATTGAGATTACAGCGTGAATTTCCCAAATCCTGTGGGGAGGAATTGCTGCCAGAGCTGTGAATAAGGCTTACTTCAAGCCAGGATTAGATCAGAAACAAATCAAAACAAAAAAGGGGAAAGGCAGACAGGCTAATAACTACGGTGCTGGAAAATCTTACTAATACTACTTAGCGACTTGTCATATAAGATGTAATCAATAAATACTATGTTGGTTGTGGTTGTTCTGTAGAGGGTATTGACTAGTAATTCTACACGTGGTTGTCTTGGCTGCTAACTTTTATGTATCGTTTTCTCTGAGTACCTCCCTCATTTCTGTGTGTACCAAAGACTTCATATTCTTGGCTCACAATAAGAAACATCAAAAGGCAGAAGCAAAATGAGGAGTAAAGTTCCCTTTGCTAAGGGCACATGCTGCGGCTGCAAGGTTGGGCTGTGGGCGAGACATGGAAGGGAAGGAAATTCCAGCTCCGGTGAATTATCAAGTAAGCAAACTGTCTTGCCAAGGAGAAATGCCTGTGATCTGCCAATCATACTGCTCAGCTGACTTAAGGGACTAAAACTGTGGAAGACTTTTCACCCAGCCTAAGGTACATTCTGTACACTTCAATGCAAAGACAGTGCATTTGAAAGGATAAGAAGAAGACCTAAAGTTTTCATCAGAATCCGTGGTCTATGGTAAATTTGCAAGAAGGAATAATAAGGAGCACAGGGCAAAACTCAGCCTTGCAGAGTGAAGTATGGACCTCTTGTGAATACTCTGCTCATATTCACCAGGAATATCCTACTAATCAATCCAACCTAAGCAAGGTCAATTCTAACCTCAGAGCATCTTCCCAACAAATGAGTTTCATATTACTAGGCTAATTATACATAGCTACCCAAACACTACCTGTCAGCTCGGAGAGTTAGCAAAAAAATGTCAACTGTATTACTTGGCTATGTTACTTCATTAACTAGGCCACATTTCTAGACCTAGCCTGATCCACAGAGGGACCAAAGTAGAGATAGCTGACTGCTGAAGTCTGTTTGGTCCTTGCCCCTTGCTGAGCCTAAGGCCCACGGCAATCCCAGTAGGTGGGGGGGCAGCAGGACAGTTTGCCCCAGCACTGTATGCAAGCCTGTAGCTGTGAAGACAAATATTCAGATGCTGTTCATCCCTGAGGTGGTTCTCCTGGCCACGTCATTGAATATGTCCTTTGCTACGGTGCAGAGAGAGTATGCATTCAGCTGGTAGTGCTGCTGCACCTCAGTCTTATCTAATTATGTTCTGTAAAGTGAGTTATTTGCCATGTATTTACATAACCTCTCCTTCCTCTCTCTTCCTACACATACGGCAGCCCCTCAGCTGCTCTGTCATTTGGCCACAGAGGCACCAGTTTGCTAATCTAGTTTCATGGTCTGATAGACCTGGACAGTGATCAGTTTGCTTCCAAGGCGTTTTGCTAAGGGGGAAGAGCTCTGACCCCTATTGGCAATTCAAGCTAATAGGATTGCTCTTCTTATGCTTCAACCAGATTGTCACAGCATCCTCATGTGATAGTCTGCAGTAAATCCCATTCCCAGAAATTAAGCCTGTGGCCTCTGGATCCAAAGCCATTAACTCTGTGATAATTAATGGGTGGGAAATACAGCCCCCCTCCTGCAAAATTCAAAACAAAAGGAGATTGGCAAGACATAACCTCTCTCCAAGGCCAGCAGACCTTTTAAGTAAATACCCTGCACTGCTTGAGCTATGAGGGCAATGGGACATTTGAAAGACCTGCTGCAAAGAGACAAATTTGGGGCACTTTATCTAAATGCCAGGAAGAGGACTTAGCAATATCCCTTAATCCACAAGATATGAGATGGGGGGAGGGGGGGGGTACCAAGAGAGGAGAGGAGCAGGCAATGAGGAGGGGGTAAGACCACAATTTAAAACCACCCTGTTACAGGGAGCTTCAAATGCAAAACTTTCCTTCTTGCCTGAAGGAACAGACATGTCCTGATCCACCACTCCCCTGGTGGCCTGAGGGAGGCTGCCTCTGCCAGTTCCATGTGCTTCCCTTCTCCCCTCACTCGTGCTTCTTTCACTCTGTGCTCTACTAACAGTAAGGGTGGCTGCACACCAAACTGCAAGGCCCTTTGGAAACCAGCTGAAGGAAAGGACTCAGAACATCTCAATGCTCAACAGGACTGCAGGATTCAGAGACACTAAACCACCCAAAACAGCGACTATTAGATGGGACATGATGGAGGCAGGCTGGCAGGGAGCATTATGCAAATGGTCACCAATGCTCATTTTATTTTATAATAAAGATATAGAAAGGCAGCTGTTCTGATCCCCAGATGTCTTTGCTGGGGAGGTCCGGGTGGACATCTCAGCCCCTTGGGAAGAGGTGGCACCCAAAATCCAAACGAGAGCTTTGGCTACACCATATCCCTGGGCCAGGTCCTGCCAGTCCTCCATTCTGCCTCTTCTGCTGTTTTCAAAGATTGGCCTTCCTGAGCCACACAAAAGGAAATGTATTTTCATGTCAGCCTGTTCCTCTGAACATTCAATTACCCTGTCAAATACCAAACACCTCTTCTTTATGGGAAATTCCTCTGGCAGGCTCCACCTCTTCCTCCTGCCAACTGCTCTTTGCTTTGTCCTTTTAAAGTGGGGCTAGAGGCAACAGTTTCTGCCCTTACTTGTTAGCAAAGGCAATTATGACCACCTTCTGTGAGTAATTACCCATTTCTATCTGGTTCCTACAAAAACCTAAATTTTATGCAATTACAGGCTACCTGGCAACTCTTGTGCTGCTGGGATGCACAGCAGAGCGCTCAACATGAGCCTTGGTTCAGGCAGTTAAGTGCTGTGTGTATTATTTTTTGTTGTCTCTCAGACACGTGGTGCAACCTATAGTGTACAGCAACAGCTTAAGGGCTGGAAGAGCTGCCTTCTTCCTCCCCTCCTCTCCTTCCCTCCCTCGCACCCTCTCAGGAAAGCCACACCAGGTCCCTGAGCAAGCAGTATGGCTATGCCAGGCCAGGCCTGCACTTGGAGCAAAATAGCTCTGTTGCAAAGCAAGGTATAACAAATTGGAAGACCACTGGAGTACACTGCTCCCAGGACCCTGACCGCTGTACTGTGCTGTGCTAGGTACATGGACTAATTTTTCTCTGTGCCCCACTGTGTTACATGACAGAAGTGTGTCCAAAATCCAGCTCAGTGCTCCATTTTTAGGCAAGAAATAGCCTTCTTTCAGAAACACAATGTATTTGCATGTGGATTTTGCAGTGAGAGCAACTGAAACATCCTTTCTTTAAGCTTGTAAGTTCAACCTCTTCTGTAATTTCTGAGAAACAGCACAGCCCAAGTGAGCTGTGGCTTCCCCTGTACCTACAAAGTACCTGCCTTCCAAGCTGGTCACACACCTAACTCAGTTGTGCACATATCCCAGTGAGATTAGTGACCCTGAAGCACCTCTGGAAATGCCCAGCTGTCCCCTCTCTCAAGAAAGAAGGACTGAATTTGGTGACCAAGTTCCAACAAATACCTGATCAACGGTGTTGGACACTTCATGCACATTTCTTGTTCTTGGTATAACACTGTGTGATGCCTCCTGTAAAATGGCAATCGTGTTTATTAAAGATATCGGACCTGATCCTGCTCCCAGTTTGCCATGACCAATTATTCACATCTGTCTGTGGTGAACACAAAACGCTCCCTACTCAGAAAGCAGATGCCTCCTTCCTCCTTTGTGTATAGGCAACAACCACTGACCCAAGGCAACAGCCCACAGACTCAGTTGAATTTATACATGATTTCTACTGAGAAGAGTTTAAGTGAAAGGACTGAATACTGAGCCCAAGTCCCTGGTGTAATACAGGGATAATTTCACTGAAATCAATGCATTACATAGATGGGAAGCAAACTTAAAATCAGAATTAAACTGTATGTCAGAATGGCACTCAAACAGGCAGAAGCAATAGCAGCTTAAATTACCTGTGTGCCAAAGTGGTGTCCCATTCACGCCACACATCCGTCATTTACATCAGGTCTTTGTGATTAAATACAACCCTGCAAAGGACAAAGATTATGGTGCTCGCACAAATGTCCCTTTGGTATCGAGAGTTGTGTACGTGTTAGGAAACAAACCAACTACTCTGTGGAGGGAACATTTTTCTGTGGGCCATGTTACCCAGAAAACAAAGCAAGTTGCTCTGAGAGCAGCACTACTGGCATAATCCTTGTTTTTATAGATTAATACCTTGTGGCCATACTTTTTCACTGCAGTAACCTCCAGAACCCTCTGTCAGGTTCTCTTTGATCTTTCAGACCTCCAGAATGCTTCCATTCCCCCTCCACACTCACGCACCTGAGCTCAAGCCCCTCTGCTGTATCTTGCGTGTACCCCAGCCACTGAGGGGCCATGGGGCAAGATGTGTTTTGGTTGATCCCAATGCCACATGTTGACCAGACGGAGGCTGACCGCATCCACTCAGCAGGCAGAACTGAACCGATAACATTGAAATGACGCTGCAGCTTTTTCTTCACCAGAGGCACTGATTTTAAGTATACCATAGGATGTTTGGTGCCGTCTGAATAGCCACCAGTTTCCACGAAACTTGTAGGAGAGTAATGCCTTTTTGAGCTCTATCCCTATGTCAAATTTGGCTACGTTAGTCAATAGGCCCAAAGTTTCTTGTAGGAAGGGGGGAAGTTCGAGAGACAAAGGCACGGAGAGAAATGCAATCACATAAGCCTTGCTTCATTAGGGAAGCAGGCAAAAATACAAAAGCTACATGTCTAACTGATATAATCCAAAGTATGAGGGCATACATTGTCAAAGGGTGTGACCCTGTAGGATTAGTTGCATGTGTGGTGGAAATCTCTATCAGAACATAAAAAGGATCAGAAATTGGCCTGTGTTCTCTTTTTGGCTCCGGAAAGCCAAATTCTCCAGGTTTCGACCAGATACATAATATGAAAATATAAATTGATAATTTTATGTTGCCTCCCATTCCCAGAGGATTCCTGAATGCTTTAGTAAAAGATAACCTCTGAAATCAGTCTCTCAGTGCCATGCTTGCAAAGCAATTCCTCCCCATCCCCTGCTGGCTCTTACTTTCCTCTCCAAGCTTTTGTTACCGACTGTCGCATTTGTTGCGCTGCTGTCCTTGAAAAAACAGCTAGCTGCAAGAGCCTCCCGCAGCCCCGAATTCCAAGGGTTACAATGACAGCGCTGCTGAAGCAGTATTTCCTTTTCCACGTTCTGCATTTGCCAGCTGTTAACTTCATCAAGGTCCTATGTTGTGAGAGAGTCTTAAAAAAAAGGGGGCAGATCTGTTTTCTCCATAGCCTTTTGTGGGAAGGCTGTAAGGCTAGACTCGACACCAAAAAATAGTGGATTCAATGGGGTGCCACGATGTGGCAGGTGGGGCAGAGAATAATTCAGCGGTAATTTTGAAAGACCGCTCCCAGTTCGGGAACAATCACCAGTTGCCGCTGGCTTTCTTTTTGCGTCAGCCTTCCTGGTACACAGAGGGAGTAGAAATCACCTCCTCTTTTCTGAAATAATAATCACTTGTCTTAAGTATCAGCAGCATTGGAAAAGCTGCGTCAGGCCCAAGGTTGCTGGGCTGGATTTCACTGCCCTCCCGAGACAATAGTGGATCCATGGGACACTCCGCGCCGAACGCGCCTGCGGGATGACTCACCTCACAGCTGTCCCTCCCACCCAGGCACCAGCCTGATAGCTCTGACCTTTTGCTCATGGAAGAAATGATAGGGAAGAAAGGTCCTCCACATCTTCGGGACGAACTGCAGTGTCACTTTACCGGGGGATGGCAAAGCTCTGGAACAATTTGGGATAGGAAGTGAGGAAGGACTGAGCGCTGACTGAGATGGCAGGTGACATTTTGAAAAGGCGGGGCAGGATTAAGCAAACTGGAAGAGGGACAGGATGCAGGCATGAAGAGATCTTTAATGTCATACACACCCTGGCACACTTTTCATGCATCACATCTTAAAACCAGAGCATCCCTCCCATTCCCCCTTCCTGAGGTGCTGGCTCCATGGGGAGCACCCCAGCTGCAGAAACCACCATTTCCTAGGGCTCTCCGGTCTAGCTGTGCCCCACAGCTGTCTTTGCTTCATACAGGGAGAGCAGGTAGAGCCTGTGCAGCTGAAAATATCCAATGAGTTGCACTGGGATCCAAGATCCACCGCATTTTCTCATCCTATCAGCTAAAGGGTCTCAGACCGAAGGCAAGCTCTCAAAAGGCTTCTGCTGTGCTTGAAGTTGCTGGTGCAACTCCAGACTACCTTTTGTGAGAGCAGAGTCAGGGTGAGGCTGAGCACTTTTGAAAATCCTGCCCCAAAGCAGTGGAAGTATCACATGAACAGAGCCATTTAATTAATAAATCCAGTGTCATTTAATTATAGCTAATCCTTTTACTGAGAACACAGCCATCACACAATTCCTCAAAGCTGTCAGGGTCCCCAAGCTACAGCTATTATGCAGCCTTCCAAGGTGGGGGATCCACAATTATTAATTAAAGATCTGTGCCCTGCCAGCAATCCTGGATTTGATGTGGATCACATGTGAGCACACAATAGTGTTTTTTGTTGAATTAACCAGAGGACACATCCAGTGTTCATGTCTAGGTGCACCGTGGGCTGGTATCAAGAGTTGATTGCTGGCATCCTGCCTCCCGCTCTGCTTCCCAGCAGTTACTTTGTGGGATGTCTGTAGGCAGCTTCCCAAAGAGAGCATCTTTCTGTTTTCCAGCATCTGCAACCACCTCAGAAAGTCAGCAGAAGTACAGTGTGGCACTAGGATGCCATTTGCACTTTGGCAGCACAAGGGTGCATGCCTCTCTATTTTGGCATCTCCATTTTCTGGAGGGCTTTTGCCAGGCAATGGTTCTGTGAGAGGCAATGCAGATGTCTGCAGAGGGAATGAGGAGCATGGTTTCCTGACCACCAGGGGCCACACACATGGAGACAGAGTCCAGGCGGAACCAGAGGGAGCAGGTACCTCTGGCCATGTGGCTAGCTT
>NW_009260484.1:3045273-3045746 GCF_000687185.1 Egretta garzetta
TCATCTCCAAAGTGTTTTGTCTCACACTTTCTCACTAGCTGGTCTGGCAAGTCCCAAGATCCACTGTTTTCCACAAATCTTGCCTGACCAAAGCTGTGTAGGCAAGCCCTTGGTTCTCGGCCTGTGTCAGTGGCATTGATATCTCCAGCTCCAATGGAGGTGACAGGGGCCACCAGGAGGGAGAGGAGGACTGATCACCATACCTCTGGCAACTTCACTGAAAGGGCAGATAGTGAAATTATCTGTTCTCACAAAGCAGATATGTGGAGTAACACACTGACTCCCTGTCCTGGTTTCAGCCGGGATAGAGTTAATTTTCTTCATAGTAGCTAGCATAGTGCTGTGTTTTGGATTTAGTACCAGAAGAATGTTGATAACACACTGATGTTTTCAGCTGTTGCCAAGTAGTGCTCAGACTACTCAAGGACTTTTTGAGCTTCTCCTGCTCGGCCAGGTGCATAACAAACTGGGAG
>NW_009260484.1:3045924-3056689 GCF_000687185.1 Egretta garzetta
TTTATATTCTGTATATTCTGTTGTCATTCTCATTATTACTATTATTATTATTTTCTCTTATTAAACTGTCTTTATCTCAGCCCTCGGCTCTAACCTTTTATTTTCTTTCCGATTCTCTCCCCCATCCCACTGAGGGAGGGGGGAGTGAGCGAGCGGCTGCGTGGTGCTGAGTTGCCAGCCGGGTTAAACCATGACACTCCCAAACACCTTTGGGCTAAGTGGGAACAGAGCTTGCTTGTGCAGAATAAGGCCCCATCCTCAAATCTGTGTAAGTATGTATCTCTTCAATCTGTCCGGGCTTTTTATTGTTCATCTGGACAATGGTAAGGTTTTACCAGCCTTTATTTTAGGCTCTTTCAGATGATGCCTAATGGTGCAATTTTTTCTTGCAAAACCCCACCTGTCACTCCCACCAAAGATAGTTGGAGTTACACAAAGACACCTGAAGGGTCAAATCTGGGGGGGGGGGGAAGTGTTCAGCCTTTCTCTACTGTTCTTTCTCCCTATTCTTACCTATCCTCTGTTCATACAACAGTGGGCAAAGTTTCCCATCCCCCCATACACAGTCGACTATTTTATACTAACATTACTCAGCTGGTTTTGAGCCTTGGGTTCAGTCAAGCCCATCCAATAATAGGACCTGATCTGTCTGGGGACAAGGGTGTCCCTTGCCACTCTCACCTTGCCTCGAGTGCCTGGGTAGGTAGGAGTCAGTCTTGGCTGCAGTCTCAGCTGTGTCTCCAACAAAATGGGCAGTCCTTAACTCCCAGCTCCATATCATGGTTTTGGACCCAAGCTGCTGGGCAAGACTGTCAGCTGGTGTAGCTGTGACAAGTCAGTGGTGGACACTGGCTGAAGATATGGTTTATGGCTGCTCTGAGGACGATTCATGATTTTCAGCAGCAGCCCCAGCCTGCAGTCTTACCTCTCAGTGGCAGTGCTAGGCTGGAACCCCAGCAACACTGGAAATGAAAAAGCAGCTCTAAAAATAGCAGGTTCCAGCTAACACGGTGACACCTGCTAGGAAGAGTTTAAGATCAGAGCCGCTGCCACCTAATTCTGAATTCCCCTGTGTTGTGTTGTTGCCAGTTCCTGTCCGAACACCAGCACGTACTGCTCCTCTACCCTTCTGCTGCCCACAGGGGAAAGCCCCTGGAGGACGGATCTTGGATCCTGCCTATACTTGCAAAAAGGATGTGGGGACAAGCTGTGTGGGATGGGCAGCCCACACAGCCCCCGCGTCTTCACAGGGAGCAGGAGCTGAAGGGCAGAGGATGAAGGGAGGCTAGGGAGGGTACAGCGCTCACTGGATCTCTGCTTGGCAGGGATTCACCTGCCCCTGGTTCTAAGCCCTCAGTTCCTGGGGAAGGCTAGATATGAGGAGGCTGGAGGAAGTACAGCTGAACCGGTGGGAGCAAAATTTACACCACCTACCACAGACTCCTGTGCCCCGTGCAGAAGTCAGTGACTCTGCAGAGCTCCCAGCAGGTGGGAAAACTGTGTCTCAGCACCTGGCCTGCAAGTTCCCAGAAGATGTGCCTGCAATGATGGTGTAAATAACTTGTCTGGGATCCCACATACAATATTTAGTGTGAGCTGGACTGACGAGCCCTACCAGTCCCCTGCAACCCTTGGCACAGCCCAGCCTTCTCCTCTTGCCCAGGGGGGCTGCACTTCTACCTCGCTTTCCTTCAGGCAGTGGGAGAAAGGCTGATCTCCACCACCCTGCACTGCTTGTCCTCTTAATGAATAAGGGAAGGAGCAAAAATACTCAGTGCAAGGAAGCACTCACTTGCAGTCCTTATGCTGGGGCTCTGTATGATCGTTGCTATACTGTGGTCTGCATTGCATCAGGGGGCATGCCAGACAGCAAAGCTGGAATTAGAAGGATCCCGGGACAGGCTCAGTCCACCACAACGGCAGGCAGATGGTTAGTTCAGACACATCTCCAGAGCATCCAGCCCCCAGCCCGTGGCCACAAAATGCTCCCTGGGGCTCCGTAACAAGCTCAAGACCAACAGCAAAGAACAAAAGCTACAGCTTTTGTGTGCCACGGGAAGAGAGCAGTAGCAATTGCAGGCACCCCCAGCGTCCTCAGTCCCCACTGTAAAACTCCTAGATGAGCTTTGGAAATTGGCCAGGCCTCGCATTACAAAGGGAACGGGAAAAAATCCAACATCGAGTGGTACCCCCCCATTTGACCTAAAAGGGCAACTGCAGAGGTCAGCTTGACCCCAGGAGCAGGAACAAGATACACAAGACAGGACAACATAGAGGCTGTTCTGCCACTAAGACAACCTTCCCCTTAGCTTTAGCCACTTTTCTGAGCTTCTGCTGATGAGGAAAGGAGAGTCCTATAAGTTGGAGAAAAAAAAAGCCTTCACAGTTTTTTCTTTGCCTTCTTTTCTGGCCTTATGATGAGTAAGTCTCTGAGGGAGGCCTGTTTATTTGCCAAGGAATTGGAGAGTTTTGCGCCTCCCTTTATTCTTAAGAAAAGATAACGAACTTTTGGTGGGAAGACCCAAGCCTTGCCAAGAAATATGTTTTGGCAGCCCTCCAGAGGCAATGACAGCTAGAGGCGAAGAGACTTCCCTGTAGAATAAAAGGGTAGATGGAGCTATGTGACCCTGGACTTCAGTTTAGGCTTGGCAAATTCTTCAGATCTATAAATCTGTGTCGTAAGCAAGAGTGTTTGCTACCCATTTGACTCCAGAGAAGAAATTAGCAGCATGGGCACCACAGCACCCAGGCATGCAGTGGGGTATGTCTGAAAGGCATCACTATATTTCATACACGCATTCTCAGCTGGAGCAAAATTAGGTAGCTGAGGCACTCCCATCCCTGGCAGCGTGGCTCCAAGCCAGCTGCAAAACCCAAGCAGAAACTCTTTGGTGCTTGGCTGTCACTGAGCTCCACATTGCTGCGAGCACCCAGTAGTTCATAGGTAGCTTCCATCCTTGTGCTTGACAGCACAATCTGTCACACACCTTTGCGCTGTAGCACGGGCACAGCCTGCTGGCTCCATACACAGCCCCACGGTCATCCTGGCCTGGCGGTGCTCAGGAAGTCCTGCTCAGACCTCTCTGCAGAGAGCAAGATCCTAGTTCAGGGTCCATCTCTGCATGCATGTGTTGCTCAGAGATTCATGTATCACTCTCCCAAAGGGACCATGAACTCACGTTTAAATGGGGAGAGGCATCTGTTTCCCCATCAGCGCTTGGGTTTGACATTTTCACTCCTGCTGGTTTCCAAAGTGCAGCTGAGAGTGTAGGTAATCACAATGGACAATGCTTCTCTTTTTAACAGACCATGACCTGGGCTGCTTCCTGGAGAAGCATATGGCTCGGCAGACTTTTGCTTCCAGGGACCCCCAGAGGTCCCAGAGAGCTGCTGGGAATGTCAGTCATTCCCTGAAACTCAGCCTCCAGGCTTCACCACAGGAAGTGAAGATATTTTTGCTCAGCCCTGCAGCTCCTCATGCATCTTTATCCAGAGGTTTCACATGGAGGTACGGGATGTTTCCTGCCGGACTTACCCCCTGCCTTTGGCCAAAGAACAAAGGTCAAGCAAATAATACCAGGTTATTGCAGTGAGTGACACATAATCAACAGAATAGGTGTAAGGGCTATATCCTGAGAGACCTGGGTACCTCTGCTCCTCACCAATTGCCTTCACTCACAGCCCATTTTGAAAGCTTTACAAGCCCCCAGCAGTCACAGATCAGTTACCTAAACTGTTTTCTGAAATTTTCTTGTTATCTTTGGACAAGCTGGGTCTGTGAAATTGCCTATTAACAGTTTGCAGAGCGATTTAGCTAATCTCAGAAGAGTATGTGTGAATCTAATGGCCAGATATAATGGCTTGACAGATCAATAAGGCACATTCCAACGCTGTGCAGTCTAGACTTCCCAGGGAGGAGTGGCGGGATTTTTATAGCAAAGTCACCAAAAAGTTATGCATGTGTTTGTGCAAGAGGGAAAGGAGAGGAGCAGAGAAGGGTTGATATATTCAGCCAGAAAATGTTTTGAAGAGCCTGAAGAAGTTTTGTTCTGGATCAAGACATCCTAGAGAGCTCACTTTAAATGCTTCTGCTCTGTAATTTTGGTGGAACTATACTTCTGTGAAGGTGAGAGGCTTTGCAGATCCAGACTGGGTATATGAAACTGGGCACATATGTGCATAAGCCTGTGTTGCAAGCACATAGGCATGCACGTCACACTGTGGGGAGCTTGTTGCACACACAGATAATAGCATTTGGGCCTGCTGAAGCCCCTGGGACAAATGGGGCTTGCAGCTGTGTGTTTTTGACGACAGTGTGCAGAGGTACCTGACGATTCATAGATGACTGATGGGTACCCGCGCCACCTGTGTGTACTGCAGCAGAGAAGAGACACCGTAACGCATTTCCAGCCACATCTTTTGTCGCTCTGCTGCCTATTCCAGCAGTGCGACTGCTCTCAGAGATTGTGCCCGTTTCTGTAAATAAACTCTGATAAGGGCCTCGCCCCCAGCTGGTGTAACGGAAGACCATGCAGTGGTGCTAATTTACAGCAGCTGAGAATTCGCCTCAGTGTCTCCCAGCCCAAAACAAGACTCTATAAAAAGATGGTTTCTCAAGTTCAGCTGTGGTGCAAAAAGCCCTGTTCCTATAAGAGCCCCCAACTGGGTAGTTTGCCATCGTGATGCTCCTGCTAATGTGGCTAGGAGACGGTAGCATGGCTATGCTACAGCCTTCTCCCCTCGCTTCCCTCCTGCGGCCCAGGCGCAGCCGACCCTGACGCGCTGGTGATAATTCTGGCAGCTCTTTGGCCCACGTGGATTTTCTCCGGCCAACCCTTGAAAAATGAGTCTGAGAAATCCTTTGCACACACAGAAAGCTCTCCTCCCTGCAGACCACAGAAGGCTGTGTCTTCCTCGGAATACTTTCGGCTTTCCTTGCCTCCCTCTCTTGTTCCTGTCATATTTGCCCAGTAGGTCCTGACAAGAGGTTTACCACAAAGCTCAGCAGAAGATGCTGGTGCCACTTTGGGACAAAAAATCCTACAGCTGCTCTGCTGCTGGTGGAAAGCTTGGTTTTGGTCTGTTCCTACCTCAGCACAAATCGCTTCCTTGCTCTGCTTCTGCAGAGACTGTACAGCTTCATTCTTTACCCTCCAAGTCACTCAGTATACACTTAGCAGCAGGGATGAAAGAGGCTTCAGGAAATAGCATGCTGAGATGTGAGGCCTCCCAGGCCTCCAATCAACCCCCCTGAAGGGGAAAGGCCTAGGGCTAAAGACCAAATTCTAATTATAACAACAGATCTGCAGTCATTCCCAATTATGTCAAGCTCTTCAACAAGGAATTAAACAAGTTATAAAACGGGTGCACTATCTTATTCTTCCCTCTAGCATTAATAGTGTGATGTTGTAAAAACATAGCAATATCCAAACAACATGTGAAGGGAACATTAAAGTGGCATGTGAATGACAGAGGAAAACAATATTAGTGTGATAGACACATCCTTTCTTGCTCCACAGGCATGATTTACTACTGAATTACACTAGGTTTAGGCTACAGCAAAGCCTCTGATTGCAGTGGGGATAATTCTTAAATGAAGCCAACAAAACCCTAACAAAATCTGATTGCTGGAATCTGGGAAACTGTAAAGATCATGACGTGAAGTAAAAGAAGATTTTGCACTTAAGAACAAGGATCACTGATTATGTTACCAGTGAGCACCATGAGTTGGGCTGTCTGCATCTTTGGATCGAGACCGAGCAACTTTCCAGGACATAGAACCTGAAAGTATACCTCAAACATAATTTTCATGCTCAGACTCAAAATTGCTGGGAAAAAGAATGATATGGTGGTTAAAAAATAATAAAAACACAGTTGTCCAGGCTGAGAGTTTATGAAACTTGTAAAAACTAGTACCACAGAAGTGAAATGGGACAGGTCGTAATTGCATGAGCACAGATCGAGCCCTGCAGTCTCAATAGCTGCTCCTCCAGAAGCCTTCGCTAGCGGTTTCACATCTGCACATCTTTGTGTGCAGCTCTTTAGGTTAACTATACACAGGTGATACCTCCCTCCCTGTGGCCTGATTCCTTCACCACCTTCTCCGTTATGCAGTCATCTCCATCTGTGCAAAGTGGGTGGCATTTTACACTTACTTTACTTTCTCTTCAGTCAGGTGTAAATGGCTGCAGGAGGTGCAAAACAGAGTGCAGCTGGGGGGAAGAACAAGAAAAATAGCCTGTGAGAAGGTCATTTCTCTCCATAAAAATCTGCTTCTTGCCTCTAGCACTGTAGCTGGAATACGACTGAGAAAACGTCATAAGAATATTCCTACTAGTTCAATATATGTTTGTACAGTACCTAGCACAGCAGAATAGTAATAAATAATATTTGTTACACCATACCCAAAAGAAGCCCTGAATGTAATTTGTAAAGTGACATTAAAGAGATTCAGAAAGGCAGGGAATTCAGGCTGAGGAAAATGTCTCACACATGAGCAAACAGAGCACAGGATTACAATGGAAAAAATTGTACTACTTTAACTGTAGCTGCAAACTGCAAAGGATGGAGCACTTCGCTTTACATACATCAAACCTTTTTGCAGTTAACCTCTCCTATCAACTGTCAACTGAAGGGATTAGTCACCTCCACTCAAATACTTATTTCACAATAATCTTCCCTCTCAGGCACTTTTTACCACGCAAAGTATTTCACAGGGCTGTGCAACAGACAACATAGGAGTTTGCAGTGAAACTTTTTTTTTTTTGGCAGTGCAGAATGTCTGAAAAGGCCTTTAAAGTGTTTCTTTTTAGTCTTTCAGGTGGGAGCAGACAAACCCTGACAACACGCTATCTGTTGTAACAGCAGGATACTGAGTGTTGCTCTACCTGCTCGCTTGAGCGACTGGGATATCCAGGGGGGCACATTTACCTACTGTGCCTTCTGCAGGTCTGCACAAATCAGCAGGGCCACTCAGACCCCAAAATGTCAGAGTCAGAATCCACCCCCTTGGGGCTATCCTCCAGCATCTTCTGCTCTCCCTCTGCCTGGTACAGAGTACACGCATGGGTGTAATTCTTCCTTCTGCTTCCTTTTTTCTATTGCCAAAAGAAATGCCTAATGGGTCTCCACAGCATCAAGGTCTCTGAGATGCTTTTGGCTTAACATAGGGGCAGATTCCTATACCACAGTGCAACTTCTAGGGTGTCTTTAAAACATTTCTTATCCAGACGAGAGGTTGCAACGGATAAGGAGTTACTTGGGGTAGAAGGGACCTGCTATGGCAGCTTAGTCAAACTTAAACCCATCCCTAGCTGCCCTTCCTTGCCAGAAGACCCACAGGGGTTATGGGGTGGATTCAGTATTTTATCAATTAATTGCTCCCTGGAGGCAGCTTAGCCAAGGGGCTTCTGTGTGAGTATAAACACTGCAGAGTATGCGGCAGCAAGCCATCCGTGCCTGCAGAGATGGACCCTGGCGTGTGTGATGGCTAACATCAAAGAGAGGCACCTCAATGTACAACCTCCTTCCCTCAGTGGGTGACCCACCCGGCAGGGGACACTGCACGCCCTTGCAATCTTTATTTTCTCAGGAAATAAAAAAGAAAAAATATTAAGGTACTTATCTATAGAAACAACATAGAAGCAATTTTACCTTTCAGTTCTGCATTGCCTACAGTTTAAGGCCAGAAGGGACTATCATTTGGTCGCATGCCTTGCATATATGTATCACAGGTCATTTAATTTTAACCACTTTTCCCTGCATTGAACCCAAGAGGTCGTGCATTCAAAAGGCAGTTCAGTCTTGATCTGGAGCCATCAAAACACGGAGAATCCATCATATTCATCAGTCATCTTCTCTGTTAAAAACGTGAGCCTTCTGTCAGGTGCACTGATTTGGTTTTGATTCACAGCCATTGTTTCTCATATTGTCTCACTTTGCCAAGTTAAGTAACCCTTTAGGGTCTGCCGTTTTATCCCTGTGAAGTTACTTATAAATTTTAATTCAGGCACTGTTCCATATCCTTTCTGACAAGCTCCGAGCGTCTCCCTGGAAGGCATTTCCTCCAGCCTGTGAATCATTTTGTAACTGCTTTCTTCACATTCCAGTTTTTTCAACATGGATTTTGAAGCATGGACACTAAAAGTATACACTTTTCCCATTTGGGTTTCCCACATGTTGAGTGATATGAATTACACTCCCCTCCTTCCTCCGTTCTTATCAGCTGAATCACATATCAGCTTTTCCATTATTTCACTCCAGACTGATGTCAGACTAACCAGCATAGAGAAACCCAACTCATCCACCCCCCATTTTGGAATTACTGGCATAAAATTAACCTTTGCCCAGCTTCCGGGGGGACTTCCAGCACCCGGGAACTGCTCAGCATTAGTACCGGTGGCCTCATGATCCCCACAGCCAGGTCCTTTAGAACCCTGGCCCATAACTTCTCTGGAGGTACAGATATAAGTATTTTTTCTCTCTCAAAGGTTACTCAGCAGTCACTCTGCTTACTAATGGAAAGTATTTTCTGTCCTCATTTGAAATGAGGATATAAATTATTTGCTTCCAACTGCAAACCAGAAATATTTATCCAACTCATCCGCCTGCCCCCATCACTGATAATTTCCTCATCCCCACCTAATCACATATCCCACCACCAGAGGCTCTTTTCTTTCTCTAAGAGCAAACTTTTTTGCTCTTAATTCCCTTTTTTTCCTGATATCTGTAGCTTCCCCGAGCAGTTTCCTACATTTCATGTGTCTCGGTTACTATTTCTTGCAGTCTCTTTTCCTTTTTTCCACCTGTTATACACCAGAGAGAAGAGAATATTTTTTATGTGTTGCTTTCACGACACCTCTGATCCGGCATTTGAGGTTGTTGGCATCTTCTGGGTTTTAAAATGTGAGTGTATTCGGTCCCAAAGAGTCAGAACTGAAAATAACACTTATTCTTGTTTAGAGAACTATAGAGGATATAAATCACATCAGTGAATGATTACTAATTTCAATTATTTTTGTTATTTAGTGACAACATTGTTTGCTAGTTTATAATAGCTTAATGTTGAATAATTTTACACTGCAGCTCAGCATTTTCATGTCTCTCAGCTGAACCTCTACTATCCAAAATAGTTAAGTCTAGCTCAAAATGCAGATCTGTCATTTTTGGTTGCACCCCTTACTGTGGCACCGCTGGGGCAGGGGCTGACAGCCCCACGGGGCTGAGACGGGCTCCTGGGCCATGGGCCGGGTGGGAATGCGTAGCCTGCCTGGAAGATGATTTTACTTTTTTATAAGGATATTTGATTGCAGTAATTAACGTCACAGCACCCCTCCTGGGAGGTGCACAGCTTCCCCACAGGCAGGATGGCGTGGTGGCGAATGGGCCCCAGCAGCCATGTTGCAATGGTGGCACCATTCCTACAGCCGTGTGAGTTTTATCCTTCAGGCTGTAACCATCGGCGGCAGCACAGGTCAGGCCTGAGAGCAGTGACCCTGTCATGAGGCTGCCCCATTCCCTCCGGTTTCGGCTGCAGACATCAGCCCCAGCTGAGGGGTGTGCCTGGCCCCCAGCTCCCCATGCGGGCCGTGCCGGTGAGGCCTCTCTAAATTTCAAGCGGGAGCAACGTGGAACTGCATTAGCCTGGGTTGGGAAAGCGCCTCGGGTGCCTCCTTGGCAACAGCCAAGAAACACGTTTCTCAATTTCCGCTGGAGCGAGTTAAAAATGGTTCCGTAGATCCCCGGTAGATGAGGGTGTTTATTTTTAGCTTGGGTGACCAAGCCTCAACAGTCAAGATGCCTTAGCCAAGCTTTCTGAAACCCCAGGGGATTTCAGGCTTGAGGGTTTTTCTTGGAGTCATCTCTGGGGCTCTGTTTTCCACCATTTCTGTTTGGTTGTTCCTGTGAGGAAAGGCCAGGGCGGCTATGTGCCATTTCAGGAATAAACCAAGCATTACCATAACATGTGACGGGCAAGCCCCGAGGCCATGGCCTTTGTTATGAAATCAGAAATGCGGTAATCAAATTTTAGTTTAAATTAAAAAAAAACAACACGTGTACAACCTCCAAATTTCCACGGCAGTAAATGATTTGTTCCTTAGTTATAAAAGCAGTGTTTCTGAAGACTCACAGAAATTATTCTCTTTCAGCATAATTTTGTTTAATCAGGCTTTGAATTAATTAATGTAATCAGTCACTATGGGGGGGATAACTCGGACTGATTTTATGGAGCCTTTTGTTGTTCTGGTTTGGGTCTTACAGCTTGATTTAAATGTGGCTGGAGGGGCTTATTTACAAGAGTGATTAATGCTGCATGAAATTGATTACAACCTAATTTTAGCTGCAAACCCACATTTCTGCTCGCTTTCGTCATGAGTGACTGCAGTGACTTCAGACCAAAAGCAGTTTGGCTTGTGGTTGGATAGCAGCGATGGCACTTGGTGGCCCACAGCCCTCGCCATCGGGGATGGCAAAATCCAGCCTGGCTCACACCACTGAGGAGTCTTTGAGCCAGATTGGGGTTTACTGTGAGGGGACAACACTTTGCCTGCAGATGGAGATAGAAAAATCCAGTGAATCCTCTTTACCGACTGAGAATCATAGAATCATAGAATCATAAAATGTTTTGGACCCTAGAGGTCATCTAGTCCAACCCCCCTGCAGGAGCAGGGACACCACTAACTAGATCAGGTTGCTCAGAGCCCCGTCCAACCTGGCCTTGAATGCTTCCAGGGATGGGGCCTCCACTACCTCTCTGGGCAACCTG
>NW_009260484.1:3057022-3073934 GCF_000687185.1 Egretta garzetta
GTCCCTCTCGGCAGGGCTGCTCTCGATCCTTTCTTCCCCCAGCCTGTATTGATACTGGGGGTTACCCCAACCCAGGTGCAGGACCTTGCACTTGGCCTTGTTGAACCTCATGAGGTTCACACAGGCCCACCTCTCTAGCCTGTCCAGGTCTCTCTGGATGACATCCTGTCCTTCTGGTGTGTCAACCGCACCACTCAGCTTGGTGTCATCCGCAAACTTGCTGAGGGTGCACTCGATCTCACTGTCTAAGTCATTAATGAAAACGTTAAACAGCACCGGTCCCAGTACGGACCCTTGAGGGACACCACTCGTCACCGGTCTCCATCCAGACATCGAGCCATTGACCACTACCCTCTGGACACGACCATCCAGCCAGTTCCTTATCCACCGAACAGTCCACCCATCAAATGCATAGCTCTCCAATTTGGAGAGAAGGATGTTGTGGGGGACCGTGTCAAAGGCTTTGCAGAAGTCCAGATAGATGATGTCTGTTGGTTTTCCCTTGTCCACTGCTGCTGTCACACCATCATAGAAAGCCACTAGGTTCGTCAGGCAGGACTTGCCCTTGGTGAAGCCATGCTGGCTATAGAAATCAGCGTGCGGTTTTTATTCGGTTGGCTTCGCTACTTGAGCATCTGCCTGCTGCTCGCATCCCTTTTTCTACAACACCAAACACAGAAAAGGCCTAGCCTTGAAAATTCCCACTCTTAACTTTCCTTATAAATAAAGTCAAAAGAATTTCAAACATCAGCGGGCTGCTGAGCTATCGTGTGTACGTAAGCAAATAAATACAAAACTCATGTCTGTATGTGTGCAATGGTCCGAAAGAATGGGACAGATCCTGACAAGGGAAGCCGCAATGAGTAGTACCTGAGCCTACCAAGGGTCCCGGCCAGAGGGTCTATTTCAGAAATTAGCGACTAGGCAAAGTGTCTGGCACTCTGCATTGATCTTCAGATTACTTTTATTTTTCTATTAATAATAGTCCCATGAAAATACAATAAAAATCTAATTTGAATTGTATGGCCCTGGATATTGTTAAATAAAGCAGACGTGAAGTTTCTAAACAAGATATCCTTGAGGTTTGGCTTTGAAAAAGAAGGAAGACATTTCACACAGCCAATGACATCTCATTTTTTTCAAAGGCTTAGCATGACACTTCCAAGAAAAACAGTTCTTTTCTGATGAAAGGCTGCACAGAAAGAAATGTCATGTGGCAAGGAGGAGTTTGGATTTCTTTGGGGTTTATTTTCATAAAAAGGAAGAAGTGAGGATGGTGAAAGGAAACAAAAAAATCAAACTTAAAATTTAACAAAGACATAGCATGACTCCATAATGTCTGGCATAAAACTACCACAAAAACTGTATTAATTCATGTCCCTGAAATCAGCTCCTGCAGCAAATAAGATTCTCCTCCTTTTCCAATAAATTATTCGTATGCCTGCAACTTTCCAGCCTAGTAAATGAGGGGGTTTTTTTGGTTTTGTTTTTTCTTCCTTTCATGCTAGTTCAAGGCAATGGGCCTTGTCACCACACAATTTGAGGACAAAGTAGCAGGAAAAGTGCCAGCCTTCTGTGCGGGTAGAGCTTCTGCCCACATGCCTGACACCAACTACACGCAGGACAGTAAGTGAGAATTCTGCAAGCTTGCAAGCTGACGGGCTGGTTTCGGCGGCCCACCACAGCATGCTGAGGTCTGAAAAGCTGCCTCTAGCTGTGGGACATTTGCCCAGAGGCTGTCCCCTCGCCCGTGACTTGGAAGGGAAAATGCACGCATGTGTGGGGTGCACCAGCCTCTCAGGTTGATGCCAGCAGGAGACTTGCATGTTTCTTTCTATCAGGGGAGAAGGAGGAAGAGCAGAAAGGATCGGCTCCCTGAGCACTTGCCAAGCCATCCATGAGTGCCACGTGCTGTCCACATTTCTCATTGGATCAATTAGAACTAGGGCTGGATGAACACTATTTGCCAAATACATTATTTAGCAAATGTTGATCTTCTTTACTGAATATGCTATTTGACTAATCATTTCTGCAGTAGTCTACCAGCTCTAGCACCACTCAAATACTATTCGTTGAATAATTTATGAGATAAGCAAAGACAAAATGCACTGAATAATTTATTCAAAGAAAAATTGCTTCCAGTATTTGGTTAGCTCTAATTAGAACTTCTTCTCGGCTAGATTACACACATATGTGCACGTGCTCAGGCATATGTACACACGAGCACAGGCGCAGATTCGATGCGTAGCAGATTAGCATTGCTTTACTTCAGTGATTTTATGCTTGAGGCACACTGGCACAGGCAGAATCAGAACAAAACCTCATAAATAGAGTTAAAGAGCAAGTCAGAAATTTTGGATCTGAAACTGAATTCTCCCTGCGAAATGCAGGGTCATATACAGTGAAAAAAGAGGAACTGACAATTCACCTAGCAGGTGATTTTAGGACAATTTGAGAAGAAGCAAGAACAAAAAGAAATTCTACCCCAGGTAGAATCAACCCCCCCATCTTTGACAGAATGCATGGAAATACATTAGAATACTGTGTTCAGTTTTGGGCCCTTCACTACAAGAAAGACGTTGCATTGCTGGAACGTGTCCAGAGGAGAGCAACAAAGCTGGTGAGGGGTCTGGAGCACAAGTCTGACGAGGAGCGGCTGAGGGAACTGGGGTGGTTTAGTCTGGAGAAGAGGAGGCTGAGGGGAGACCTTATCGTCCTCTACAACTGCCTGACAGGAGGCTGTAGAGAGGTGGGGGTCGGCCTCTTCTCCCTGGTAATGGGCGATAGGACAAGAGGAAATGGTCTGAAGTTGCGCCAGGGCAGGTTTAGGTTGGACATTAGGAAAAATTTTTTCAATGAAAGGGTTGTCAAGCATTGGAACGGGCTGCCCAGGGAAGTGGTCGAGCCCCCAACCCTGGAGGTATTTAAAAGCCAGGCAGAAGTGGTGCTTAGGGACATGGTTTAGTGGTGGGATGACAGGGTCAGGTTAACAGTTGGACTTGATGATCTTAAAAGTATTTTCCAACCTAAACAATTCTATGATTCTATGAAAGGCAGAGGATGTTAAATGTGGTTGTTTGCAAGCATGGGCTTTGCTATTTCACATGCCCGTGTGGAGATAGGAGAACGAAAGGGAGGAATGGCAGGTATTTTGTGGTGAGAGGATAAAAGGCTGCTGCAACGTAATTTCAGGACTGCTGGAGCAGAGCGTGGTCCCTAGCTGTCAGGAGGCCCAGATCATGTTCATAGGCTGCCAAACAGCTTTTTCCTCCCCAACCCTTCCAGTTATCCCCTTTCAACTGCAGTTTTTCTTATCTTTAGGACAGGTTACGCATGAGTTCCTAGGGCAAGGAAAAGCCTCGCTGGCCACAGTGAGCCGCTAGACAAAAGACGGACTGGCATCTTCTGTTGGTTACCTGATTTTTCACAGCTAATTTGGGGGCAGGTATTTCAGGTAAAGTGTCAGCTTTAATTCACAGTCCCTTCAAAGCTACCTTCATATGGAGCCATGTAACCTCTCAGAGTCTGGTACCTCCAGGTCAGGGCTGAGGGCAGCAGAAAGATTTTACTGACAGTGCAGCTGTTTGTACCATACCCAACCACGTGGATAAACAAAGGGCTATAATTTAGCCAAGATAACCTTTGCGATAACCTTACCAATGCTGACATAAACCATATGCACTGCCCAATCCCAGAAAGGCAAAGACAAACCTTATGTAAACTCCCAAACTTTACAAAATCTACATGGTGGCATATCCAGGAACAGTCATAATAGAGAAGGATCCCACTTTCAGGCCTAGATTTTAAAGCCCCTGCAGCACAGGGAGTAGAAGGTCATCTCCAATAGCATGATATGTGCATCCGATGAGAAAAGTAGCCAAAGCAAACTAGAAGGCATCGTGTGCCTCAAAGAAAAAAGCTTTCCTCAACTGTTTGTTGTCTGCATCTTTTATTTAGATAGCTGGACAAGATAAATAGGACAGATATGCAAGTAAATCAAAATGCAATGATAGAACAGAAACCTCTAACTGGTCATCTTGAAGGACAAAGCTGCATCTTCTGTGGTTAATTTGCTCCCGATTATTTTTTTTTTCCCCTGGTTCTATTTTTGTAGAGCTCCTAGAGCTGCCCTAATGGTAGAGAAAAAGAGTAATGGAGATAATTGGGAACATCCTGAATAACCTAATTCCAGTGTCCCTAAGGTATGACTAGGCACCTAAAGGATGTCTCCAGGACAATGTCAGCTTGCATGAAAGGCTGTGGCCAAGGCATCGGAGTGAGGCCGCTCTGTTTAAAAGCTTGTTGGCACTTTCAGTTAATAAAAGTCACTTGGGAAGCATTTCCTTTCACGCCTGACAGGTTTCTCTTTTTGGCCTTTAAATATGATGTGTTACCATGAATGCAGTTCATCCACTGTTTAATCATCCTGTCTGTTTGTGGTGCATAGCTCATCGTTTTGTACATAGGACTTAAGGACCCAGGTTTGGGAGAACATTAGCATTCAGAGGCAGGACTCAGGAGTGGAAAGACAATGCAGTAGTTAGGCATCTTGCTTAGGAGTTGGCATTTCAGGCTTCTGCTCCCCCTGCAGCACAGGTGACTTTGCCTCACAGGTATGCGAGCACAGCAGGAGCGTGCAAGTGAGTGCCAGGGCGGCTGGGGATGCCAGCTGGAGCATCTCACATCAGAGAGCCTGCACAGTGGTGCAGGCAGCCATGGGGACAGGGAACTGGGTTGCAAGCATCCCATAGCTGTCAACTGTTGTGTATCCAGAACTTCTTCGTCCCAGTGCCTCCTTGGAAAATGAATAAGATTTCATTTTTCTGGGTGCTTTTAGGAAGAACACACTGACACAGCTGTGAAGCGCCCAAATCCACTGCGATGGGGGGACATATCAGTAAGTAAGAGCAACCTGAGAGGACAAATGGTCGGCCCAGGCCATACTCAAAACATGGTCCTAGCTGTCTCATGAGGGTCCACAATTCTGAAAACTGGCACCAATAAATTAACGGAAATAGGATTAAAATTATATTCCCTACCTGAAAAGCAAATACCAAAGTCACAGGCTGCTACCATCTTCAGTACCTGCAGGAATTGTCCGTAACAAACATATTCAGCAAATGTAGAGGAAGGAATTTTTCTCCCAGTATTCCCTGCACCTTCTGGCCAGTGTCCTCTTGCAGCATTGAGCAGGGACAACGATGTGTCAGCTCCAGGGGAAGATACCCCCCTTTTCTCAGAGTTTCCTGACCTTGCCAGGGTCCAGCATGGTGCCTGCACCCCTTCTCTAATCAACATTTTTAATTCTACATATGAGCATATGTATTTTAGCACATAACTATGTGGCGTGCCAAGTCAGGTCAGAGCTTGATGTTTGATTACTTTGCCATAAAGCAAGAGCTCTAAAAATTTTAAGGCTTGGATAAATAATCACTGCCCTTTTTCTAAGGAATTTATTTACAAGAGCATCAAAATGAAAGTGACAGCAGTGGCAGCAAGTAAATTACTGCTGCCTAATTGGGCCCAAAGAGAGTTTGGGGCCTGAAGCGTCCCTTCATGTAGATTGACAGAGAAAAGAAAAGCATTCTAGACACATGCACATTGACTTTACCAGTCCTTACATTTCTTATTTTTCTGCCAGTCCCTGAAGTGCAGAAAGTGCTATGTTCTTCCCTGCTTCTGTTCCCTTGTTCAGAGGCTTGTAGGATTTGCAGTTGAAGACATTTTGTCATCATTAGACTCAAAACCAGACTTGCCAGGCACTCTTTGTTGAGCTTGTTCAGTTCCGTCCAGGAACACAGAGCCAGCCCAGTAATTCTGCTCCTCCGTGTCTCCTAGGCAATGCTGCTCGATGCTGACCGACTTCTTGTCAAAAGAGCTGCAGAAATGCCAAGTGCTGGCTGCTGCGCTTACAAATACACCTTGTTCCTTCACACTGAGAGCCCAAAATTTCACAGGGAAAGCTTGCACATCCTTGCAGCACTGTCCTTCAAAAGTGTCTGGCAGAGGCACAGCCCTTTGTTACTGTGCCATTGCTTATGCAACCAAATCAAAAAGCCTTTGATTATTTCACTGAAAACAAAACTATCTTCAGCTGGGAGGTGGGGAGGGGTTCACCAGAGACTTGTTTGATCTGGGCTACTAACCAAATAGAAATTTCCATGGCTTCGAGGTTGTAAGCCATAGCATTTTAGATCACTGTGACTGAATAACTTCTTGAGAATAAACTTTCTTAAGTTAAAGGTTGGTGGTTCCACATGTCTTAAAGGATTTGGTTCTAATTTCAGCTTTTTTTTTTTTTTAAGAGATAAATGGAGGTAATTCCCCAAATAACCTAAATGTGTGAAGGTCTGGAGCTGCCCCATAAGCATGGTGTGGGCCTGGGAGCCAGCAGGGAGGAGCAGCAGGCTACTGGTGATGATCAGGCCCAGGCAGGGGGTCAGAGCCCCGTGGGTGGGCACCATCCGCCTGGCAGGGCTTAGTCTCACTGGGCTGCTAAAGTGCATGAGAGCACTCGTATGAACGTCCCCCATACTCTTTAACCATTCTTACTTAAAGACTGGCATCTAATTTTCCCATCAAAAACATCACAATAAAAGGTGTGCGCTAAAAATGCGGGGAAGGAAAAATATAACGCCAGCCTCTGTATGGGATAAGAACGTGAGTCCAACGAGCATGAGGATATAGAGGCGGCACAGTTTATCCTGCAGGATTCGAAACATAGAAAGGGCATGCCAGGCTCCAGTGTTTAAAAAAGCCCTGTGACTGAACTACATGAAAAAAGGTTCAATCACTGCAGAAAATTGAGTTAGGTTAACGGAGAAGCTGTCACTTTTAAAGATGTAGAAAGTTGCGAGATCAGATTTGTCATCACAAGTCAAATTGGTGACATTTACCTTGCTTGCTAGCAAAAATTAATATTGAGCAACCTTCCAAAAGGAAGCTTTAGAGGAACGCATAATCCTCTTTCTGTGGAGCTTCATTTCAGAAAGGGGCAATTCTGCACATGGTTTATCTTTTTCTCCGAAAGAATTTGTTAAGCCTGAGAAGATGGAGTCCATTATATGGTCCCATAGTCGGATAGCACGACACGCAGCTGAGAGATGCGTTATTATGCAGTAGAGATACAGCACAATTGCAATGAATCTTCTCAGAAGGGTTGCAAATCCAGTAAGAACGGTAAATTTTAATCTTTTGTTAACTTAGCTTTGGTTATTGAATCCTCTGGCATTTTAAAATGAAGGGAAGAGAAGAACCAGAAGCAACGTGTGACAGAAAGCTCATTAATTCAAAGCTGAATTTAATCCCAAAATCCTATAGATGCTGGAATACACCTCATATGTGGGAAAATGCCTGAACCCACAAAATCAGGCTTTGGGGTGAACAGACCATAGAGCTGACAGAGAAGCAAGACAATACCTGTATTTACTCACTGGAACCTATGATCTGGAATAACAGGTACAGTATTTTGGATGTTACTCACCACCAGTTTTGCAAGGTACGGGGGCTCCTGGATCTGTTTAAACAGAAATCCATGACCTGTACCTGACCTACCCTCACATTACTCCCAGCCTGCACAGAGAGCGAGTGACCTGCTCTGCTCCTGCACTGCAAATTGTTAAAGATTATTGTTTTCTCTCGGGAAGGTCTTCAGGCATGCTTTGCTGTTCCCAGGGAAATACACTGTGGCTTTACCATTGATCACCAGAGGGCAAAAAGGAGAATTTCATCCCTCTGGAAAGAAATGCTCTCCAGCAATTTTCTTCTTTTGTGATAGGTGCATGTCCTTTCATCTAATTTACTGAAATCATCCCATTTTTCTCTGCAAAATGCTTTTATTCAAACAAAGTCTGTCCTCTTCAGCCCCCTTTCTGTTTGCTGGCCTTGATTTTATTGCTCTGCTGGCTGGCAACAAGGTCTGATCTCCTTGTGCAGTCTCTCCCTGTGCGGTGAAACACTCAGACATACACTTTACTTCCAGGTATTAAGGCGTAACACCACCCGAGCTTGACAAGGACAAGCTGGAGGGCTGGATCCAGGTATCTGTTGGATTTAGGAAGGTTACTTCATCAAAAGTGTTACGGGCAAAGGAGGTAACTTCTGGCTGAACTAACTGTAAAGGCTGCTCTGCAGATTATGAAACTGGTTGGACATACCAGCTTGCACCCTACAGGGCAGAGAAGCCCTGGGCCAGGCCAGAGGGACAGCCAGCCCCGTGTCCTGGCCGTGACCTGGCCGGGCACAAGCGCCTCTGGAAAACATGGAGGATGCAAGCAGTCTACGCAGGTGATGGCTCCAGGCTACAGCCACGGTGACCGCGGGACTCACTGAGCTGGCAGATGCAGCCAGGTCAGCGTGTTTAGTAAGCACAGCCTGACGCGCATCATGCTGCCCCGCTTCAGTCAGCCAGGGCGCTGCACGTGGCCCTCGCAGAGTTAATCCCCTTCTGCTGCCATAGGAAAGGGAGCATGGGCTTGACACCAACGGGGCAGCCCTCGGGTACAATTAAACATCAGGAACTACTCAAACATTTGTAAGGTTTCCTTTTTATGCACATCTGTTTGTTGACCTTTGGGAGAGAGAGACTCTTTTCGTGGCCAGTTTTCGGTGATAAGAAGCCGCTGTCACAAAAAGCCGCTGTCACAGCTGGCGCGACACCAAAGACGGAGCTGGGAGAATGAATTGTTGCTGGAAGGGGTTTGCCCTAGCCCGCATGGGGCAGAGCGGGGAAGTTTGCTCTGCTGTCACCCTTGTTTTATCTGTTCAGTGGGTAAATAAAGGGCTTCAATCTTCGCAGCTGCAAGCTCAGCAGCTTTCTCCACCACATCATTCACTTGGATATAAAAACGATTGTGGAGAGTCCCAGATCTCTGGTGCAAGCTGTTATTTGATTTATTTATTGGCACAGGGTTCTAAAATATGGTAGGTGCTTTTTTGCAGATAGGAGGAGACACGATTCCCTGGCTTTGAGGGCTGAGAGCAAAGACGTGGCATACATAAAAAACACTAATACAGAAACGGAGAGACAGAAAGCAAGCTTGCAACAGTAGATTCAGTGATTAGTTATGGTTGTTACACAAGACTTGGTTGTTTGAATGCAGAGATGCATATGTACATGTATGTAATCCTTATGCATGCACCTCTGTGCCAAAGATGTCGTATGTACAAACAGCAAAATGGAGGCTTGAAGATTTATACAGTGGGAGTTAAGAAAAATCCTGCATTTCCTGGCCAAGGTACCAGATCTAACCATGGCTCAAAATTATTACAGTGCTCAAAACAGTACAAAGGGCTGCAATATAATCACTGCAGAAAGGAAGCTGGGTGCAAGGGACAGAACGGGCACTGCTCTAAAGAGCACAAATGTCTTCCATTGCCCCGTGGATAGTGTCTGCATGTGAAAGAGCAGATCCCCACTCAGCGAGCAGACCAGCATGCAGCGGAAGGCGTGCAGGGTACCAGCTGACTGCAGGCACCAATTCATGAGTTACCTCCGACGAGGGCCCCGCTCCGCACAGTCCCTTTTTGCAGCAGTGAGTTTACCGTGACTGGCTCATCTGCATGACCTCAACCCGCTCCTCTACTAAGCCTGTTTATAACTCAGTGCATCGATTACCTGGTTTTTAACCCCCGCTACAGCCCCTGGAGAGTGAAGCGTGCTCTCCTGCCTCTTGCCCTTGAAGGGGTTGCTGTGGTCGATGTGAACTTTTCCTAATACCAGACCATTGTGGCGAGGGTTTCCTCTGGCCTTTACTTGGTGTTGTTGCCTTTTTAAGAAACCAGCTGAGACTTGTGTGTGCCCTTTGATTTAAAAAATGCAAGAAATAATATTATGTAGAGAGATGTAAAAATTAAACGGGTGCCCTGTTTCTCATCTAAGTGGACTGGTGGTGTACGAAAGGTGTTTGAGGGTATTTCTAGAGGGCCATGACACTAGCTGCAATCACTGAGAAAGCCGTTTGAGTTACGGGCTATTATTTAAGACTTTGGACCATGTAATTGTTTCCTTTCTTCCTGAGATTAAAGCTAGAGAAAGCAATACTGTCTCTTTAGACAGGAGTAATGGACATTCAGAGCCTTTTCTGCCACTTGGGCAGAACAGCCAGGTGTTTAGTGACTAAATCCTGTAAGTGGGTGAGAAGATGTGCAGTGCTGCCCCACCAAAATGCCGCACTGGGCCTGCCTGCGGTGGGCAGCAGGCAGGACGCCGCGGGCCATTTGCAGCAGGTGGACTAAGTGGCTGCACCCGAGCTAATGATGGCAAAGCCTAAGGTAAAATTGCAGCCATACAAATTTGGCTGTCCCTTTTTTGAGGTTTTTCTCACGTTGAAAGCCTTAGAGGGGGCTCTGGGGTTTGTGGCTTTTGCCCAGGAGCAAATGCACGTTCGTTGCTCTGACTTAACATTTGAGCCGCCTTTGCTCTTGCTCCCCCGCTGCCCCCCCTCCTTCCCCGTAGGCTGAAGTCACGCGTCAGGCAGTGACTCCCAGTGCCTGACACCAGCGAGCACCTTGCACCGGCTCAGCCGGGAGCAGCTCCAGCTCCAGCGGCAGGGAGGGCGAGAGGCACTCCTCCGGCACCACCCAGCTCTTCTCCCTGTCTGCAGCAGAGCACTCCGCTTCCTCCTCTTTTGAAGTAAACCCCTGGCTGGCTGTGCCTTTGGCCCCAGCCGGGGAACAGGAGCTGGCCCAGGGCCTGCCTGCACCCTTTGCTCTCTGATTGCACACCCAGAGCTTCCAAGCCGCCACTCGAAATTTTAGCCAAAGGTAAATTTACTTGGTCCTCCAGTAGCTTACTTTCGCATCAACATCTGACATCTCCTTGATGATGCTCTCTGACACCCAGCCTGACCACCTCTGGACTCCTGAGCCTCCCTCCTCACCACCTCCCCTCTCTGTCCTTCCCCATCCCTCCTGCAAGCAGCAGAGCCCCTGCTGCCTGCCAGACCCAGAGCCCAGGGCCGGCTGGGGCTCGGCCCTTGCACTTAGCTCACCCGCCTGTTTTCCAGACCTTTTTAAGGCTCTAACGTTTCCTCTCTGCTCTCATTCCAAGATTTTCCTCCAGGCCTCTGTCACCTGGAGTCTAGATTACTGCTGCGCCCCTGGCCCCAGCAGCTGTAGCCTTGCCTCCTGCAAGTTCCCATGGAAAAGTCCTTGTCCTGGCTTGCCGATGGGGCTGCCTCACCCCCTTTGGAGCTCACACCACCGTATTGCCAAAGGCCAGTAATGACTTGGCTGTGTGTTGGTGCTCTGGCAATGCTGGCCTCCATCTTCATTGTGCCAAAGGGCCAAGTTTTCCTGCCAGCTAAGTAGCTTCCCTCACGGTCACCATTCTATTTCCACTCTTGCATCTCTTTCAGGGAAGGGGAAACGAAGGCGGGGAAGGATCCTCTCTTTACAGCATGCCCTAGTGTCGTTTTGCAGGGACTGCATTTTCTCCCTTGCCTCATGTTCATCCTACCTTGCATACAGTGCATGCTCCGGACCTCTTGTTACAGGGGCAGCCCTACAGCAGCACAGCCTCCTCTCCCTAACTACACTTGTGGCTGCTGCACCCACCCCTGGTCCTGGCACAGTATTCACAGAGACTATCAATCACTCCTGCCTCATCTCAGTGGCATTTCTAGTGTGACAGAGTCACTAGCTCTGCAAGCAAGTCACTACAGGACATTAGCAGCATGGAGTTGGTTTCCCTCTGCAGGCAAATGCAGACTCAGGTGCCCAAGGCAGCACTGTTCTCCTGGACTCCCCATTCCTCTCTTGCATTTTACCTTCCCGCCTCATGTTCTCCTTATCCATCAATCGTTTCTGCACTTGGCCCTTACCTCAGCTCCTCCAGCCATCCCCATCTATCCTGCTCATGTAATGGCTGTATAATAGCATTACTGAAGGATTTGTTTTCGTTTGCAGATAACCTGCCCGTAGTCCAGCTGAGTTGAATTTAAGCCTGACAATGAGGACTTGGTGAAAACCTAGAGAAAAAGACCTAGAGGAAGAACAGGTCTCCTGAGTCATGATCCGCGATCTACCGTCAGTCCTCAGACATTTCTGTGAGCTTCAGTGGAGATTAAATGCTCATTGCAGATGCGCCTTTCTATAACAAAGGTAGAAGATGACATGGTTTACAAAACATTAAATGCATCTCACTCTGTATTAGCTATTAACATTAGAGTCACTTATAATTTTTTAACAGTTGTGTAGGACTTTTCCGTAAGGACTCAAGTAACAGTTTAAGGACAGTGAAAAGTAAAAGAAGCTGATGAAGTAAGTAGAGACTGTAATTTTTTTTTAGTTTCTTACGGTACAGTATTTTTAATAAAAAAAATATCACTCTGGAGAAAATAACCTTCCATTTGGCAGAAAACACCATTCTGGACAACAACCAGATCTGCATACATTTGCTTTCTCTTGCACAATGTCTTATGCTACCTTCCTCCCTTCTCTAGAAAACGCACGATGAAATACAAGCAAATATATGTACTTTATTTTTGTTGTGAAACACTTCTTCTCATGAAAGAAAGGAAGCCTTGGAGAGTATTTCAGACTGTCTTTTATAGTTCCTGTAGCTATAACTAAAACATGTGTTTTCAACATAAATCAGAGTGATAAAACTATTTACACATTTTGTACAGTGCCTTATTGTTCCTCCTACAGAAAAGTCCTACAGGATCCAATAGAAAATAACTCTTTTACATCCAGCTTCAAAGGCTACATTCTCATTTATAGCGAGAAAAGAAAAACATGAGAGCAAATGATGGCGAAGGAAGCTGGGGGCTGCAGACCTGGGACATTTGGGGGTTCTCCCTCTGTGCAACACGCACATTTTGATGAGGCTATGAAACCATTGCATCATGTGCTCCCAGCAGAAGTGCATCTTCCAGTCAGACCAGATTTACCCAGCTGGGTCACTGGAAGCCAGGGTGCAAATACCCAGGTTGCGCTGCACAGACTTTGTCGTGTGGCTGTTGGAGTCTGGCTGGTTTTCCACCCCTGTGATGGGCGAGAGGGTTGGCATCTCAGGCGTCGCAGAGAAGGAGAGGCAGAGGCTGTTAAAGGTCTCTCAGGTCAGCTTTGCTGTACTATCCCACCCAGGGACCCTGTGCCCTCCGGCTGAGTGATAAGGGAGGCGTGTTTTGAGAAGGCTGGCTGTGATGGTGCAAACGTTCTCTGGCTGCTCCTCCCGCTGCAGGGGTAAAGTCTAACTGCAGCCGGACGCAGTCGTAACAAGAAAGAGGAGCAGGGGGGCAGAACATCCTGGGCTTGGCATGGAGGAGCTGCCTGGCTGACTCCTCCATCAGGGACTTATGGCATGACTGTCCCATGACACTAAAGCACAGCCCTGCCTGGAAATGTATGACCATAAGGTGAACCGGGGAGAGCTGTCAGCAGCAAGAATGGCAAGAGGAGGTGGGGCTGTTTGACTTGGCTCTGGGGTACCGGTAAACCGAAGGAAATGTCAGGAAGTGTAAAAATGTCACTCTAGTAATAGTAACTGGCACTGCTGCTCCCTCTTTCATCAGAAATCCCAAACACTCGGTGAGGTGATAGGAAGAAGATTGTTTAACACACTGGGGCAGGTGGACACCTCTGAAACAACAGCATGGGAAGTCTGGACACAGCAACGCCTAGGATATGAGTGCAGAGCCCACAAGAAAACCTCAGAAACACGGGACTCACCTTCATTTTCAACAACCGGCAGCAATAGAGTTTGAGCCATGCAAAAAGACAGAATGCAGTTTTAGATCTAGCCCAAAAGGCAGCTGTTCCTGGAGCATCAGCTTTTAGATCAGATTCACAGAGGGTCTGTTTGGAGGAAAAGGATCAGGAATATTATTATTGCTTTCTGTGGGGCAGTAAGAACATAATCCCCTCCAAGCCTGCCATGACACAGAGCAGTGTTTTGCTGTCGCTGGTTGATGAAGTTGCACATCAGCAGAACAACAATCAGCTGTCCTAAGGGTTTTGTTTTCTTGACTTTTAGACCTTATTGATCCTCTTCCCAAAATCATGCTCTCCGGCTTGACCACTGCACATGGTGAAAGTTACGCTGCGGAAATGCCCAGAGCAGCTCTGTGAAAGCCCTGCTCTGAAACAATGCCCATGCACCACCAGCGAGTGCCACCCACGCCCGCCGAGCAGCCGGGGTGCCTGGGAGTGCCGAGAACCTGCTGCTCCCGACCAGGCTCACTCGCAGGAGCTCTTTGATGACAACAGTGACACTGGCAGGGCAGTGTGCCCTGGCACAGCTGCTCCCTGTCTCCTGGCCTGCAGCACGCGCTGCACTCGGCCGGCGCTCATCTGGAGGCAAAAGCCTTCTGAGCAATCCCTCTTTGCTGTAGCCCGGAGGGAAGCCTCCCTGCACTACAGATGCTCAGCACTTCTAAAAACAAGTGCACAGCTGGGAAAGTATGTACACAGGCAGGCCCTTTTTTTCCTCAGTCAGGGCCTACAGATGTATCAGGTCCAATAGATGTGACACTTGGTTTGGTTTTGTTTGAAAAGAGCTTGGAGACCAACTAGCATGCACTTATTAGAGATTCCCATACCTCTGGCTATATGTGTCAGTGCTAAGATTCAGAGCTGATATCCTGGCAGTAAGCATAGCGAGAGCTTGCACCTCTCAGAAATATTCTTAGACAGCAAGGAGTTTATATGCTGTTTGCACTTGAAAGGATTTTCTTTGCAACCGCAAATACAAGCCTGCATGTGCATAAAGGGTTGAGAAGTTGCTGTATCATTCTGCAATGATGAAAGATGCTGGGCCAGCATGCTCTGAAGTTTGCCAACCAAATGCAGACAGGGCTTTTTCTCCCTTTGTTCCTGCTCCCCACATATCTTGCACTGAGTGATTTATTTATTAAGAATATTATGTTTCATTCAGCTTAGTATAAACCCAGAGAGTGCTGAAAAGGGGGAAGGCAATATATAAGCAACTCCTAGCTGCTGCCTGCTGTTGCAACTGCAGCTTGCTGTTAGGACAAATGCATATAAGCAGAAAAGCTGTGGGAGCAAAGAAAGAGGCAAACAATAAAGTTCTTAATAGAATAGCGAAGAAGCATCACCACTGCATACTGGAAGGTACACTGAAATCAATGCTAATAGCTTCCTTGGAAAGGGTTTACAAGCTAAATGTTCCTGGGCAGTGCCCAGCAGATAGGTGTTCTGACTCACAGGAGGAGGCTGTAGCATTCATGACTCCCAGCTACTTACTGGTACCGCTTGGATGAGACAAGCAGAGGTTTCTTATTTACTGAGCTAGAGAAAGATGTCAGTTCCAATGTTTTCAGTGCTTGTAATTTAATTCCAAATCTTATATTATTTTTTCCCCTTAAAGCCCTTTCACTTGGAGTCCTGTGAGTGTATCAGAATCAGGGCTTTCATTTCTTGCAAGGCGGAAGTTTGCAGTTTTCATGTTTTATGGGGGAAATCTTTAAAATATGTCCCAAACACTCAAAAAAAAAAAAAACCCCAGACCAAAACCAACCAACCAAACACATACAACAAATCAAGTAAAACCCAAAAAATACCTTCATTTGGCAAGGCTGAAGCTATAGGCACACACCTTTTTGCCTGCATGAAGCAACCATCAGTGCTCTGATCTGTACAACACAGTCACTCTGGTTCAGAATAGCAAAACTATTTGAATTTGTTGAAAAGATTACTCCAAACCTTTGCTTCAGCCCATCGTCCCATCGCACATCTATGCACAATTTGAGGTTTTGTCTCCTGCGCCTCCCCTCCAACCTGCTGAGATTTCCCTGGTGCTGGCCTGCGACAGCCTGGTTGTCCCCCTTGCTGGGCTGGTATTGCTCCTGCCGCTGCCTCCCAGCCAGCCGTGCTGGCAGCCATGCCCGGGGATCGTCCTCCCTGAGAGAGGGAAGGCTGAAAGAGGAGTGCCAAGCCTGGCAGAGCAACAGGCAAGGACAAAATGCCAAGGGGCCCAAACCCCTCCCAGGCGCCCAACACCAGCGCTCTGTCACCTTTTAAAAAGTCCTGCACTATTGAACTCTTGGTAACCAAGGCATCTGATGGAGGCACATGAAAGATGTCACTGCTGTGTGCCTCTCAGGTCCTTAATTGTTCCCTAAAACATAACAAAATATCCCTCTAAGTATAGCAGCAAAGTTTTCCTTGGTCGTACTGCAGGATCAGCGGGACTCCAGACTTCACATTTTTATTATCTTACTTTCAAGCAGCATTAATTTTGTGTAGGAGTACTTGAAAGAAGCACAATAGTGCTGCTACACAGAGCAGCATTAATTTTGTGTAGAAGAGGGGTACTTGAAAGAAGCACAATAGTGCTGCTACACAAAATGAAAAGATGTTTTTATATGCTGAAAGCAGGCTTAGTACAACAAAACCAGCTCTGGTGTACAGCAACCACGGCTCCTGGTGGACTGAAAGTTTGGCTACACTAAAAAATGGGGATGCTGACACACTGGTCTGCACCATTCCAGCAGAAAACTTGCTCTCCACTTAGGTCTTTCATGTCAAGGGGATTATGTTATCCCCAGGGACAATGAGAACGGGCCCAGCCCTGTCTCCCAGTGCTCTGGGCAGGGCTCAGTGACAGCTTCCCTGGCTAATCATCAAGAACCTTTAATTTTCTTTCCTGGGTGGCACTATGCGTCATACTCCACTGCTCGGAAGAAGATTATTTCCGATGGATTAAGGCAGTCAGACATCGTACCTAATGGCAGAAGACTGCGCTCTCTCCCTTCCCAGCGTGTCCGCCACCAAGGACTAAGGAAGCAACTCAGGAACACCTGCAAAGTTCAGGAGCCTGCACATAATGCAGCCACAGAGGGCTTGGCCTTCTCCCCAGAGTGAGGTATGCCAAGACAGTTCACTTGTTGCTGGTGGACAGACAGAAATGGCAAAAGGTTCAGTAGTCCAACTCCGGCTGTTGGACTTC
>NW_009260484.1:3073973-3075104 GCF_000687185.1 Egretta garzetta
GCTGAACTGCTGTCCAATGCCAATGACTGTCATCCAGAAGAAAAAAAGATGCCAGTGAATTGCTCAGTTAGTGTTAATGAGCCTTAAATAATCTAAATTTTCAGGATAATTAGGCTGCCCCCATCTTCGGGCTTGCACCACAGCATCCTACATCTACAGCACTGAAATATCATCTTGCATTATCCCTGCATTACCCCTCAGCTGCCCAGCTTGTTCTGTGAAGACATCAATAGTGCGGCACCAGAAGAAACTCAGAGACTCCCATTCAGATAACCCTATTTCCCTAAATTATGGTCACCAGGGATGCTTACTATTAGTAAGCAAAATAGGTCAAGGACTGCTCTCTGGCACTGAGGACAAGTGGCCCAATGCAGCCCACACCTGCCTGGCTAAACTCCCCTTTGCAGGAAAAACAAGATGGCTGCCTCCAAACTGCCTGCTGGGAGTGACCTGGGACATCCATATCCTAAGTCATACCTTGGGTAGATCCATAACTCTAAGCAAACTATTCACATGAGGACTTAGATTCTGCCTCCTTTTTTCTAAGACACCTCATGAATCCAAATCTCCTTTCATAATGGTGTGAACCAATACTAAAAAGCATGAACACAAGAAACAACAAATGAAGCCCTGTTTTCCTGTGGCACAAGCAAGTTTCTCTTCTCTAGGTGTCTAGGAAAAAAGATGATTTTTTTTCATTTTCTTCATAGAATCATAGCATGTTTTGGGTTGGAAGGGACCCCTAGAGGTCATCTAGTCCAACCTCCCTGCAGGAGCAGGGACACCGCTAACTAGATCAGCTTGCTCAGAGCCCCGTCCAACCTGGCCTTGAATGCTTCCAGGGATGGGGCCTCCACTACCTCTCTGGGCAACCTGCTCCAATGTTTCACCACCCTCATTGTAAAGAATTTCTTCCTTATATCCAGCCTAAACCTACCCTGGTTTAGTTTAAAACCATTACCCCTTGTCCTGTCACAGCTGGCCCTACTAAAAAGATTTTCCCCATCTTTCCTATAGGCCCCCTTTAGGTACTGAAAGGCTGCAATCAGGTCTCCCCGCAGCCTTCTCTTCTCCAGGCTGAACAAGCCCAACTCCCTCAGCCTGTCCTCATAGGAGAGGTGCTCCAGCCCT
>NW_009260484.1:3075603-3083948 GCF_000687185.1 Egretta garzetta
GACCATCCAGCCAGTTCCTTATCCACCGAACAGTCCACCCATCAAATCCATAGCTCTCCAATTTAGAGAGAAGGATGTTGTGGGGGACTGTGTCAAAGGCTTTGCAGAAGTCCAGATAGATGATGTCTGTTGGTTTTCCCTTGTCCACTGATGCTGTCACAACATCATAGAAAGCCACTAGGTTCGTCAGGCAGGACTTGCCCTTGGTGATTTTTGTTTTGTAATTAGTAAAATCATTATTATTGTCCAAATGCAATTCACAGAACACTTTCAGATGAATGATGACTGACTGGGTATGTATCCCCCCTAACCTCTCGGCCTTGCTTTCCTTTACATGCCAGCATAGATCAGTGAAATCACTATATAAAATCAGTGTGAGATCAGAAACAAGTCCACATGCAGTGACCATTATTAAAAGCAAAAAAAAAAAAGTGCTTGCTTCCCATTATATCACATAGCATCGTTTGCCAAACAACATGCCATGTTGCCTTCAGGCACATGATTAATGCCAATGCGGTGCCAATAAAGCTTACAAAGCATACAGCCCTGGTCTCCCTGGAGAGTTAGCAACAACAACAAGCAAAGCCTAAACGATGCTGTTCTTCATCTTTCAGTCACCAGGGACCTCCAGCCTTTTCCTCATTTCTGAGTATTAATCTTTATTTCTTTTTCAGAGTAATGACATTTCTCAGCAGTGAATATTTTATCAGCTGACTACATCCAGAAGACACTGCATGTTCATTTCGGCTGTCTTGTCGAAACAATTTTGCCTTGGAGTGCCAGTTCCATTTCCCTTTTTCCAATTTGCTTATTCTTTTATTTACATATCGTTTTCCCGTTTGTTGCAGTCTGGGTTTTCTCTGCTGTAAATACCAACCCCCTGCTGGGGCAAAGGGCTTTCTTTCAAGGTCATCTGAGGTATTCTGTGTGTCCTTTATGTGCAGCACTAGGTGCAAGTCCCTTTGTGACCGGGGCAGTGGCTAGTCAGGGCTAGAACCAGCTAGAACATCAGTTTTCAATACAGGGAGGAACAACAGGAAGCCTGGATTTATGGTAACGTGGCCAAATCCAAATGATTTTACCCAGGCAGAACTCCCAGGCAAGAGACCTTACAGTGGCTACAGATATTTAAGGGCCATTTCCAGTGCTAGAACATTGTAAATTTTTCACTGAAGGATCATCTCTCGACTCCCAGGCATTTGGCCTGGCTCTAAAGTTATGGTTTTCACCCACTGTGGCTTTTATTCCCGGACACTTTACAATATCAATCAAAGCCCTTCACAAACCAGGCATTTCACTGCCTGTTCAGAGGCAGCCATTTGCCGTGGTTGTATGTGGGTGCAGCAGCAATGTCTCTAAAGGCCAAGAAATAAAATATATCTTTTCCCTTTGATCCTCCAGGGGTGATTTTTGTTATGCAAAAAAGAAAAATGTAGCTGCTCACTCCTGGCCTAACATCTAGCAGCACTCTAGGAATTCAGGAACCACAGTATCCCCAATGGCCTCACATCGCCCTTCCCAGCAGTGGGGGGAAGGCAGGCATGGAGGTGCAGGGTGCATGCTGCTGGCACGCTGCAGGACCCAACCCACACCTCCAGCCTCAGACTGATCGGATGGGTAGAGCTCATGGGCAGAATATGTATGTTTACTTCATTCATACGTGTCTGCTTCTATTTTCTGGTAGATAGATAGATTGATAAACTGTGTGTGTGCATGCATTAATAGCATGCTTTCTCTGAGTGAACGAAATATGCTGTGATTAACAAATGACTAAATCAAGTGTGGCTATTCTTTCTTTTACATATGCTTGAACTACTGCTTATTAGAAAATGCTTGCTGATCAGGCCAGAAGTGATTTTTATAAAAGCTTCTAATAAAAACTCCTAGCTGCAGTTTCCCGGAGAGCCCTGCGTATGCACTGAAGAACGATATGGAATCAGGCACTTAATTCTTTGGTGGTACAGCTCTGGGGTAATAAATACAAATTCAATATGTTTTCTACTGTCAGCAAGATCTGACATGATGCAAGACACTAAAACTGTAATCAAGTCTAATGGATTAGGGCATTAGTTGAGCATGTGCAGGTGACGAGACAAACAGGTAGCATCGTTTCACGGGATACGTGAATTTTAAAGAAGTGTAAGTGAGTGAAGAGAATTGCTGTCTCTTACAGCACCATCCACCGTCCATCCCTGGAGGCAGAGAGCAAGATGTGATGATCCAAGAGTCTGATCTGGGGTGGCAGATCCATCTTTGCCATGGGAAAATCAGATACTTCGCTATGAAATGACATCATCTTTAATAGCGTGGGATCTGTCACCAGCAGTTGTAAACAGAGATTGATTTACCAGCCAAGCAGCCTTCTCAGACAGCAAGACTTGATTCAAATTTGTGATCCTAGACCTTTGTAGAAGAGGCTTTATGTAACTCCTCCTTTTAAAGTTACCCAGCAAAGAATTTCTCCTGACTCAGCAAATCGTCTGACACTCTCACCTGGCAATTTCTACTTCAACAAAAGTTACTTGGCAAAATCTCCCTGGTCCTTTAAAATGAAGGATCGCATGCAGGTGGGGGCCAGTTCTGCAGCACCTAAGGCTCCTGCTCATTTCATGCTATGTCATACGTATTGCTTGAGCATGCCCCTTTAGTACCTTGTGACTGATTTTGGATCCTGAGCATAGACTTGAGATCCAGCAGTCAAAGTCCATGCCATGGACTCCAGCCTCGCACCTCCCTGGGGCCGGGGATGCAGCTCACACGTTCGTGGCCCCCCCGGCACAGGCTGTCTTCTGCTGCAGGGCGCCCTGCGTCAGGCTGCGCTGCCAACCCTGATCTCCCTCCTGTACAGTCACCAAGGTGGGGGGGAGAGAGAGAGAGAGGTCCTGCCTTGCAATTGCAAGGGCCCTCCTGCAAATCACCTTACAAGCCAGCACACTCCTTAGGGACAGCCGAGAGCCACGACCCTTTGCACCGGAATCGTCAGATGTATCCCCCACAGTGATGCCGGATGCCGTGCTATCTTGCAGAGCACATCAGGTGATGCCGGAGGCAAATGTGTTACAGCATCTCTCTGAGAATGTGGTTGTGTGCAGACATGAGAAAAAATTGTCATCGTAAGACAAGTTGCCTGTTATAATCAATGCTTTATATTACTAGAGCCTTCCAACTGAGTGATCGTAACAGCGGCTTTATTTGGCTTAGCTTAAGTACCTCCAAATGTGACATAAGATAAAACAGCATAGGCCTTCTCATATTGAAATAGCTTATATTACTAGACTGGTATAAACTTGCTCCTTACATTATAGCAAAAATTTTCATGCACTAGTGTCTTACTTCCAAACAAGACGGTAGCATTTCAGAGACTCAAAATCAGCTCCTGTAAATTTTAGAGGCTGTTCCTATGAAGGGGTTTACTAAATAAACCCTGAGAACAAACAGGAGGCAAATGACCCTTTACAGAAGAGTACTACCAATGATCTTTACCCTGTAGGAGGATGACAGTGGAAAGCTTAAGCAGTGCTAGTGCTGCAGTTGAATTTTGAAACACTGCCACCTCATGTCAGCTTAGCAAGGAGGCACCATCCAGGCCAGCCTCCCAGTGCCCTTGGTAGAGATTCCTCTGGTATTTGCCTGGCAGCATATGGCACAGCAGCCTTGCTCCCAGAGGCGTTGTTGTCCACATTATTGATGTTATTTTTTAATTGAAAATCATTAATAATGTCCATACCGTTTTACAAACGCGGAGCCAGCGCTCACGCTCCCTTTGCAGGCATCCAGAAAAAATGAGCTTTGAAGCCAGATACTGCTATTTGCCATTTCACATTGGTATCCGCATTGCATGGGATACATTAACATCTCTTGAGAAGGTGCGAGGCGCCAGAGTATCATTCCTCCTTCTTTCTGACTCTGCAGAAAGGCTTCAGGGAAAAGCTGGACATGGGCAGATGCTCCCAGCATGCCGAGGCTGTGACTCCAAAGGAGAGCTGCACCCCATAGCTGGATTTCCCTTGAGGAAGGGCAATAGTGCAGAAACCCCTTTCAGGCCCAGCACTTTCTGGCATGACTATTGGTTTTAATATACAGCATACATCTAAAATAGGTGCTGTGGTTTTGTAGGCAATAGGAATGCTTCTGTATATAATACTTCGGTTATCCAACTCTTCTGCAAAAGGACTTTTTTTTTTTGTCCTTGGCCCATGTTAAGCAGTGTTTACACTACGGGCTGAAGAGCAGGACCGAGACTCTTTGCGTCTTTAAGGCTGGCTAAAAAACTTCAGCACAAATCAGCCAAACTCCTTAGGAAGAGCAGAGTTTAGGGATCTGCATCCAGCGGCAGCTGTGTCCATCCAGACTGCAGAAACGGCAGCACCAGCCCTAGCAGCAAAGTCGGTGCTGAGGTTCTTCTCCCAGGAGGACCTGGGGACTGGCCTGAGGTTCCCCTCTTCACACATGATCCTGCCTGAAAACAAACCACTTCTTGCTTTTTGGACAGTTAGCTTTCAGCCTGTTTAGCTTTCAGAGCCAGCTCACAACACAAACACTCTAGTGCTGGTTGAAGGGGATCGGAGAGGGAAGGAAAGGTATAAACCAGGACAGAAAGGAACATCTTCTCCATTATCTTCTCTGGGTGGTGCAATAAACTCTGATTTTTTGTGCTTGTTTGTACCAGTTTTCTCCTGTTTTAATGAAGATGAAGTGGAAGTCCCAGTACTTAGATTTGGTATGCCATGGCACCCAAAAAAGTGAGAGGGAGACACCTAAGTGGTTCCTCTGCACAAGGAAAGCCTGCTGCTGCTGTCTGGACCTGGCCTGAGGATGCAGAAGGCTACATAGTCATGTGCTACCTGCTGCAGTGTTTGAATGTGCATGCATGGGCTGAATTAAGTGGGCCTATGGAAAGGACTAGGTCTCCTCCAGCATCCTCTCTGCTGTCCCCCCAGTCGGTCTGCATCTGCTCATCTTATAAAGATGTGTGTTATTCACACACACAGGGGTTGCAGAATCAGCGCCTATTTGGATACGGTAAGGTGCCCAGTTCAGCACAATGCTTAAGCGTGTGTTTAATTTCGTGCTTTTAACGAGGCGTAACATCAGTTTATGCTCATTTTAGGAGGTGTAATTCTCTCTTCACCTTGAGTAGTCACCTGCTTGATCCCCTCTTCCAGCTTCTCTGAGACAGTCTGGCACCGGCAGAGCCTGCGAACAGGTTGCACAAGGAGTGCACCCAGCCTTGAAGTGTTCCTCTGGCTCCTGTGAGCACTCGGCGGGGACGACTCCCAGCACTCACTCCCCGGCCCTTGGGGACTGCAGCCATGCCCCGGCGTCAGCCGGCTGCAGGTGAGCGGTAAGGGGCTTGTAGGACACAGGGGGGGAATCCAAAGTGGGCCAAGTGTCGATAAATAAAACCTGGAGGAGCCATGAGATGGCACTGGGGAACTGCGGAGCACACGGCAGAGGAGGCAGGCTGAGGATCTAATTAAAACAAAACCCAGGCTCTGGCCCAGACCTAGCAGCCCCACCTCTGCAGCTAGCCCAGGCTCAAAGTATATATAAACAGGCTTGAAAGTTTTATCAACAGTCTGGAGGTGGGGATTGAGGGCAAAACAGCATCTCAGTGCTGAATAGAGCGGTGTTTAAAATCTGCCTTAAGTTACAGAGGTGCTTACACGCATCCCAGAATGGGTGGCAGGGGCAGGCTCGGCCCCTGGGAGGTTGCCTTTTCCAGTCACCCTCCAGAGGGTCCCCACGGACAAAACTCCCTCATTCTCAATTTGATGGAGACTCTGCATGGAAAAGTAGGAAGGGTGGAACGTGGGAACCTGTTGCAGCCCAGTCTCAGGCCAGTTTAAAATGTCAGAGAATCACATCCTCCAGTGGGGAATGTTTCAGAGCTAGAGATGAGAATTTCTGCCATGGAACACCAAAGAATAATCTGCCCATCTGCCCATGGGCAAAGTCTTTTCCAAACTCTAGTCTGTTAGTAGCTGCCTGAGGTCATGTAGCACAGCGATTTATATTTCCCATTACCCTATCAAATGTAACTGTCTTCATTATCTACCTAAATGGTTAATCCTTTTTGACATTCAGCCTCTATTATGGGACGGATCCTGACACGTCGTAGCTGCTTTGGGCCATTCTGTTAATCTCCAGTACCCAGAGATCTGGATTATACTGCTAGACGTGGAATTTCCAGGTGGAATAGAGGCAACTGCCCGCCCCATCCCTCCATGTTAGGGTTTGCTTGTGCCCTCTGTACAGCTTTCAGGAATTTCTGCAAGAAATAAACTTGTCTGATGTGGTCATTCTCTGCTCTTTGATAGTAGATTGTCAGAGAAAGCAGAACCAAAATGAAGACTTAACTTCCAGAATGGAGGTTTGCAGATATCTACGCATGAAATCATATGGCTGCATACGTAGGTGTAGTTAATACCTCTGCCTGAACAAACAGGTTTCCCTGCCACAATGAGACAAGCCTCCCATGCAGGTATCTAGGAGTTCCTTTTGCACAGTGGAAACATCTGGTAGTAGGTGGATTAAATAAACCAGAAATTGAACTGGGAGGAGAGGAAGGAGACAAGGAGAGGAAGGAAGCAAAGCTAGCAATTAGGTCCAGAGAGCTGTTACTGTGCAAGCTGAGTGGGAGGAGAGGGAATGAAACATTGTTTGGGTTGTCAGGAAGAAGAGACAATAGAAGCTATGGCAAAGAGGGAAGAACAATAAATACAGATGAGTGCAAGTACTCTTTGAATCTGCGTACCAGTTCTGAGATTGAAAAAGCTCAGACCAGACCAGGACTTCTCTATCAACTCATCACAGTGCCATCCTATTTCCTGAAGACAGAAGAGTGATGATCCCCCCACTCCAAGGCAGGACAAGTCCTGGCACCCCGGAGGCTCCCCAACACAAGCTTACACACGCGCATGCACATGCATGCATGCACATGCACAGATGCACACACAAGCAAACCACGAGCACACACACGCACACAGCATGACAGGAAAATGTTCAGAGCTGCATTTAGCTGCTCAAGAAACCCAGGCATTACAGACTGGACTGTGAAGATAGATCTCTGCAGACTGCACTGGTATTGAAAAGCTATGCCCACCAGCCGCTTGGTAGCCACCTGTCCTTGCTGCTGAATACCAAGCAGGAGCGCTCCATATATACTTGCCCAATTGCAATTCTGCTCACCTTAAGTTTGGGAGAGGCAGCAAACACCATCAGAATGACAAGCTGACGGCAGCGATACTGCAACAAAATGCTGTGGGAGAAGGAAAAGGAGAGAAAGAAAGGGCATTTCCAAAAGAGATCATGACGTGATGCTGACATTATCACACCTCAGGGAGAGGCCTGGAACCATACAACTTATTTAATTTTTCAACCTGAGGTTCATTCACATTTCCATTCCCAAAGGTAAGCAGCCAATTTCCTTTCTCCATGAGTAATTCAGCCTTGCTGTGTATTTACTATTTCATATGTCATCCCCACCTTAGTGTGTAACAGTTCATTTTGGACAGTATCTCCTCAACGTTCTGGAAAATATCTTTCTCTTTCCTATTACAAAACATTTGCAAATTTCTTCAGTTTCTAGATCAAAGCTATTGGAGTGAGTCCAGGAAAAGCGGGGTTTTTTTAGCCCATGGCTGCATATCAATCACCAGGTCACCAAAGGTTTCTGGATCAAATGTTAACACTGCTTAGGAAGACATCCCTAAGTTACTGAACATTTCAGCACAGGAAGGAGGGAGCAAAGAGTGACTCAAATCAAATCCAGGATTTCTTGTTTTCAATAAGACAGAACCAAATCTCTTCACAACTTCGCCAAAAGCCATGATTGAAGGCACATGGAAAGGCATGTCGTAGCTTAATCTAGCTGTCCCTGAAGTCCACAAAGACATTCTTGTAAGGCTTTTGCAGCCTTTGGCTCAGACACAAAATGCAGACAAAGTGCTGATCAGAAAAAGGACGGTGCAGAACTGAGTAGAGAAATGAAACCCTATCAGGGCAGGCTGATATGTTAGAGATCAAGGTAAACTGGGTGTGAACTTCTCCAAAATGCAAGTTGGAGGGAAGTTTTTTATTCCTAGAGAAAAAAGCTCTGAAAATTCTGGGGCCAGGTCCAAATTACCTTAAAATTTGGGAGACATTTGGGGTTGCAATTCTGTCTCAGATTCATCCTACGTATAAATAAGGAGAGTACTGAGAGGAGGGGTCCTTTCAGTAATCTAGTTGCTGGTGCTGAGCACAAGCTAAAGGAAATTGGAAATCTGAACTAGACCTCATACTTTGTGTTCAAGCTTGAAATTAAATTTCTCCCCCGCTAAGTTCTAGCATCTAGCTCTTCC
>NW_009260484.1:3084325-3097452 GCF_000687185.1 Egretta garzetta
CTTTGCCCCACCAATTTCTGCCATCTGCGTCTCCCGAGTGTGAAACAAACCACATTAACTGAGCCAAGAAAAGCAAATGGAGACACCCTTCTCATGCCAGGCTGGTGCTGATGGGATGAGAAGCTGCTTGCATAAGACAAGCTTGCTTTATACTCCCTGCAACTAATAAAATAAAGGCCTAGCTATACTAGCATTTTAGATGATAACAGAGGTATAATTTGCAAAGGTCTAGTTGCTGGCTGTCTCTGCCTCTCTTCTTATACCAGGGCTACGGCAGCCTTACAGAAACCGAGCTGGAACTTGCTGGAAGCTTCATGTATGACCCAGACCAAAGTGCCTTCCCTGCCCCCCAGTTCACAGAAGTTCAGATAAGGATCTGCTATTTCTGTCTTTAAGCCTAGAGCTGAGTGCTGTCAGTCTCGTCAGATATGCAACATGCTCAAGAACTTGTGCAGGGCAGAACTTTGCCAGAGGACAAAATCTGGCCTGGGGTATAAAAGCTCCAAACATCCAGGGTGGAGAAAAGCAGGCCTCACAGTAAGGCATCCCTGAAAGAAGTAATAAAAAGGTAATCTTCCTTCCGCCCCATAAAATAAAGCAACAAATTGTATTTGCAGTGCTGGCAGTGCTTGCTGTTTGCGGAGGGTGAGATATAGCCATTGGCTGTTTATCTAATGCAGATAAATAAGCAGATATCAAAGTAAAGGTCAATGATGTATTTGTCCTATCCCTAAATTACACAAGAGTGTGCCATCATGCCCAGCACAGCTACCCTGGCTTGTGTTTTAAGAGAGCTCATTCCTGTCATCCCAGAAGTCAACGTTCCTACTTCTGACATGTGAAAGGGTAGCAAACAAAGTTCAGGAGGCACCTCCCAGAGAGAGAACTCCCTAACGTTGTCATGGGAAAACGGCTGCTGGCCAAAACAACAACGGTGTCAGCAGCACGTGTACATATTCAGAAAGTACATTTTATTAATCCATGATTTTGTCATCAGAGAATGTCAGACAGCAAACACAGAAAACCCCTCCACATAGTTTACCCAAGTATGTGGCCCTACATAGTCCAGGAGGGCAGAGGGAGCGGCGAGGGAGGAGTTTTGTGTGACTGAGAGAGCTTGTTTTCAGTATGTGACTGGCCTAAATATGAGAAACATGAGTAAGAGCCATGGGAGAATGTGAGGAAATCCCTTTGGAGCAGTTAGAAATCAAACCCTGTTTCCTTGGACACCAGTCTAAATGGAGGGTGCGCGCTGGTGAACCTGAGTGCAGATGTGGTCCAGTGGCTCCATACAGCTGGGATGAACGCGGCTGGACACAAATGCCAGTGCATCACTCGCACCTCTCTGTGAGAGTCTTCCTGGGCTCCTACGATACATTGGGGTTTTTTCTTCCTCACATCACAGTGAAGTCTTCCTGGGGAATCATTACATTGAATAGGATATGGAAATGATGATTCTTACTCTTCATTTGACAAATGCCATAGCACCCTGAGGCCCCAGCTGCAGCTGGAGCTCCACCATGTAAGACATCATGCCACTTGAAGCAAACACCCTTCCTGGCTTTAGGCATCGCTCTCTGCCCTGAGGAAGAGTTGCTCCCAGGGGGTGCTCTGCCGGCCCCATATGGGCTCCCCCTGCTTGAGGTAAGAGCCTTAGGGTGGTCTCGGGACTCCAGCACAAGCTCTGCTCCAGGAGATGTGTAAGTGAGCCCTTCTTCTGGCTTTGCCTTATCTCTGTTCAGCACCTCTGACTTCCCAGGCCCTCAGCAAAAAAAAGAAATATAGCTGCTTCATGCCTCTGTGACTTCACACAGCAAAATTCCTCCTGCAGCTGGTTCTTTGCCCCGTATTACATCACTAGAAGGTGGGATAATGCAAGGCTGGGTTTATCTTCATGAATTGTCAAGACATTTGGGACAGTAATATTTTCCAAGCCTCCTCCACTCATCTTCAGGAGACAGGAACTGCAAGCCTTTGAAAACCAGATGCTCAGGCATATAATTCAGGCACAAGGCTGGTGCAGTGAAGCAAAGACAACGCAGGAAAGGATCTTGACTCTCATCACCGTGAATGAGAGAAAGCTGAAACCTGTGGCTCAAGCCCCTCAAGAATTTATGCTCTGATATAACTGAAACCTCCCAGGAGATGCTGGGTCAAGATAGAAGAAATAGACAATTTATGGCATTCCTAACGTACCCATCTCCTCCTCCTGTAGCTGACACTTACCTTAGCAGTGAATTTTACTCAGACCAGTTTCCTGCAAGCTACTATGATGATTCCTGTTTCTTTGTACAAGAAATAAGAACACATATAACAACAGAATTGTCAGCTGGGATGGAGTAGGAACTGGAAGAAACTTCATTAAAAATGATTGTGTATCCACAGCAGCAAGTTATCACAGACCAGTAAATTCAGCTAGGGTGAAAAATGGTAGAGCAGTCACACAGTGCCAGCTGAGCAGATGTAGTTGTTCAAAGAACCAACATTTACGAGACATGCCAGAACTGTTATAAAAACATCTTCTAAGGACCAGCGCCTTCTCCCCTGAGACAGAAGATGTGACATCGCTTGTTACTTTCTTTTTTTAAAGGTCCTGCTACAGAAACATCCAGATTTCAGAGGGGTGTTGGTGGCCCGATGCCAGCAAGACCCGCAGATGTCAGATGATGTCTGTGTGGTGGATGCACCAAGGTGCTGGCTTCTTCTAGCAGGTAGGATGCTCTGTGTGTGCTGTGGTTAAGAAAACACTGCTTCCACCAGAAAACAGCTTTCCAAAATGGGAAGCTTGCCCTTGCTGCCTGTCTGGCCCAAACCCAGACTTTGAAACAGTTATCTGTCACAAGTCACAGCGTTTCTTCCTCCGCTTTGGTGTAAATGATCCCAGTTATCTGCTTGGACTATTCAAATCACTCACAGCGCCCAAAAGTGACCAGCATCCCAAAGTTGGCCTTCTCATCCCCCAGTGGCACCTCTTGCAGGCACACAGCAGAGCAAGGCATCACACAGTCCCCAAAGTGGAAGGCCATGGCCCCCTGGGGGGTCAGAAAAAGGTCCCTCACACAGCAGAGCAGAAAATAACCCACTAGAAAAACACAGCCTTTTGTTTTACCAATTAACACTTCCTGATTTAGCTGCTCCAAGACAATTGCTGAGTTATTCGTGGTTTGTTTTTTTTTTCCTCCTCCACTGTGGCAGCTGCTACCTCTTTGCTTTTTCCAAGTCTGCTTTCTGGCCGCTGTTGGGCATCCGGGGAGCAGGGGACACTGGAGTCGCATGTTCCATGTGCTTTCCCATAGCCTCACTTCTGAGGAATTACTAACACGGACTAAATACAAACACTTTGTGAATTTGACAGACCTATATGCTATATATGCTTTCACAAAGGCTAGAAAAATTGGCTCCCAGGAATTTTACAACTTCCTCTTAATTAGTAAAATTGTATGAAGTAAGATGTAGATTTTATTTCAAGCTTTTTCTCTCTTTGCGCCTGAAGATACAAATTATTTGGTACAATCATAAAATACTTTTAAACTTGCTAAGTTTCTATAAACCTTTCAGAAAGCAAGATCTAGCAGATTTGAGAAGGACATTCTGTTTAAGGCATTTATGTTTAATAAGAAAGAGATAGATGCAGCAGCATTTTTGTTCTTAATAAATGTAATGTTGTTAGAGGTTTTTCAGTATACTGGGATACTAATGAGGGTTTGTTTGAATGACGATATATTTATGATTTCTGCATTTGGCAATCAGCTTTGAAAACAAAGTGTTGGTTGGAAGAGATGTATAATTATGTGCATCCACACGGGGAGATCTGCGTGTTTTCTACATAGACGAGGCAAGCCTTGCCCCTCGCTGGGGCATCGCTAGAGCTAAAGTTTGGGAGCATTTTTGGGAGCATTTGAGGAACTTTCCTTTAGGGGTGACGCTGATGATTCCTGATTCCAACAGTAATGGCCAGATGTCTGGAACTACTGGAAGCCCAGTTTAAATTACCTGTTTTCTATGAGCCTTATTTTTTGGAAGGATGGATCAAATTAATCATATTATTAAAACAATGGTGAGGAAACCGATGACTACAAGCGCAGGGCATTGGTCCAGGGAGAATTAGATAATTAATTGCAGTTGCTATAAACCAACTTGGGCACACCTGCTAAACTGGGGAAGCCAAAGCAGTATTTATTTTGACACATTTTTGTGGGAGAATGCTTGGAAAGCTAAGGATATTGTAATGTTACTAGTTTATGTAGTTTTAAGTCTGAATTGTCCACAAATGATTGAATTTCACTGAGCTGTTAATACATGAGACTTACGTGTATCCAATTAGGGCTATTAAAAGCAAGAATGTTGTGGATAATGTTTCCAATGTTAATTAATTGAAATAGTATCAGTTGGAGAATGCCTCCCCAGAAGCTGTCTCAACCAGCCCCTACCAGCTATGATTTATAGCCACTTGGCCTGGCAGCATGGAAATTTTAAAGACTGAATTGCTGCTGCAAGCTTATTCTTTAGCAGTGAAATGAGGCTATAATTCTATACAATTAGTTAGGAATGAAATAAAGAAATGTTTTTCTTTTAATAATGATGTTGGTGTAGAATGTTGTAAGGATTTGCAAGTTGAAGCCCAAAGGATTTCTGCGATGATTACTTGAATCAAGCAGTGGGCAGCCTCTCCAAGTTTATTAATTTCAATGGTTGCTGTGAAGGAGAAAGTCACCAAGGGGGAAAAAAAAAGTTTCAGAAATCTGGAATGTACTTTTCTAGCATGGGGCAGGGGCGAGAGTTTCCTGTGTTTTGCCAAATACAAAGAACATGTATTAGGAGCCTATAAATTGGGAAATATTTGAAAGAGGCTGAAATAGGAAAAGATGCTCATTATAGGATGGCGTGTTGAGGGGTGGGTTTCCTTTTAACCCTACAAAAGTTTTGAGGTAAAACCACCAAGACATCCAGTGGGTGCTCTCTGAATAAAATTCTCATTTTAGCTGAGTTTTGAGCTATAGGATTTGCTTATTTTTAGAGACTTTTAGATAGCAGAACCTGTTGTATACATTTATGGTTAAGAAGAAACTCTCTTGAAAATGGAGATGAAAGCTATTAGGCAAAGTTCTATGCGTAAAATGCATCAGCCAAAAAAGACAAACTTGTAATGGATTCAGTGTGACCTGGCTAATGAAAGGGAATTAGAATAATTATTCAGCCAAATATAAATGTATAGGGAAATACATAATTTATTTAGTTGATAATAGCTAAGATGACAGGCTAAAGTTTTACAACTTAAGAATAAAAGACCTCTTAATTTTATTACTTATTTAAATAATTCTGAAATAATTATACTCACAGTTTCATTACTTGCCATGGTGTTGCAGCACATAATTTAAGAACTATTTGCATTTTGGCAACCCTCAGACGTTATCCTAACACGGTTCTCACTGTTGGGACAGGAAGACCCTGTCTGTGTCATTCTGGAGTTTTTACCTGTATGTGTGTGATTCATCAGATGCTGGTGTTTATGCACAATCGGACATTTCTGGTTGTTTTGAAACCAGCCTCTATAAGACTGAGGATGAATTCAATGCCTCCCTTTAATGTACATTTAATGTACAGCAGGAAGATACAAGCACAGCTGTCCAGCTTCACTTTGTCCATAGGCGCGCTGGGTTTAGAGTGACAATAAAAGGTAAGCAATGCAGGCTAAGAGAAAAACAATTATCAGAAAAATTCTTTAGAAGAATTCCGGTCAACTGTGTGTGATGTAGCCCAAAAAGCTGGCAAAGAAGAACACCCAAGTAAAGGTATAATTATCATATGGGTAATTATTGTTTAAAATACAACAAAGGCCAACAGAAAGGTTCAGCAACACAACCGGAAGCTTAGGCCCAAGAGCTTAAATCTTGTTACAAGTCTTTTAATATAATCTTAGTGTTGACAGGCTGTAGGAAAAACTCCTTAAAAATCTTCTAATCTCAGAAGGAGTGACATTTTTGTTGCTACTACCAAAAATACTCCGAGCCTTTGTGCAGAGGAAACTACCCAAACACGCACAAGGTGCAGAAGCGGAAAGAAGGACACAGTGTAGAGCACCCTGAGCTGCGCGAGTTTTCTCCCCGTGAGAAACAAGAGCGGGCTTGCACGAGGTACCCTCAGAACATGATGCAGGTTATCTTTCTGAATGTATGCAGCAGAAGCCACCTAGAAGATCATCCAGAACAATCCTGCATGAGCCCCCAAAGGAGGGCATGAAACGAGTCTTTTTCTGTCTTAATTGGTGTGATCTCCTCGAGGTACATGGTACTTAAACACTGCTGTAAAAGATGCATTACAAAACATAGTTAGGCATGCTGGATCAGTCGTAGCTTCTGCACAACTAACTCTTGCTACTGCTTCAGGAAGTAAATCCACTGGATTTATACCTTTATAGGATTTCCATTAAGTCCTGTGCTGTTTACATTGGCTTTATATTTAAGGACCTTACACAGACCTAAATCTGATTTCTGGAACTTAGAGAGGGATTGTGTGTCTCAGCCGTAGTAAATTTTAATCCTGACCCAAAACTTTGAGCACAGTCAGTGATCTGCAAAGTATGGGCCATCACCCCATTAGCTCAGTGGTGTCAGAAAATTATCCTCTCTCGTCTCCCAGAAGAAGCTGACCTGTGCTGCTTCTGTTGCACTGAGCTGCTTCAATTGACTTTGTCCATCTAGACAATGTTGAAATCAACACACAGGCAGAGCTTTTATGGCTTAATTGACAAAAGCCCACAAATATGTATTTGTATAGCCTTACAGGAAGATGAGTTTTTCCTGTAGAGAGTAGATTGAATCTGTTATTTTCAGCTGTGACTAGGATTTTTCTCAGTTCCATTTTTTTTTCACTTTACTTTCCAGCACAGAAAACCTCTTCTGTTCTTTTGTTTATACAGAAGAGCATCCCATATTCTCAGGCAATGCTTCATCCACGCAGCAAGGGAAGTGCTCAGTTTATGCTTTGAGCTCAGCAGGATCTTTTTTACTTTAAACTCATTTTCTTCCTATTGCCATGGACTGACATTGGCATGACCTTCCATGGAACAGCCCAAGAGCTTTGCTGGCATATGCTCCCTGTCCCTTAAAAGGAGAAGCGGTGTGAGAGCTTCCAAGCTGCCTACTGCAAGACAACCCGTGTATCTGGCAAACAGCCCCTGAACCCTTGTTCCTCCTCAGCTGAAGCAGAGGTCAACAAGTGTGGTCAAGAGTGAGAAAACACTGTCCAGATACATATGTGCTAGCTGTCTGAGGAGGCCACCATGCCGTTAGGAGGTCACTTGCCAGGTCAGGTACCAAACACCATGCCTGGCACAGCACCAGCGCCTACGATGAGGACCCAACCAGCCTGGGCCCAGTGCCAGCCTGACAGATGGGCACATGTGCAAGCATCCAAGTAGATGTAGGCAGGGTACCTGTTTTAGGATGCCTTAATGAGCAGCTGTTCTGAATTTCTGTGCCCGTGGCTGAAGGGAGGCATCGTCCCCGATCCCAGTCAGTATGCAGCTGCAGAAAAGCTACGAGCTGAATTGTGCAGTCTGGGTACCTGCTTCGGGGACATTTACAATGCCAGAGTGGCCCAAAGGGACCTTAATATGGGAGAATTGGGCTTAAACACCTGCTGTTAACCAGAAGGAGGTGCTGCCGAGCGTACCCGCCCTCACAGCTGAGAAAGGGAATTTGCTCTCCTGGGGCAGCTGTAACAGGCAGCAAGAGGCATGGTGAAGAGCTGGTGCCTCTGATGTACCCAGCTGTGGGCATTGCTGTGGGTACCATGCACCTGAAAGACTAAAAGGAACAAAACCATTCAGCTGGCTTTGAGAGAGAAACAGTGAGGGTTGCGTCTTCTGACAAACTTGAAAATTCTGTAACATCTGCTGAAATATGTATTGGCCCCATTTGTCTTCCACCTCTCCTCTAACCAGTGATAACAGATCTGTATGGGTTTTGTGTGACAGCAACAGCTAGGAAACAAGATAAGATCATCAAACACATTTCATATAAGCCATCAATAACAATATTCAGTCACTAGCACCCGAGGCTAGATGGAAATCTGTGCCCATTCATTTCAATCAATGTGTCAGTTTGATGATGTAATTAAAAAAAAAAAAGAAGAAAGGAAGGAAGTTTCTTCACAGACCACAAGTATTTTCCAACTTTTTTTTTCCCAAAAAATACAATGGAAATTAATAGCTACAAGGCAAAACGAGCTACAAGGTTATCTCCAAGTGAAGGTGAACGAGGCAGAAACACAGCCATGAAAAATGATGTGCATGGCCAGAGATGGAATTGCATTTTGGGAAGTGAAATTCACTTGCTACACAGATATTATTATATTTAGGCACAGATTCTTCCTTCAGGCACTCTTGAACAAGTCTAGTGTTCCTCCCTGTAGCACAAGGGAGCTTGCACACCTCATCCACATGGGGCAGCTCAGTCACCCCCGTCCCAGCAAACTGCAAGGTGAATTCCTTTCGTACCAAAAATATTGTGTGTAAAAGGCAACTTTAGTCCTCAGATATCCTGAATTTTATGTGTGTCTAAAAAAAAAATCCAAAGTCTGATCCCTTAATAGGTGATTGGTTACTAAGGGATTTTCTTTTGTGGAATGCTTCACGAGTATATGATAGCAAGTTGAAAAACACTGATCTTGCAGCCTTTAAGAGAGAAATATTCTGTGGCTTCAGAGAAATTTAGCACATATTTAGCAATGAAAGGCTTAAAACTCACTGCAGACTCATCTTCTCAAAGCATCTTGGCATAGATCACACCTCCAGGCTCATGCAAAGCCACATCAGGACTTCAGCCCTAGAGACATCCCCTCACGCATGGCTGTCTTCTCCTCTCCCAGGCCTCGTCCAGCTGCTGAGCTCTCCTTACAGCCATGGCAGATGTGCCACATGCTCTCCTCTGGCCTCTTGTTTGGCACAATACCAACACATTCAGGAGGGACAGCAATACCAGGAAAGCATCAAATGCAGTCACGGCTCATTTTAACAATGCTGCAGCTGAAACCTCATGACCAAAGGACTCTTTCACCGGTCAGGGAGCTCTCTCCACCGAGCACAGCCTAGCACTGCCAGCCTGCGTCCCACCAGGTCTCCCTCTCATCGCGCCTGTGCACACAATAAAACAAATGTATTCCAGGAGCCTCACAGTCTGGTTAGGCTATTTGATGAAAGAGACTTTCAGAGCCAAGGATGTCACTACAGACTGCATGTTTAAAAGTGTGTAACGGCCCAGAGAGGAAGACAAGCATATTAAAATTTGGCTTTAATCGCCGAACCTGAACAAAAGGTTGCCCATTATAATTCCGACGGCATGATGAACTGCCAGTAGCAGGCCTAGAAGCTGCAAAATAATATCCCATCAGCCGACTGCACACACCTCCTGGCTGCTTCCAAAAGCAGCTGCAGGCAGAGCCTGCTGCAAGCATGCTGGCAGCCATGGGTCCCTGGGGAGGCAGGAAGGCAGGGCACTGCGGAAAGGCACAGACCCGGTGGATTCAGTGCTTTTCCCCACGAGCCTGGTGCCTCGTCCCTGTCCCTCCTCCTTCCATCTGTGCAAGCAAGGCCTGGAGAAAAGGAAGATGAAGCCAGACACCCCGGGGTGGGGTTTGACAGTTCCTAATTTTAGGTATCCAAAAGTTGTTTTTTCAAAGTCTACATTGGACTCCCTCTACAGCAGAGCCACTGGAGAGAAGGTGATCCATTCTGTCCTCAGATGGATGATGATGATCCCCGGGCTGAAGCCCTCTCCGGAGGTGTATCTCATTCTGCATGGATACAGACGACCAGCGTGTGTTTAGGCTACACCTGAACAAGGGACGTGGGAGTACTCCCATGGGCCAGGGTCCAGCTGCACTGCTACCTGCAGCCCTCACCACAGCAAGGCACAGGCATCATGGTACATTTTGGACACGTCCCCAATTCGGCTGTTTGGGAGACAAGCACATAGTGAGCATGAGATCGTGCACCCGCTGCTTGGTTATCTGTAACGCGGGACATGCAAGACAAATTCCTCCTCCAGCCTGCAGCTCACACACTGACCCAGACGGAGGCACTACTTGCTAAGCCATCCAGGTGCAACGGAAAGCAACTGAAGCTGCAGAACTGAACCAGAACTGCTATATTACATCTTCGAGGATATTCACTTGAGAAACAGGACCCAAATGAGCAACTTTTCATTACATGTGAGTTCTCCTGAGCAGGGAGGACCGCTTTGAGCTTGAAAGGGGGAACGCTCACGTGGCCTTGAGTGTCACTGAGTAATCTATTAACAAATCTTCTAGTTCAAGTACGTGATATTAAAAATACCAACCCCCTCGGCCATTCCCTATTGTTAAAAGTGACAAATGCATGCAATTACATCCCATTATCACTGTATTTCACCAACAGAGCAGTTCATTGGTGACACCTGAAGCTAACTTCATAAAACACAGGCGAGTGTCACGCAAAGCTGTCTGTGTTCTAGCCATTGTCAATGAGTAATGTACTTCCATAACATGTCCCAAATCTCTGTTGTCCTCATTTCCCTGTGCCTCTCTTGACATGCTGAAATAACTATTTAGGCCCCTTTACTCTGTTTACATGATTCCTGCAAAATTAAATCACTGTTTTTGAAAGCTATGGCCTATAGTCTCATTTCCTTTAAAATCTCTTTTTTTTTCTATTCTGTGCATTTCTTTTTTAAATATAGGGCTTCTGTATACCTTTATGCTAGTACAAGTGCATTAATATGCATCCCTGGACAAAACACCTAAAAATGTTATATAGGGTTCTGCAAGACAAAAAGAGATGGTACTCAGTCCCACATCTGGGCAAATTTGTACTTGTGCATTATAGCACACAGCTATCCTAAAATTAGCTTATCCCAGCTTCTGGTGATTCTTTGCAAATACCAGGTTGCACAGTGCGGCTGCCTTCTCCCTACTACTGCTGAAGAAAGCATGATAAAAGGAAAAAGTGGATAGCTGGGATATAGCGTGCTGGGCTCTAGCCATCACTGTCAGCCAGTACCATAGCTTAGCTTGTGGGCTTCATATTTATTCTTGGAAAAGTTCACCATGGGGCAAGATAAAGGGGTTCAATTATAGCATCAATCTTTGCAGTCACGTTCTTCCAATGTACCTTTGCAGTCACCTTCTTCACTGGCTCCCATCACTCTGGGCTAACAGCTGAGGGATGAGCCTGTGATTTTAGATGTATCCAACGCATACATTTCCATGTATAACTGCAAGTAGATTAATTGACAACTGTGTTCACAGGTGGAGGGCAGCTGCTGTGGAAGCTGGAGATGACAGGGTTCAGGTGATGTCAGTTGTTTTCAGATAAAGTCAGTGGGTCGATGACGCAGAGTACAAGGAGGTCACAGAAATCTCAGAGGTTTCTCAGAGCATCAAGCGCCAATCTTCATGTTTCATTTGGGTGATGGGAGCCAAATTGACTGCTGCTTCAAATCCAGCTGAAGCCTGCAGCTTCCACATACACTGGGTTGCTTTCCGTATTCAGAATACCAGAAAGTGCAGCAGAATACATTATTACTCCCCATTTTACCTCGGACTCTCAGAATGGACCACATGCCACACAGCCATAACTCAGAGAGAAAATAAATACACATGTAGTGTCCAGCTACTGTACTGCCTTTCACATACAGCCTTGTGGTGCCACCTTCAGACCAAACCAAGACACGCCTAGTCACTCATTCATAGAATCAGTCATAGAATCACAGAATCCTGGCTGGAAGGGACCTTAAGGATCATCTGGTCCAACCTTTCTATGTAAGAGCACAGTCTAAACAAGATGGCCCAGCACCCTGTCCAGCTCAGTCTTGAAAGTGACCAGTGTGGCAGAGTCAACCACTCCACTGGGGAGATTATTGACTGTTCTCATTGTGAAACATTTTCCTTTCATGTCCAGTCAGAATCTTCTCAGGATTAACTTGTACCCATTACCCCTTGCCTTTTCCATGTGACTCCTTGTAAAAAGGGAGTCTCCATCTTTGTAGCCACACTTTACATAATGGTACATGGTGATGAGATCACTTCTGAGGCTCCTTTTCTCTAGGCTGAACAAGCCCAGTTCTCTCAGCCTGTCCTTATACACCAGGCTTCCCAGGCCTTTGATTGCCTTGGTGGCCCTTCTCTGGAGCCTCTCCAGCTTGTCCACATCTTTTTTGTATAGCGGTGACCAGAACTGTACACAGTATTCCAGGTGTGGCCTGACAAGCACTGAGTAGAGTGGGATAATGACTTCCTTACTCTGCTGGTGATTCCCTTTTTGATGCAATCCAGCATCCTATTGGCCTTCTTGGCTGCAGCAGCACACTCCTCACTCATCTTGAGCTTGATGTCCACCAGGACCCCCAGGTCCCTTACCACAGAGCTATTCTCCAGCTAGGTGGATCCCAGTCTGTACTGCACTCCTGGATTATGTTTTCCCAGGTGCAAGACCTTACACTTGTCCATATTGAACTTCATAAGGTTCTTGTTAGCCCACTCTTCCAGCCTATCCACGTTTTCCTGCAGGGTGGCTCTCCCTTCCAGAGTGTCTACTTCCCCACTCAATTTGGTGTCATCTGCAAACTTCATCAGGCTACACTTGATCCCATCATCCAGATCACTTGTGAAGGTATCGAATAACATTGGGCCCAATATCGATCCCTGGGGGACCCATTTGTGATGGGTTGCCAGTTAGAAAAAGAGCTATTTACCACCACCCTTTTGGTGCGGCCTGCCAGCCAATTCCCCACCCACTGCACAGATCACTTGTCTAGACCATAACACATCAGTTTCTCCAGGAGGAGGCTGTGGGGAAGTGTATCAAAAGCCTTCGAAAAGTCCAGGTAGACGATGTCCACCACTTGCCCCATGTCAACTAAGCAGTTCACTTTATCATAGAAGGTCACCAGATTTGTCAAGCACGATCTGCCCTTAGTGAAGCCACGCTGGCTTTTCCCAATCACGTGCTTCATTTGACTTGTGATGGTCCCCAGGAGGATTTGTTCCCCATAGCCCACCCTACCCTTCACTGCACTCCAACCCCAGCCAGAAGCCCTGAGCCCACAGGGAAGGTGCATCCAAAACACAGCCCAACTCCAAATCCAGAC
>NW_009260484.1:3097483-3099233 GCF_000687185.1 Egretta garzetta
GGCCACTTGCAATGCTAGGGCATTAAAAGCCATATCCAAATCTGCAGAGTCCTGGAAGTGAGGTGGTTTTTTTCTGGAAGAAAGCTTTCACAGAATACCCCATCCTGAGTCTGGCTCTGAGGAGATCCTGCAGGTCCTCTTCCACTCCTAATGTGTTAGACACTAATATTATGGTGCGCTGGTTAGTAAAAATTATTAAAAAAATTAGATCAGCATTTTTAGGGAAACCACAACATGACCTTCTGGGCAGCAACTTCACAACCACGACCAATTATAGGCACAATAATTGTGGTGAAACTAACATGGGGAACAAATGATAGTGTTTAAATGCCTGATCTGCAGATACAATTCAACATGATGTATCTGGTTTTACATGTCCCAGAAGTTTCTAGCAGGTGTAAAGAACAGAACCATGAATCAGAAGATTAATTAAACATTTGGCTTTTGGTTTTCTTCACCTTCATACTCAAGATGGACAACAATGAAGTCAGTTCTAGCTTTTTATTTTTTGATTACTCAGAAAGAATGATCTTGCTAGCGTACAGTACCCTGTACTCTCAAATAACCAAGGTATCAGCTACATACTTTCTAACCTGGTACAATCTTTCTTCATTGTTTCTGAATTGTACCCGTTGTTCTAATTTTAAAAAAAACCAACATCTGTCAGGGATTTGGTGACATTAGACCAAACTTCTTCTAAGGCCCAGCCTCACCATCAAAACACACCATTTTGGAGGACAGCTTTCAGCCACAAAGCTCCGGTCCATGACATACTGGGATCCATGCAGTTCACGTGGAGACCCCTCAGCTTCCTCCAGCGTTCTGGAGAGAGATACCCCAGAGAAAAGCTCACATGTGACATTTTAGACCTCAATACCCTCTGTGCATCGGGGCTACGATAACTTTGGGAAACTGTGTCTATAACCTCAATTACTGTTAATAGCATGAACCCACCAAGTAGTTGTTTCTTTGAAAACTGTAACAAGTCTACGTGTATCCACATCATCAAGAATAATCAGCAGATTCTCTGGTAGGCAGAGGCAGTTTTTCCTACAGCTCGGGAGACGACGGAGAAGTGGAAAGAATGGGAAATTGTGAGCAATGCGATTAAAAAGCCAGAAATAAGAGGAATTTTTAAAAGGACTGGCGGAAAGACAAATGTGGAGGACACACAGGAATTATTGTCTGGGGAGGGGAAAGACAGACAGGCTGTTGCGGTGGTCTCAGCGCTCCTCGCTGCCAGACTAACCAGGATCACAGGGAGACAGTAAAGAGAGTAATATGAAGAAAGAATAATATAAATCAAGTGCTATTGCACTCAGGAAGTTTATTCAACACTCTTAACTTCCCTTGGGGTTTATAAGTTAAGAAAAGCAATGCTGAAGTCAGGAGTTCTGAAAAAAAACCGAACCAAAACAAATCCCTGTTAGCTTATCTATACCACATCCCTCAAAAAGATTTGCAGCGAAAGGCTCGGCCTTTGGCTGAAATACTGGCATTCGGGGTGGGGGGCAATTCAAAGAATCTGAGGTAGGTATTTTAGGACTGAAGCTGGGCAGTGGGACACAGTTTTCAGGAGGACCCGTCACAGGGAGCTTCTGCATCGGGGAAAAAAACGTTTGCATGCCGACTAGCAGGGAAGTCAACTGCCACCAGCTCAGATTCGATTCGAGAGAATTAAAACGTGCCCGAAGCGAGGGACTCTTCCTCCCGCGGGCGGCCTGGCGAGGGGCCCGGCAGGGGCGCCCCG
>NW_009260484.1:3099948-3121952 GCF_000687185.1 Egretta garzetta
TGCGCTGCGGCGCCCTTCCCTCCCTTCGTGGCCCGGGCCCACGCGGCAGCGAGCCTTGGCAGTCAGCTGTCGCGGTGCGGAGGGCTTGGGCCCGCGGGGAGGGGAAGCCCGGGCGAGGGAGCCTGGGCGCCGCTTGTCCCGTGGGTTCGGGGCGAGAGCTGCAGTGCGTGTCCCCTGCCTGCCTCTGTAGTCGGCGGCTGTGCGCTTTTGCGGGACAGGTTGGGATTTCTGTCCTGCCGTCTTAGATGTGCCAGCAGCAGAAAGAACGGGTTGTGAGAGTGAGTGTGGGAAAAAGAGCAGTGAATATGCTCGTATGGATGTCCCTGTGCTGGCACGGGTGTCTAACTACTGCTGGTTGAAAAACGTCTGAAGGAGTAAGTTAGAGTGCTGGTACTGATGGGACGGATGGATGAGAAGTGAGGAGTCAAAAAGGGAAGCGGAGCAAGTGTTGCTGGCTATGTGGAGGAGATGGGAAGTGACTGAATAGTGTTTGTTTCTCTTCTTTATAACTTTGCTTGAAACAATTATGTTTGCTTGACCCAATTTGCTTTTTCTCGCCTTTCTGTAATATTCTGCAGTATGAAAATGCCGTCATACGTGTAAGCATTTTCAAAGTCCGTGTGACAGGTTGTTGGAGCATATGATCAGCGTTCAGTAGTGTGGTAAACCCCTTCAGTTGTCATTCTCTAGCTGTCTGTTGCAACATCTGATCTAAAGTAGCTGTTCAGACTTTAAAGCTGGACTTGCATCCTCTTGCTTTTAGAGCAGAGTTTTGAAAATAAGGAATAGTTTGGGTACTTAGAGCAAAATTGGACACAAAATTCTGCTAACTGCAGTAGCCATCGGGAGTTCTTACTAGCAGGCTAACTTACCTGCTTGTTTCTACTATGTAAGTCAGCTTATTTTCAACACACTGGTCATCAGTGCTTAAGATGTTTTGTCCCACCGGTTCTGTACATCTGCTTCAGTGTACAGCAGATGTACAGAACTAAGGGGCAAAATAAGGCAAGAGTGTGGGGCAGCCTTGAAGTGCAAATGTTAGGATATCAAGACCCTGCTTATTTTTTCCATGCTCTCTTGAAACATGTAAAACTTGTATGTAGAGACCAGAGAGGTGTGCTTTGTTAATTTAGATGTGGGTTTGGACTAATTCTTCATGCTCTGAACTCTTGTGATCAAGAACTGGGATCACTTTGGTTGTGCTTACCAGTGGGATTGGCGGTCTCTAAGCAAATGAGCGGGTAGACAAGCGGAGATGACTGAGAGAATTTCAGCAGTGCTCCTCTTTTGATGCTGCAATAGTAAGCAGGCTAAATAGGTGATTGTATCTTAAACACGTACATTTCAAACTTTTTTTGCACTGTTCCAGTGATGTAGAATAGCAGTTGTAAGCCGACTGTAGCCGTTGATACTTTCTGGTTGTTTTGATGTTCTACAAAATGAGCCCTTAAAATTGAAAGTTAGCAGTTGTTGTGGTCTGTTCCTTTTGTTGGTTTAATTATTGTTTGGTATACTTTTCTTGTGTGTTTCAATGTTTGTTCTATTCATACACAAGCTGCAAAAATTCTGAGCTAGAATACTTGAATGTTGAGGTTTAGAGTAGATAGAAGAACAAAAACTAAGTTATAACCTCAAATTTAACAATGGCTATACCATCTCTGACCAGAACAGTAACCAGTATCTAATTTTGCAGTGTCCTGTCCCCGTATGTAGCAGCCAATTGACAGTTCAAAGTAAACGGTATGATGGGGTAAGATCATGGATCTTCTGTGCTTGATGAACTCTCTGAGATGTAATGTACTCCGTGTCCTAAGAGTGGTTTGTTTCTGACCCACTGTTACAGCGATCATCGAAGATGATAGAAGTATTACGGCAGTTTCCCCTGGTGACTGAGACCTGCGGTCACTGTATCGCCTCTGTGCTGGAATCGCTGTAGCTTCTGCCGTTGTAGATGCTTATTCATGAACTGGATTTTTCTTCTTATCACCTGGATTAGGACCCATTCTCATTATGTAACCTCAAGCTTTTCATTCTATACAGATAGGCTGAGGAAAATGGTTGGGTTTTTTTTGTTTGTGGTTTGGTTTTTGGTTTTTTTAAATGTCATTTTACTATCTGAACTTTATAGGACTTTACTTTTGCTGTGAGGTTTCAACTACTCTTCCCTTTGAAAGGGGGGGTATTTTTTCCAATATTTTTCTCAATCTATGAGAAACAGAGCCTTTCCTTTGATCCGTCTTTTCTGCCTATCATACTTCATAATCCACCTCAGCTAATTTAGATGTCTCTTCCTGTTTTTTTTTTATTCCCTGAGTTCTTTTCTCTGTCTCAAAGTCTGTCTGCTTTGAACCTTTTCTGTTCACACACTTATCAACTATTTCTGTCCCTTGCTGTGGTTCTTAGCTGTTTTCAAACCAAGGTCTGTAGCCTCTCATAGGCTTGGCACTAAATTCTTTGTTTGCGATCCCTATTTTCTCTCCTGTAGATCTATTTTATCAGTTGTATATCTTCTGTTCTTGTCTTTCTAATCTGTTTATCCCTTTCCTATGTGATCAATTTATTTCCCCTACAAAGTACCAAAACAATCATGAATAGAAGAAGACTCCATGAATTTAGAGACTAAGTTTAGAAAGAATATTTTACTCCTGCTTTTGGGAGAGGAGGGTCATTCTTTAAAAAGTTTATCTTGTAACATTGGAAACAAATCTCTTACACATAGGAAAACTATTTTAACTCAAGTTTTCTGAGATGCAGTGGCCTCTCTGTAGATAATTACCATGTTAACAACACATGCATGCTTTCTCCTGCTTCCCAGTGCAAAATGTACACGGTTTTGTGTTATGGTAAATATAGGTTGACTTAAAAATTGCTTACCTTTATAACAGGTAAATGCAAAGCAAGCTTTGGATTTTAAATGATAGAAGGATAGAAGAAAGGTTGTACTACCTTTGAGTAAACATGACATGTAAGATTCCAGTCAAGAAGTCTCTTCAGTCCCTACTTCCCGGTGTTTTCTCTACCAGTGTCTACTACATGAGTTCATCAGTCTCTGTCATTGTCAGAGAATGCATGGTGTTTCTGTCCATACCAAATGGTATTCCTTTTTGTTCTGGACAATTTGATTAATTCTTTTCTCCCCCCCTCCCCTTATCTGATGGTCTCCACATTTGTCACCCCAGCCTCCAGTTTATTTCAAATTTGATTTTATTGCTTAGGGGCATAGCTCTCTTGCTTGTAAGGAAGCAGATCTTCCCTCTTTCAAGCGTTGATTATGCAGGTTGGAATAGAGCCAGTTTTATCTGTTCTACCTGTTTATCTTGTTCAACTGTTAGTGCCAGAGAAAGGAGTAAGCAGGGAGAATGGCTCCTCTTTTCTCTCATTTAGAGGCAGCATATGCCAGTAGGAATGCTTCAGAGTACTCTTTCCTTATGCAGACTGCTGCAAAATAGATGTCTAACTACCAGAAGAGCCTTTTTCATGGTGTAAATGAGAGGGTTTCCAAAGGGTCAGCATTAGTGAATATAAGTTCTACTCTTTACCGAGGAGTTGGAAGAAGACCAAACTGAGATTGAGGATGTAATTCTGTCTTTTTTATTTTTTTTTTCCCTTCTGTATTAGCAATTTAATTCTCATTACATTTTAAAGACTAAGCTGCAATAGCTGTTGAATTATTTCTTCTGCTGGAGTAAACTTCACTCAAAGGAGGAGGTTTGATGTCTGGGGGTGGTTTCCACATCAACCATCTGTTTTTGCTGGTACTTGAGTCAAAGCCCACAGTTGTTTCCTTTCTCCTTTCCCCTCAGCTACCCCCTCCCCCCCCTACCTTGTAGTTTAGCAGCTGGTGCATTTTTGGGGTGGAGCCACAGCTTTACTCCTTTTCACCTATGCTAGAAAATAAGTTTTGTTCCCTGTATCCCCTATCCCGTTTGGGATCAGGTGGTGCATGTAGCTCGCAGAGAGGAGTGATTCTTTATATTGCCTTATTTCCTTAAACAGCCATGCTATGCTATCTTTCATCTCTTTATGCTTTCTCTAGTGTATGTCTTGTAACCCTTGTTCCTTTTGGCATAGAGTTCAGTTTTCTTCCTCAGTTCTTTCTTTATAATGATGATCTTATTTACAGGCAAAGTACTTTCACTTTTCTAGACCTTTTCAGTAGCCAACATGGTAGCAGGCATTTGTAACATCTGAATGATGGTGCTTTTCAGCTTTTCCATGAAGGAGGAACAACAGAATTCAAAAGAAAAACTTCTCTAGGGTGACAGCCTTGGCAGCTAACTGGAATGTTGAAGCTCAGAGCTGCTTTGTCAATCGAGCAACAACAAAAAAAAAAAAAAGTCTAGGCAATGAAATGAAGTGACTTAACTCCTCTGGGAAGAGGACACCAAAAAGAAAACTAGAGCAATTAAGCAGTAGTGCAAACAGTAGAATATGTGTTGCATTTGGTGAAATTGCAAAGAATTAATATATAAAAATTTCTCCCAAATGTGAGTACACAGTAATGTTACAGTTGGGCTAAAAGAAGCTATCTGTCCAATCTCAATCAGTTTCTGTACGGTGCTAGATTTTTAGATATATCTGTACAGTTCAAAGAGAAGATCTTTCATGTCCTAAATCAAGCAATAAAAAAAGCTATAAACATGTAATTGATGTGGTTCCTATTATCGTACAGAATGACATGAAAGAAGTTCCAGAATAACAAAATGCAAAATGTTCCCCTTGTTCTTACTTGGTATTACCTAACTCATTAATATTCTAGGCTGTGAACTTAAAAACTTGTTAAATATGGATATTTGTGACTTTTGGTATCAGTGAATCCTTTTTCTTTGCAGTTGATTAAATGTGCAAAGTATTCCACTTTTCCCAAAACACATTATCCAGTGCTTGCAGATAAACTGTTAACGTAAGTCTGAAAGCCCTTTGCTATTTTGAGCAATTTACATAAAACTGGAGTTTAAACTGATAGAAGCACAGTTACATTTGTGAATGTAACTTCAAAGTGTCATTTACTCTGCAAGTCTACATGTGTTTGGAAACACTGCTGCCTTCTTTAGTGCAGACAAGTTTTGATTTTTTTGTTATAAGGCTTTGATGTTTCCATTCTGTGGTAGAATAAAACACGTTTCTTTTACTTTCATTCTGTAAACAAGTGAATTGTAACTCTAGTTTGAAGTCTCACCTTAGAAAACCTGTTTGCTATTTTCCCAGAAGGAAGTATATCTTTTTGTTGTCTAAGTAATCAGGTGTTGAATCGGCATCTAAATGATTTATTTGTAGGAAAGATTCCCTTTTAAAGTTGTCTGGCACAATAGACTCAATAGGAATTGGCAGCCTATTATAAGTGCTGCTAGAATATGTCATCAGTTTAAAGCCATGAATATAAAATCCCCAAATATCACTCTTGCTTTCAGAGCAAAAAATAAAGCAGCTCAACTTAGAACACCTCAGGAAGAATACGCTGCTGTTCTGAAGCTGTTCCAGATCAGTCCCTGACAGCACACATCGCTGGTTCAGTTTCTCACTGGCCTCCAGCCTGTCTGCACAGAGCGGAGCAGCGTGTTAAATTTGCTGTTCAGCATGGTTTTATGGGTTGCACAAGTATGGCTTCGTGAAACACATTTACCAACCAGTGCTTACAATCACAGAGCAAATCAGTACAGGAATAGAGATCTGGGTGTATTCTTTTCCTGGTTTAGTTTGACAGTAGCAGTTATATGACTGTCGATAATACGAGACTTCCATGGAAAAAAGGAAGGTAGACTTGAATTTTGTAGGTGTTTTTAATATGAAAATCTGACAAACGGCATTCACCAGATACCTAGGAGAACCAGTTTTAACTGGATTTCAGATTTATTTTTTGAAAAACTGCAGAGACCAGAAACAGGTTATTTTAATTGTGACTGTGTCTCAGAACATCTCGCGTTTTGAGGAACTCTCTGAAAGTGGTAAAACCAGTGAGATTACACACACCCACAGTAGTTTAAATATACAAAAAAGTATGCAAGGCAGCTAACTAGTGATATTTGGTCTATAAAAAGAGAAACTTGGCTTTCTTTCAGAGATCAGTTTTTTCTTAACCTAACACTCTGGGGCTATTTGTGATATCTACATTTCATACTAATAGTGAAGATTTGATAGAATGAAGCATTCTCAGCTTCAGCATGCTTTGCAGTTGAGATGACACGAAGGGCCCTTCTTTATGGAAGATAATACACAAAATTTTCCCAACCTGAAGCAAAATCCTTTTTGTAACTCTGTTTTTTCATCCAGAAAGTGTGAGCAGCTGGGTGGGGGCGTGAAGAATGAGATGAGTTTGGAACAGAATGCCTTGAGCATTCAGATGGTCATGTTTGTGAGCAAGAAACAGCAATCTCTTTCTGAGAAGGTTAGAATACAGAATCTATACCAAGCCTGTTACAACATTTGAAACAAGAAAAATCATGCAAAGGTAAAATGTAAAAAAGCAAAAAACCTTACTACCACATTTTAAATATAAATAAAATTTGAAAGACAGGTGAAGGCAAAGGATGGTACACATTCCCAGGACTCATAGCCCTCTGTTTTGCTATTGACTTTTCAACAGTGGGAGTTGTGTTGCTTTTACCGCTGCTATGGGGTGTTTATGATGTACCATAACAAATAACAATTCCTGCATGAAATGGAATGAGCATGTAGATTGTGTGGATGTTAAATTCAATTTGTAAAACTAGAGACTCAAATGAAGTTCTGATAATGTATCACTGTTTTGGCTTGCTTAGCATAGTCCTATTTTTTTTTTTTTAATTCTGCCATCCTCTGAGCCAGTATCTGTATAACCCATTTGACAGCTCTGAATGCTGTTAATGAAATTAATGTTAAGTTTTTATTTTTGTTGATATTGCAAACTTAATCCTTTTCATTGCATTCTTACCTGATGTCTTCTGGATACCTGCTATGTTTATAAGAGAAACTGTACAATAAAGTTGTAAAGATGACCGGAAAAAAGCTGCTGATGATAGAAAAATAAATAGTGAATCTTGCACAAACTGTAAAGGTTTCCTTCATGGCTGTATATTAGGGGGAGCAATTGTAAACTTCCTAATCATGGTTCGACAGTGGCAAGACAAGGATGCTTTCTTCAGTCTTTAGCCAAACTGAAAGCAGATCTGGGGAGGTAGTACTAAAGCATTATATGTAGCTGTTAAAACAATACAAATGGACCATATGTCTTGAATATATGTATTACTAGTGAAGACTGATGTAAATGGCTCATAAATAGGTAATGTGCCAGAAGTACCTGTACCTTAATTTTCTATGTGGAGGAAATGTGAAAGTGGGCATCCTTGAATAAAAGTTACTTCTTGCCTGCAAATTTTGTAGAAAAATATTGTAGTTGTTCCAGCTTTACAAGTATTAAAACAAAGTGTGAATATTAAGCAATTAAAGTAGATAAGTTCAAATGAAGGTGAATAAAATAAAAAAAAACCAAAAATTTTAAAAAGCACAAAACCATATAGGTTGTATAGAAACTACATCTTTATATAGGGCATTTGTACTGACTATAACTAATAGCTTGCTTACCCTTAGAAACAGATTGCTGGAACACGAGCCAACCGTATACCTGTAATTCAGCCTATTTTAACAATTCAAATTCAGCCATTTCTATCTCTTCTTGTCATTCTTGTATCTCCATAAACAAATAGCATTCTTAGCTCTTACTTTGCAACATTGCTATTGAATACATTTAAGAATTATTGTTATTTTGCTAATTTTTTCATATATTCCCTTCTCTTTGAAATAACAGATACTATAGAATAGCTGGCTTCTGTGCTTGGTCTTGTGACAAAAATGTGAGTCCATACTAAAATTTAGCATTTTTTTTCTTCTTTGAATCTTCAGATTTCCTGTTCAAGTTCTTGGTCATAGGAAATGCTGGAACAGGGAAATCCTGTTTACTACACCAATTTATTGAAAAGAAATGTAAGTATATGTCAGCACATCAAGAGTTCTCCATTGGTTTGTACCACAGATGAAGGCTCTGCCTGCATGAGTATCTATTCTTTATATGGAAGTTCCTGTAATTCTCTTATTTGTAAGATGAGGATTTTGGCTGAGAATTATAACATGCATTTAGAAACCTTTGTAAATCTAAGGTGGCTATTATCTTTCTCAACTGAATGGTAATTCACCTTATCTCTTGAGGAATAGCTCTAGGAAAATAATGTGTAATCACTAAGGAACATGGCATGATTCTATGATTGAACTTGAACCATGGCCTTGCTTCTGGTATGGGCAGTTGTATTTTGAGAATCTGTGACATCAACACTGTACATAGAGCAAGTATGTTAACTTTGTACTTCAAAGAAGTGGCTCTTGCTTATTCATGGGCAAGACTGTGTCTTTTTATGTCCTGCTTTTCTGTGAATTTTAATTTTTAATTGAATCAAAGTATTAGGAAACACGGGTAGAAAAAAAAAGTGTACAAAAGTTATCTTGCCGTTTATTAATGTGAACTGGGAATTATTTTATTAAGGCAGGCCTTTCTAATAGTAATTTTGAATTTAGTGAGCTGTTCAAAAATTGTAAGAATGTTTATTTCTGCATGTTGGCAACAGACTTATGAGTGGTACTGAGTTTGATGGCTCAGGAATTAGTTTGTAATTTGAACACTGAGTAGTTTTGTTTATACCTAAATTGGATTATGTAAAAACTAATTATTCACTCTAAATATTCTCCCAATAAGTCTGGTTTTATTTCTTTTTTTGTAGTCAAAGATGACTCAAATCATACTATAGGAGTGGAATTTGGTTCAAAGATCATAAATGTTGGTGGTAAATACGTGAAATTGCAGATATGGGATACAGCAGGACAAGAGAGATTCAGGTACCCTTTTCAATCATTTTATTAAGTGTTTGTTATTAAATTGCTGCTGTGGGTGTTGGGTATTATTTATCCCTGCTTATAAGCAGGCATAGTTTCTTGGTCAGTGGAATTGTTTGTCTGCTTTCATATTATTAACTAGGCCAGATCCTCCAGCTTGGACACAGCAACATAGATCCATTGATTTCAGTAAAGCAATGCTGCCTTGCAGGATCTGAGGTTCTGCCCTTTCTTTCCTCGGGTATTTTCTGTGATAGTTAAGGTATATGAGTAGAATATGTGGCTAAAAGTTTGGGGTTTTAAGTTTTTTGGGGTTTTGACACCAGCCAAACTCAGAAGTTTTTTAACTGTGTGTACAGGGAAAAAAATCGGTTGTCAAGTTCACTTGGCTAAATACACTTCTAGAAAGACCGAGATCTCTTAAGTTTCTTCAAGCAAAAGCAATGTATTTGTCAGCTTAGAACCACCACTCAGTAAAGATCTGGTGTAGTCCTGAGTACATTCACCATCAAAAAGGACATCAGTTTTTTGTATTTTTTGCATGTGGGGTGGGGAAGGGGAGGTTTCTTTGGCTTGAGGGGGGCAGTGGTTAGCAAAGGTGGTAGAAGTGTGAGTAATGGGCAGCAATAATGTCCTCTATTAGACAAGTTCTTTGGATACATCCAAACTAGGTGGAGCTGGGCAGTGCTCTGTAGTCTCTGTTAATGAGATCTCTTCAGTGTCTTGGCCAGATATCCTGGGATACTGAGGAGCTTGGAGGCTCTGTACTTTCAGAGGCTTGTGTAAATTCTGCTCTTTCAAGTTCCAAGTGTTCACAGACTTGCAGGTCCTTTTTCTCCTGTTGCTTTTAATAATCTATCCAGTTCTTTTTATGGCTGATCACACCTCTTAGCAGGTTTTCTTCTCCTTCCTCTACCTTTTGAAGGATGCTTTGTTTTGATTGCCTTGCCTCCTTCTATTCAACTTAAGGAGTCTTAAATTTTTCAATTACAGCTACTTTGCTCATTCTCTCCTCAGTGCTGAGCATTCAAACCTAAGGTCATTATGCTGGTTTCATGCCACAGATACCACTGTCAACTCCCAGTTATGTGTCAGGCCATGTAGAATGATGATATGTGTAGCTTCAGCAGCACACGGGTCATAATGGACTTTGAGAATCCCTGTACAGCTATATTTAATGAAGTGCTTTGTCAAAAGTCTAGTTGTAAATAGTCTGCTGCTGCACAGCTGATAATGTTGTCTAAAACCCACATTTTATTTTAAATATGCAAATGAGAATTCTGTTTCATAATACAGCTTGCATTAAATTAACCCAGATTTGAAACAATTAAGATATTATAGAAATGTACATCCGTAATTCTATTTCAGGTCTGTAACAAGGAGTTACTACAGAGGGGCTGCAGGTGCTTTGCTTGTCTATGATATAACCAGGTAAGGAAGCTACCAACTCTTTTGCTTATGACTACCAGATACAATTAATGCATATTGTACTTATTTACTGTACTTATAGTATTGTACAATATTGTACAATTAGCACTATATTGTGTTAATACATACAGTTAACCCCCCAAAGCACCTAATCCTCTAACGGAGAATGGGCAGGAAGAAAACAAGTATAATAAGTACTTCTCTTTTGGTGCATGTTTAAGTTTTGGAACTTGCTTACATGAGATACTGTGAATGTCACAAATGTAAACAGTCTCAAAGGGTTAGACAAATACATGGGAATTGGCCCGCCAGTAGCTGTTCTAATCATGGTCGACTGCATGCAACCGCTGGCTTGGGAAGCCTTGCAACAGAAACAAGAGCAGACTTCAGCCACTCTTAACTGGGATGGTACACCCCATCCTCCAGAAGCTAGTTCTACCCACACATTCCTTAACTGTAGCCCCAAATTCAGTTCATCTCTGCATCTTTTAATATTTTAATATTATAGGCAGCCAACAGAATTACCATTACACATTTCCACATTTTTTTCCTGGCTACCATGGACTGATACTTGTCAGATAAGTTTCATGTTGGTTAATGACGATTCACTACATGGGTTGCTTTTTGTCCTGCGAGTGGACTGTTCTCCTCTGAGCAGTCTTTGAAACCTGTATTTTGTGTTTAAGGTCAGTTGGACTCATTTGTCAGTCTTGCTGCTTGAAGGCTTTATCTCTGGCCACCAGTGCAATGACTGATGTTGTGTGCAGGGTAACTGCCTGCAATATTGGTCTTGACACAAGTGTGAAAGTTCAGGCAGGCAATTCTCCACAAGCGTAGTAAATTCTTACAGTCCCACCTGAAACTTAAGTATCAGTTGAATTCCATGTTAAACAATAACTCATTCTGTTATCCCAAAATTTCATGCACAAAAGGCTGAAACTAGATTAGTTTTAGCTTTTCACATTAACAGGTTATTTTATAATTGTGTATATTTATTTATATATTGTGTATCAATTAATTTTGCTTTTTAATAACTCTAAGCTTTTAAATAGTTTCATGAAGGAACTTGATACTCTTGCCAGTTCATAGCTGGCATATTGAGATGTGTAGGTGACTTGCCTGACTAGCAGCAATTTGTGGTTTGCCACAAATACAGATTTGCCTCCTGAGTTTTAGCTCAATCATCTAGCGTTCACTAGAAATGAGTGTGTTCTAATAAAGGATGTCATTTTCTATGTAGCCGGGAAACCTACAATGCACTTACTAATTGGTTGACGGATGCAAGAATGTTAGCAAGTCAAAACATTGTGATAATACTGTGTGGAAACAAAAAGGATCTTGATGCAGATCGTGAAGTTACTTTTTTAGAAGCATCCCGGTTTGCACAAGAAAATGGTAAGTAGTTCTAAATCTTCATGTAGCATTCAAAGACGCTTAATATTACTTTTTTTTTTGGTGCGGTTAGGGAGTACTTTGCCCACTGTACCTTGCCAGAGATCTACAGAAAAGAGAATTCTGTCAGCACATGAGGCACAGAGAGAGGACAGTGCCTGCTGTGAGAACTACATGTACTATTTAACTCTCATTGCCAGTGATTCTTCTAGTCACAGCTGCTACTTAAAGAATACCTTCTATGTGGAGATATATGCCCTAGAGAATGTAATACAGCTTCAGGTACTGCCTTGCCTCCAAAGGGCTGAGGAGAAAACGGAGAGCACAATTTCCTAGTTTTCAGCATCTTATAGGTTCTGTAGGTTATAGACAAGGTTGGATGGGGTGTGCTGCAGCTGGAAGCAATGAGTTTTTCTCATCGGAAACTGAGTTCAGTGCATGGCATGGATCCACAGGACTATTACCTGGTCTGTAGTATTCAGAATTTCCAGTCTGAGGGCACATTTCTGCAGCAGCTAAAGCCAGTCTCAGTCTGAGCTGCTGTGCTGTGCTGCAGTCCTGCCACCAGTAAAATATGGTTTTGCTTTTATAAGTCATTATAAATAGTTTTTTCTACAAACTGTGGCTGCTAGGCTGTCCTTTTGTGTATAACTTGATATTAATGGGCAACTATATGAAGTTCTTTGGTTTCATGCACTGTTTTGCATGCACAGCCCAGGTTGTTATCTCTGGATTCCAATTACATTTCAGAGGAGGTTTTTTGTGGTTATGTAATGAAAAGCTAATTTTTCCAGACAGTACTATTTGACAACAGTTGTTCTTAAGAAAATTTTGTTGTTCCTAGCTTTCATGCTTTGAATCATTGTATTAGATATTCCAGGCTTGTTTTGAGATTATTTTTCTGCTGTCAAATGCAGAGCTGATGTTCTTGGAAACAAGTGCACTAACGGGGGAAAACGTTGAAGAGGCCTTTGTACAGTGTGCAAGAAAAATACTCAATAAAATTGAATCAGGTAAATTGAGATTTAGATTTTTAATTTTTTTTTTCCTGAAAAAAAATATTTTTTTTTGTGGTAAAATAACTCGTTTGGTTTATAGCTGCTTCCCATGTTTTAATAGAAATAGATGTCTAAGTCAGATCTGTATATCTAAAAGGGGGGATGGGGGTGAATTATGGATGTTTTTACACGATGTTTACCTTAACAGTCAGCTCTGAGCGGAGGCTGTGCATTCTGTGGGTTGCTGTGTCCTTAAAAACATCACGCCTGACGTTTGACAGTTTAGCAATGCAGAATAAAAACCTAGTGTCAGGGCAGGCATAACTTCTAGTTCTGTTTCTTACATGTAGCAAGAAATACAGTCAAGAGAATTTGAACAATAATACTGAAAACTTTAGGGATGTTTCCTAGCAACTGTGTTTCTCTGAAGTGACCTTCCTGCCTCTCGATGGAAACCATTTTTGCTTTTGCAGATCTAGAAGTATACCAGGAGCTTCTCAGCACAAGTGGGCAGGTTTCTATCAGAGACAGGCTCCTAAGTGTTAGGTGTCATAACAGCTAATTTGCATTCCGTTTTTTTTTTCTTTTATCTTCTAGTTGTTTGATATCTTCAAAGTTTTAAGCATTGGCCATATTGAAAAGTCTAATTACAGATTCTAGTTACACATTTTGAATGCCTAATACATTTTTTTAGATAAAAAAAGAATACGGTATTTTCATAGGAATTTCCTGATTACTGCATCAAATCAATGCCAAATGGCAGCTTTCATTTTAAAGAAACCAACCAACCAAACCAAAAAGCAGAGTATAGCTAGTTTCTCATGGTACTGTAGTTCCATGATGGATTTAAAGAGGCATTACCACAACAGAAGTAAGTCCTGTTTTCTGTGAGCTGTTCTGTTTTCTTTGTGCCAGCACACATGCACTGCATCATAGAACAATTGAGACTAGAAAGAACCTATGGAGGTCTCTAGTTCAGCCTCCTGCTTAAAGCATGTTCAGGTTCCAAGTGAGAGCAAGTTGCCTGGGGCTTGTTAAGGCGCATTTTGAGATGCTGCAGAAAAAGAGATTCCACAGCCCCTCTGGGCAGTGTGTCTCAGCACTAACCAATTGCTGCTACCTACCTAGTCAGTCCCCACAGCCTGTACCAGTGCATGGGCTTTTTCCATCACAGGGCAGAGCTCTGCATGTATAGTTGCTGAGTTTCATGCAGGTCCTGCTGGCCTGTTTCTCTAGGTCAGCCAAGGTCTTTTCTGAATGGCAGCCCTCGAACTATCAACTGATCCCCACAATGTGCTGTCATCTGCTGACTTAGAAGGCACACGTGTGCAATGAACCTGAATTATTCAGAGGGATTCTTTAAAATAAAAAAGAACCACCTAAATGTTTCCAATCTTGACCACTCCACCATACAGCTGTAAGAACATTTCAGAAGACACAGAGTGTGGAGTAGGCAGAAAGGAATAACAGAAATAGGGAAGGCTGAGATAATTGCCTCTGGGAGCAGTGCTTTATGGAATCCTACTGTCAGATCGATCCATTTTTATCTGGCTTGGTATCTACAGTACTTCCATCTCTGCATATTAGTCTCTGAACGCAGGTGGTTTTTAACAGTGTTTGCAGAAAACATTTTTGACGTTTCCTTTGTTAGAAGTAGTTAGTGTGAATCTATTTCTTGTACCAGCCCAACTTGGAGACAAACTGCTTTGTCATTGTAGTCACTGATTAGGGACACGTAGTTGAAATTAGAAGAGAAAACTACACAGGTTTGAAATTGCCTAAAAGTAATCAGAATTGAAATAGATTTCTCCGTAACTAGAGTAGAATGTCATTGTGCATTTTTATCTAATGCTGTCAGTTAAATTGGAATGTATTATTTGCAAGCGATCCATCTTCTCATGACTATTTTGTTTCTTATCAGGAGAATTGGATCCAGAAAGAATGGGCTCAGGTATTCAGTATGGAGATGCTGCCTTGAGACAGCTGAGATCACCACGTAGAGCACAAGCACAGAGTGCTCAAGAATGTGGGTGTTAAAGAAACAAAACACAAAATCCCAAATACTCACTTTAGATACGAAAGGTAAGGTTACAGAAATCTCAGGGTGTTGGGTAAATTGCCAGATTTCTTAAATGAGCTATATCGAGTGCTTGGCCTTTTCTCAGCATAGAATATAGTGAAATAAGGTGCAGTAGAATGGATTTCTTTTTTTTTATACTTTGATTTTTTTCTTCTACCATTTGTCCACTAACACAAGACTAGTGCTCTTACTGAAGTATTTGCAGATATTTGCTTACTCTGAGTAATGCTGTAGAAAACATTGAAAAAATCCGTATTCCTGAAATGCATTATTGCCCTAGTAGTTACTCAATGCACAATGCTACCTTTGACAATGTTAATCATTCGTGTGGTATGAGAATGAGAATTCACAAAATGTATGGTGCAGTATCTTGTCCAAAGCTATTATGTAGTCTTTTCTGAAAATACAAAATTTACAGACTGAGACTTTAAAATTAAATACTGGATTTCAACCTTCCACTTTTTTTTTCCCCACCTAAAACCAGCCCAGAGTGGTTCTGATTCCTGTCTGCTATGAGCAGACACATCAACAAGAGAATAGTATTTGCTGCTCAAGCAGTGTTGTCATCTAAAGTAGCTCCTCCTAGGGCTGTTGCAGCCTATGGAATGGGTGTGCAGCCTTCTAAAGGTCTTCCAAAGACATTCTTCAGAAGAAGTGAGGAACAGATTTTTCCTTTTGGCAGCAGTAGGGGAAGAGACCTAAAAGTCCGTAACCTACTCCCAAGAACAGCTTGGTGGTTAGTCTTTCTTATAAATAGTTGTCCTTAAGACACCTCTCAAGATTCATGGGTTTTTACTTAACTCCTTGCAGTATGTAAGTGGCTGTTAGGACAGTCATTTCTCCCTCACTCAGGGAGGCTAATTAAGGAATTGCTGTGTAGTTAATGATTCTGATATCGTTAATCCTTATTTCTCTAATGCAAGGACAGCGATATCAAATTAAACAAGTACTGCAGGCACAGTTACGGCGTCATTTTTACTGTGTTCATTTTTCATCAGTTTGAGCAGTGCGCACCAGCAGAAGCTTTACAGAACATTAAACAAGGGAGCATGTAATTCTACATCCTCATATGTTGTTCTGTATTCCAGGAGCTTAGTTCCCAATTAGAGCTCGGAATTTTAAATAATGGATAGGAATCCTTGAACTGCTTTTCTCCCATATTTTCCTCCTGTAAAATATCATCCTTCAACTAAGAGGCTTCTGGAAAAGGGCATTAATTTAGTCCAGCTTCGGTACAGCTCTACAGGAGTGAATAATTATTGATAGTCTTTCAGGAGCTGGATTTTCAGATTCATCAAATGCAGATAATTGATGGAGTTCTTGTGTGTGTTACAGCTGTCCTTGCAAGCGGTGTTTGAAGAAACAGAAAAGCTTGAAGGCTATGCAGTTTTTTAAAAGCATCTTTCCTGTATGTACAAACAGAGCAGACCACTGCTGACGGAAGGGTGTACCGTGTGGTGTGGGGCAGGGATGTTCACGTGACACAAAAGTCTGCAGAGCGAACTTGGTAATTAGGTGGACAATATTAAGACTCATACCTGTATGTAAGCATTTTCCATTACCTATTTTTGTTCATTTACCTCTAGTTTAAAGCATTGCTATATACTGTAAATAATGTAACAGTAAATTTACAAAGCATGGTATACTTACGTATGCTGATAGAACGTTGCACTACAAGCAGTTTAATATTTTATTTTTTTATCATATAAACAAATTTAACTGAGGTAGGCTTTGTCATGTTTGTTTGCACAATAGCTTGTATTTATGACCTGAATTATAAAAACACTGGCACTGTCAGTGAGAGATTGTTGGTTTATTTTTTCCTAGTTTGCCACGTTCTAACAAGCTGTTGACATGACTGATTCTCAACATATGGTTAGGACCCGTACTTATGTTTGCTAATATGTCAAGTTGGAAAAGTAATGTTTATTGACATTTACATATCACAGTTCTTAAATAACTTCTGAAGCTCTTTTATCAAACTTCAAAAGTTTTGAAAAAATACTTTTAAGTCTCTCAAATGCCTGTCGACTGACTTGGAATTTTTTTTTTTCTCGGTGCTGATGTTTTGTATAGCACTGGCGTTATGAAGGTGGAATGTATATGTGAACAGAACTGTGCGTCTTCTCTGTGCATTGTAATTCTAGGGTAGGGGCGTGGGCTTATGGAGAATTACCACAGTAGGAGTTGTCCTAACCTCTTATCATAAACGGAGCAATCAGCTGTGGAAATCCAATCTCTGTTGAAGCACACCTGGTGAGGTACAAACTGAACCCAAATGGGTCCTTCTGAAGTATCCTCAATGTATGAATTTTAAAATAATAATTTCTTTTTCTTATACATTCATAAAGTATAATTAAGAACTTGAATTTTAAAATTCGGCCTTCAAATTGCAAGCGTACAGTCTGTCTTGCTGGAGCTCTACCTTTGAACTTCATGTGAGCACACTGTATGTAATGCTGTCCACATCACCCCCAGGAGACTCGTGTGATGGAAGCAAAAACCCAAGCATGCTACTTCTGTAGTTTGATCTTCCCATGAAACTCATCAAGGGGAATTTCAGCCTTGGTACAGGGGTTTTTTTGGGGTGGTTGGGGTTTTTTTTTGGTTTTTTTTTTTTTTTTTTGGGTGCTAAACCATACAATTTAGCCTTTCTTTCCTGCCCTTTTTTTGTTGTGGGGAAGAGACATGGGGCAAGAGGTTAGGAATCTTGTCCTCATTCCTCAACTGGAAACAGAAGAGACTTGCAGAGGGAGGACAGAGCCACAAGCATTGCCTGTCATTTTTAGACACTGATCAGGTAAGAGACCTGTGGCTTTTGGTTTGCCAGATAAGGAGCTGCAGAACTAAGCCAGTGGTTCTGGAGGTAGCTGAATTCAACCAGTTGAGGGGGACAATTTCGTTTGCACTAATGGAGGTAAAAAAAAAAAAAAGACTAATGACATTTTTACTTAATTACATGTAGAACCAGAAGTGGGATGTCTCCTTGGAAGCGCAAATTAACATGAAATAGTTAATTTGATCAGAACCCAGTATTGAAATTCCAAGGTCATACATGCTTTATTATTTTCTATATTTATTTCTTTTCTATTTAAGGATCGCTTGTCAGATGGGTGTTTAAAATTAAACCAGAAAACTGAACTGATGCTGTTACTTTTGAGGGCAGTTAACGTATGAGAGCCAAGCACGAATGCCACACAGAGGTATATCAGCTTTCAGGGAACTGGAATTGAGTTTAAAACTATTCCCTTCGTCCTGGCATTTTTGGTTCAAGTGGTAGGATAGCTCTGAATTGAAAGGAATGAAGTTTGCTTTGTACTTGAAATGCCTAGGTTTAGTTTTCAAAAGGCTTTACATCTTTACATCTCTCTGGTATGTATCTTGTTATATGTAGGATTGGATTTAAGTAACTGGTAACAGTTGTTCCCAAGGAGTGTTCTCTTCCTGGTAAGAGCGTATTTTTTAAGCAGCTTAACTGTGCATTTACCAGAACATCAAAGAACTCCAAAGAAACTTACCTGTCTTAATCCTCACTCTATTTTGGCTTCCACTGCTCAGAAGGGGAAGTAATTACCAGAAGCAAGTCCTGGGAGATAGGTGATGGATGTAGTTGTCTCTTCCACCAGTCCAAATGGCATATTATTAATTGAGATGCATTGTGTTTCTGCCAGGGCTGGGGAGGGAAGGGTGTTGGTTCTGAAACACCAAACCAGTTCTGGAATGCTGGGAAAAGAGATGATTTGGGGCAGCCTGTTTTCCCCCCTGCTTCCTGCAATCTAATCGGGTTTCTTGATACACTGACAAAAGTGCAAGCTGAGCACTTATTTATCAGCTGGGACATGGCACAAGTAAAGCTAAAGGTCTCTCTCCTGTCACTGCTACAACGGTTGAAGTGGTGTTGGCTGTTGATCAAAACTGCTTTCTGTTATTACAGTACCAGTTGAAAGGAGCAGGGGACTGTTATAAATTCTGTTGCTTTTAAATAGAAATTTTAGGGGCGCTTGGCAGGGATTTTCTTATACTTCTTCCTGTCCTTTTCCCTTTACATACAAGAGTGGCCTCTTCTGTGTAACACTGTTCTTATGATCATTTTGGTCAAGTGTCTGTGGTTCAGAAGCAGTAAGCACAGTTTTATTCTTTTTGTAACCAACTGTCTTCCTACCTGGAAAGAAAGAATAGCATCATTATAATGAGTTTTGATATATTTTTACCATTTTTTAATATATTCTTACTGTATACACATTAACCAGGTTAATGTGTGTGTTTTGTAATATCACAACCTTTTATGCTGCATCTCACTGACATTTTAAAAGGAAACTTCCTAAAATGACAACTCCTGAGGGAATTACTGTTGGAAGCAATAGCTCTCACCAGCGCTAAGTCTATTGTTTACTATTTCTCCTCTGAGGTTTTTTTTATTTCTGAAAATAAACATCATGCCAATAACAGCCATAGAGTAGATTTTAAGCTTTAGCATTATAGTTCACACAGCAAACCAAACCTAGCTCACCTAAACAGTAACTGATAAATAGGTTATGTGTACTTTTTAGTGTAAAATTCTTACTTTACCAAAGCAAGATGGCTTGGAGTTTTACATGAAATAATACTGGGTACCTATATCCTAGGATTTATTGGATGTGGAGCTTTAGCTGTTCAGACCTTTAAAAGATTTAAATGTCTTATTAATGCCGGTGTCTTGCCTTGAACTGAGTCTGTTGGCTTACACTATTTCATTTAATGCTTGTATCTAGCACCAAATAAAAAAAATCTTTCCTGATTTTCTAGGTGTTTTACAGCAAATTCTGTTTACTTGCACAAATTTTGCCTGCTAAGTGAAGCCTGTAACATGACAAATCTTAGATGGTCTTAAAGAGACACTTCTGCTACATTCATTGCATAGTCAGTATGTGCCTAGGAAAGCAGCTGGAGTGCCTCAGTGCATTTCCCAGGAGCAGGGCCCTGGGTGCGCTCTGGTAGCAGCTTTGCCCCTGGCATGGGAGGGCCCCAAGGCTGCTGCTGCCAGCCCCTGTTAGAGAAGAACAACGTATTGCTTCCCTTCTGTGTGCCCTTGAGGGGTCACAGCTGCAAAGGTGAAAGGTGGGCTTACTTTCCTTCTGCCTGAGATGGATGTGTCAGAGCCAAGATCTCTCATAGTGATGCAGCAGCCAGTTTTTTCCCATGTTGCCCTCCTTTTTCCAAAGTTCTACATTAAAATTCCCTAAGGCTTCTGTATGCCTAGCACTAAATTAACTATAAATATAAATTCCATTATATTTTAGGCTCTATTTTTTCCTTGTTAGTAGTAGAAAAAGCCAGTTGGACTAGGAAAGTGTATTAAAAAGCTGTGGGAGAGTTACAGGAGGAACACAGGAGACAAGCTGTGCTCTCAGCTGTACTTGTAATCTGTCCCTTTACCCAACACCAGTCATTACAGAAGCCTGTCACTTAGTTTCCAGCAGAGAACATACAGCACAAGCAGAAGCCAGGGTTTGCATGTAGCAATTGAAGCACCCTGTAATGGAAAATCTGAGACCCCAAAAGACACAGTACAAGCAGTCAAGGCACTTTGTGTCACTCATTTTATTCCCATATACAAGTTGACACTACACTATTAAATATAGACAATACAGAAGCATTAACAACAAATACTGTTTAAAAACTTTAAAAAACACATATTGCTTCAAGCTTAGATGGTATTTCCCCTATAGTTTTTAAAGTGAATTCAGTGCTAACAATAGCTGAGGCAGCTTCCCATTCAATTGTACCCCTAAGTTTACAGGGGCTGCTGTCAAGATGTTGAATCAGGCTCCATATATGGCTTTGCTTCTGAGTGCACTAACTGAGCTGGAAAATAAACTGGAACATCCAGGTTACCACACACAAGAACCTCAGATTGCTAGCTTTTGGTCCCTATCACAGTTTTAAAAAAAAAAAAATCAGAGGGGCTTTTATAGTTCAGTGGCACTGTATTATACCATTAAAAAAGAAAGGGAACAGATATACTTCCCTACATGTTAAAAATTTGATGAAAATGTGCATTTGCTACCTGGATAACATTCATTCAGGTCTGTCCCTCAGTTTTGTAAGTTTGGCTGTAAGTTTAGCTATGACCATGACTATCTCAGCTTCCAGTGAAAAAGTCTGTAACTCATAGCTGCAGAGATGTGACAGCAGTGACTGAACAGGCATGCTACTGTATTTTACAGGGACATTCTTATGCAGTTTTCATTGTAACATTGTATATTGTAAACACACTAGTCTTCACAACACTATAGTTAAATTGCAGCATTACACATTGTAAGAGTCTTGTTTCACTTAGCTAAGTACTTCCAGAAACAAAAAGGAATAAAGTTATTTTAATGAAGACTTCAGACAACTGAGTATTTACTGTGTTCTTACAAACAAAGTTCTACTTCTAAAACAGTAGTAAGAAGTGTTCATTGCTTGGCTGAATTCAAGAGTCCATGCAAGACAAAGTTTAGAACTTCCTTAATTGATAGGGTGACATTCACTAGGTTTTCCATTTGTCAGTGAGTCCAATTGATACGAGACAGCCACCTCCTGTAAGAATCTACAGAATATAGTTCAAGCTTTTACACTTGAAAAGTTCTGCTTTCCAAGTCAATTGGCTTTTCATTTGTTAACATCCAAACACTAAAATAACAGTTTTCCAGACTTCAGCCCAGCTCATGCCAACTATTTTGCATATACAACTTGCAGTGCTCAGAACTATACTATTTCACATATTCTAAGCAAACCTGCTAGCCTTTTATAGTCCAGTAACGGCCAAATGCAGGAAGGCTACCTGATCTGCAGAACAATTCACCCCTTGTTTCAGGCATTCTACTACTTAAAGCAAGACAGTACCAACATAGCACCCAGGACCATTTTTAGCTACAGACTATTTGAAAAAGCACAACATTGACTCACATGACCTGATTAGTGTCACTACCCTCTTCTAGCAAATTGTTTTGGTGGGAAATAACTCTTGACCAGACAAGGATAAGAACTAGATCATTTCCTCAGTACACAGCAGCCTTGATGCCACTGAAGATTCTCATGCTCTGTAGAACACCTGAACAAGCCTGTTTGAGATGTTTTAAGTTTGGTACCCAGTACCCAAGGCAGAAGACATTTAAGCCTTCTATAATTATTGGAAAGACCAACATTCTAATGGGAGAGCCATCTTATTCAAAAATGCATACTTAAGGCAGGCACGTACTCATCTTTGCTCCTCCATTCTCAGC
>NW_009260484.1:3122454-3134984 GCF_000687185.1 Egretta garzetta
AGCAGGAAGAGAGAACTGCAGAAGCTGTCTACGAAAGCATGGCAAGATGAGTCCTGCCCTAGACAGTCAAGGAAACTGTTTAATGTGACATAATGCACCAAGGGCACAGTCCATCTGCTGTAGTTACATAAAGCCTACGAAGCCTGTGCACAACAGGAACAGGCAGAGTTTTTATTGAATAAGGCTGTTAAACACTACTGAGCGCTTTGATACTTTGTTCAAAACTAGGGTGGATTGCTGAATTGAAACAGCATCAGAAGCAACTTAAGCATATTTACAGCAGCTATTTCAAGAAGAAAACATAAAAGTAAATTAAAAAGAATCTCATAGGGAATAAAGGCATTCTGTGGAATAGTTTGCCTCGGTTTTGGGCACTCTTTAAAGTTCTAGGAAGTTCTAGCTGTGCTTTACTTAAAAGTTGGAATACAGTAATTTTGCTATGTTTACAACATACTTAATCATATTTCACATTCCCAGACTTAAAAGCTGTAATATCTCTAGTAGGTAGCCTGAACAAGAGTTGTCTGTATTTGTATACCTTTATGCTTAAAAGGCAGGTAAAAATCAGATTATAATTTCATGGATTCTAGGACATCTTAGTAAGATTAAAAATGAGAGTAATAAAACCTCTATTGATGTGATGTAATTAACGCTAGGAGGCAGCAGCGCTTGGTCCCTTTGCATGATTATTTTAGTGACACTGACAATCCATCTTTTCACTAAGCATGTGACTCTCTGTTGCAGTAGTAATTCTAGAGTCCTGCTTACTCACTGAGATTGTGGAATGAAGCTAAGACTAGCGCAGGCTGCTGCTGCAGAAGTACAAGCATGCTTCCTGTGAGAAGGTGTCCAGCCTGTAAAACACAAGCTTCCAAACAGTTAAACTGAGATAACCAACACATGTAACTAACACACAACACATCTAAACAAAACTTTGAAGCTCACAACTACAGCAATGATCTGCCTAAAGCTTAGTTATCAAACTGAAAAAAATTAATTTACAGCAGCTTGAGGAAAAAATAAAAGACACTGTGGATCTCACAAACAATGACTGTCTTACTATGTAGGACCTACAAAGTGAGAGTGTTCAAACTCCATTATCTATTGTTTACTAAAGGTTACCTTTCCTCCTTCCCCTAGCCCTCACCCCCCAGTGAGGAGTTTGCACCATTTTTGAGAAGCAGACAGCTTCTCAGGACTTCACCCACAAATTTTATCAACATGCTTTTCAAGTTTAAAACCTTTAACAGTATACTTGTACAATACCACCAAATGGAATGCATATTGCACTCTGACCCCCGCTGAGCATAATACTCTTAAGTGTTAAAAACAGACTTCACTAGACAGGAGCCAGCCCTCCCCTTCAATAAATTGGCATTTACATGATTAAGCATAGAGTAAGTGCAACCACAAGCTCAATACAGTGGTACAACTAGATACTGGTAGAACAAGCTACTGCTTATTGAGCAGCAGCTATCAGATAATGATTGTCTATATCAGTTATTTGGTACAACAGGCACAGCAACACAGTGAAACAATCCTGTAGCTGTTTCTCGCCCTGAAAATTAGTAGTTTATTCTGATGACCTTAGAAACGGCAATAAAAGTTAGCATCAGCAGATTCACTAATCAAACAAGGTTTTTTGAAAGTTTCTATATACAGACAATACTTGATATTTGCCTGCCTAAAGCATCCACATTTATTAGTGCTGTTTACCAGATCCACTGGCTTTCCTGTTGCCTGTCTTAAAATACTTATTTTGGTAGAAATATGAAATAGTACTAGAAATGCAAAGGCACCTCCATCACACCTTTAAAGTCTTTCCCCAACACCACCTCCCCATGACTTGGACTTTTAAAATAAGGGACAACAGATTATTTGCAACCAAGATCAAAAAAAGTGTTTGCTTTGACTCCCTGTATGCAAGATTCCCCCCCTCCCACCCCCAAAACAAGCCAACTGAAGCATTAGAAAGATTCCCAAAAGGGGAATTGTTTAAAAGTTTGGGTAGCTATATCTAAAAGCCTCTTCAAATGTTATGGCTCCAATGATACACCCCACTGTGAGGTAGGTAGCCAAGATAAAAATATAGCAAATATTTTAACAGCTGGAAACTCCCTATAAAAACCTTGCATAAGTAGTTTGGTTCCTTGCACCAGTGTCCTGATATGCGTAACTTCTTCTGAAGATGCCTAAGGGAATCCAAATTCACCGAGCTCTCGCTGAGTAGCATCTCATATACTCTGTCATCCAAGGGTTATCTGGTGGGGAGGGCTTTATTCGCCAAGCTTTCTCTGCTTCTGCTGATCGCACTCGCCTCTGAGAAAGCTTCCTTTTCTCCACTTGCCTCCTGTTCTTCGCTCGTAGAGCAGATTCGTGAATCTAAAAGACCAGAGTTAGTACTACAGCAGAACAGCCTAGGGGAGATACACACACACACACCCCCCAAGAAAGCTGAGGATCACTTTGTGTTTGTCCCAATACCCATTCCAAAAAAACAGGGTTTGCTAGCAAGATTGTATTTTCTTCTTTAATTTGTACTACCAACAGAAGAGAAGCACAGAAGTTTGTTAAAAATGCCTCAAATTCTGTCTTGCATTATCTTTCCCACTTCACACTATCAAAAGGTTCCAAAATCTTGAATGTTTACCAACCTTACTCTGACATACTGTAAAAAAACCCTCAATTTTCCCATTTCTACCATTTTAAGTTCTTAAACATCCCTCAGTATGTCCAAGCATCCCTTAAAACCTAAAGCACAGTAGTAAAACAAAGCCCTAGAGACCGAAGAACTTAATTTTGAGAACATGCTGCAGGCACACCTATAAGCATTTTTATGTTAATAAATTACTGTGTTTTCCCCAAATTTAATCCTAAGAGCCAGCTTCCGTGTTTGCTTGCTCCTATCTCCAGATGTAAAAGCCTGTCTCCCATCTCAGTTGGGGAGAGTAACACCTTCCAAACATTCAAGAAAAGTGACCTAGCCAGGCAGTAAGCAGTCAGTTCCCACTTAAGGAAACGTCCTTAGTGTCAAAAGCACTACACAACTGCAAGTGTTTCAGAAGCATCCTGCCCATTCACCCCAAACTCAAGACCCGATCTTAGGGGTTCTGTAAATGCTTCTGGCATAAGAAATGTTAAGGGTCTTTGATAGTAGAAGTATCTCTGCTCACATCAGGCATCAACCTCTCTCAGGCTTCAACATAAAGCACCAGTCAGCTATTTCCACCACTGACCAAAGTTTATCCATCCAGAAACAGTATCCTTTATCAGGAAGGGCAACTTCTTTCAAGAGTTGTAAGGCTCAAGTTCCTCCCATTTCCCTCATAAGGTTGAGCTGTCCAGGAAGGAAAAGACTATGCTTCAAGCTCCTTCCAAACAGCCCATCAGAAGTCAGCTCTATCTTACACATCAAGAACACCGCCCACCTTAATCCTCAGAGATCTTGGGTCATAGATTCAGACTCTACATTAGTAGTAAGACAAAGACAAGACACCAGCAGGGATAATCGTTAATGATTATGTTTGCCAGCCTAGGAGAGTTACAGAAAAGAAATGGGTCTGTTGTAACACTCCAACCTGAGTGTTTCTTGCTAAGCCAGGAAACAGACCCCACTACTGCAGAATTCTGATGCTGTCCAGGAATGTTATTTGTGCTGTTTTGCCATATTTACACCAACCCTGCAATCCATCAGCCATCCAATGGACCATTCTGCTGTCACCAAAGGTTTCTTTCTGGCAACCCACTGAAACAAGCTGCTGGATAGACATTTTAGCAGCAAAAGCATTCGTACCTTCTCAGTGAGGCTCCTCTTCCTAGGGAGTGCCCTGGGAAGAGTCACTCTTTCACAGCACAAGTGCTACCCCAGTGTTTATATACCTGCCTGATTTGGGATGCCTGGTGCTAACTGCCTGCTGCTTTTCTCTGGTTTTCATGCAGTTCAGAATGCAGAAATACATTTACAACAGCCAGTTTTGCTGGTAGCGCTGTAACAGCCAGAAACAAGATAGCCGAGTTTTAATCAGAACTTGCAAGTATTGGTCAAACATGGGAAGTTTCAAAACTGCTTAACAGTTAAGAGCTATTTGATTTTAATATGTCAAACCTCTGAGGTTTATTGCTAGCATATTTTTTTTTTTTTGAATCCATTGCTAGAATCCCCATGGACTCAAATAAAGGCATCCCTGAGAAGTTTCACCTAGATATTAGACATCTGTCTTATCCAGGCACTAAGTAGTCACCACCCTTTAATGAAACAGAAGCTCTTACTTACTTCATTTGCTGAAGCAGAAGCACAGACATTGTGAGTTTTCTGGCTTCCAGTATCTGTCTGTCTTTCTCCCCACCCATACAGAGCAAATGGATGTTTATTCTCCTTTGGCGCATCTGTCTTTTGAGGACTTTTGGCTGATCTTCGATCATTACGGCTGGACAAGGCACTTCGACTCGGACGTCGTCCTGTACGGCTGGTTTTGTCTGCTTCCTTTACAGAAGTGTGTTCTACAGTTTTTTCTTGCTCTTCCCTCTGCTGTTTTTCTTGATCTTCTCTTTCTTTCTCTAAAGAAAAAAAAAAGTTTTGCTTTAAGCTCCCAATGACAACATATTAATGTCTGACTGGCACAGCCTCTCTTAATACATCACTGAAGCTGGGCTTTTTTTAGAAGTAGAAGAAGTCATTACTTCCTTAGCAACAGATGTATACCTTGCTTAAACGCCTTCATTCTTTCTTTAGCAACTACAATATTTCCAAGCCCATCCCTCTGTACATCAGCTTTCACGTACTTAAACTTGCGTTTCACTAGTGAGGCTACAGATAACCAATAGCTCCAGACAGCATTTTGAAGACTGTTTCCAGTGATCTTCTGTCTTCACTATTTCATCCTTCCATCTTTCAGACAGCAAACAGAAGGACTGCTGAATGCCGTGTAGGTGCTGCCAGCCAGTCAGAGATGAGAAGGCTGATGAGAATACATGCAACATTAAATCCCTTGTATTATAAGCTTCCACTGAAAGAAAAAAGCGATTCATTTGCAAGCTCCCTCATTATATGTACATCTTGGTTAGGGTTTTCTGTTTATGGAGGAGAGGGGAATATGAAGCAAAGGCTTACAAAGTAACAGACATCATCCTTGCTATCTGTTCTGAAGGCTGAATCAGCATTATGTAAGACATTAAATAACAAAAACAGAGGGAAACAACTGTTCTATACGATCCAATCTTCTTGCATTACATAGCTACGGAGGAACTAGTTTTCCTTCATTTGTGGTGCCTCACAGCAAGCAGTTCTTGACATTTCCTGCATGCTACTACTTATATACAAAAGTTTGGTCTTAGACTTCAGATGAAGGAAGCCAATATCTGGTGTAGCACCACAATACTTAATAAATCTAAGAGAAAGGCTGCTAAGAAAGTAAGAAATGCTGCAAGTAAGCCTTATGATAAGGTTAGAAGTTGTTTTGAACTAGTCCACCTTATAACATCATTAAATATAGTCAAGTGAATGCCCATGGACTGGAAAAGAATGACCAAAGATTTTTCCTGCCTTTGAGATCTGTAAGGTGTTACAAACTAGTCACAAGAGGTCTTAAACTATCCTGTTAACACTAGGCTAATCTCTTTACCAATGATCTGGACAAGGGGATCAAGTGCACCCTCAGTAAGTTTGCAGACAACACCAAGTTGAGCAGGAGTGTTGATCTGCTTGAGGGTAGGAAGGCTCCACAGAGGGATCTGGACAGGCTGGATCAAAGGGCCAAGACCAATTGTATGAGGTTCAACAAGACCAAGTGCCAGGTCCTGCGCTTGGGTCACAACATGCAATGCTACAGGCTTGGGGAAGAGTGGCTGGAAAGCTGCTTGGCAGAAAAGGACCTGGGGTTGTTGGTCAGTAGCTAGCTGAATATGAGCCAGCAGGGTGCCCAGGTGGCCAAGAAGGCCAATAGCATCCTGGCTTGTAGCAGGAATAGTGTGGCCAGCAGGAGTAGGGCAGTGATCATGCCCCTGTACTCTGCATTGGTGAGGCCACACCTTGAATACTGTGTTCAGTTTTGGACACTGAGGCACTGGAACGTGTCCAGAGAAGGGCAATGAAGCTGGTGAGGGGTCTGGAGCATAAGCCTTCTGAGGAGCAGCTGAGGGAACTGGGGTTGTTTATCCTGGAGAAAAAGGAGGCTGAGGGGAGACCTTATCACCCTCTACAACTGCCTGAAAGGAGGTTGTAGCAAGGTGGGGTTTGGTCTCTTCTCCCAAGTAACAAGCAACAGGACCAGAAGAAATGGCCTCAAGTTGCACCAGGGGAGGTTTAGCTTGGATGTGAGGAAAAATTGCTTCACCAAAAGGGTTGTCAAGCATTGGAACAGGCTGCCCAGGGAAGTGGTCGAGCCCCCATCCCTGGAGGTATTTAAAAGACAGGTAGACAAGGTGCTCAGGGACATGGTTTAGTGGTGGGATGGCAGTGTTGGATTAACAGTTGGACTTGATGATCTTAAAGGTCTTTTCCAACCTAGACGATTCTATGATTCTATAGCTTAGTGGTGGATTTGGCAGCACTAAGTTAACAGTTGGACTCTATCTTAAGGGTCTTTTCCCATCTCAATAATTCTATAATTCATTAATAATTCTATTATTCTAATCAAATATACTGCTTACATTATGTTAGTGAAATATGACTGTGCAGTACTCTGTTTTAGTTCTCCAAATCTTCAACAGTAGCGTGGACAAGTTGGCAGTGTATGCTAGACACCGACTATGACCCCTAAGCATTGTGGGGACAAGCAGACATTGTGATCTGAAGTCTTTGTGACTTTTAGGCCAACCGTGCCTTTTATATAAAAGGCAACTAAAGCCTTTTATTAGCTTAACAGCACAGCAGCCTACTAGTAAGTGATTCTCTCCAAGTGTCTACCTTTGAGCATTAGATGCTGCCTTCTGGTAGACACACAAAGTGGTACATTCAAACTCTGCTGACATAAACATGCTGAACTTGAAAGTTTCCTGCCACACCATCTACTTCTGGTTGTGGTAGGGACCAGCTGCAAGCTACCTCTGTTCCAAGTCTCAGCACTTTCAGCCACCATATACTGGTGTGCACAGAAGAAACTCCTCCACTGGTGTAGAAGGACTTCATCTAGTTCAAGGCTTGCTTACAGATTGAGAGGTTGACCACAAGCAACTAGAACAAATTTTATCTAAGCATCTTCATTAAAAGCAGAAGGGCTTGCCAATCCTCTAACACAAGAGCAATCATTCTCACCAACTGCTATGATTTAGCTAGTCGAGTAAGTACATGCCCAGTCTGACTACTATAATTCCATTTGTGCATCATTCCGGCTCTGATGAAATGGAAGTTACCTGCCCACCACACTGGTTAAGCATCCATTTACTCTTGCACTCACTTTGTGCTTGTAGAGTAAGGACACAAAGACTTGCCACACGCCCCACCGTTCCCACAAGGCAAGCCTCGTGCTCTCTCTTGCTAGCTGTTAGTCTTGCCAGCACATTTTCTACTTGCTGCCAGCCAGCACAGAGGCCCTGGTGCTGGGCCCTGTTCAGGCCAGCTGATGCACATGTGCCTTCCAGGCTCTGCAGGGGCAGCATTCAGCTACAGGGGACACTGCAGTACAGCTGAGTATTTGCTTGAGAGTAGCCAGCAGCATTAAAGTATTTGGAGCTGTAATTGGTAAGAATTCAGTTGAATGTCCCCACAAAACAGCCAGGAAGAGCAGTCAAGGCCAAAGGAGCAACAGAGCAAGACCAAAAAGAGGCCGGACAAATTTCACATATCTAAATATTAGGTGCAGAAAGTTTCAGTCATTATAGCCAAGGCTAGATAAGAAGCAAGCAGCAGTGACTTCAGTGTGGTAAAAGACCTGCTTTGCACAGTGTCCTGGGCTCTGGGACACACAGCTTCAGCTCTAACAAGGCAGCTCATTCATCACAGCTGCCAACAGGCAGCGCAGAGCTAACCCCTTGCAAATATTATCCATGCATCTCTCCACACAGCCTGCTCCTAAGAAAGGACTGGCTAGGTCCCCTTCTGTGTAAGAGAGGCCATTATCAGAATGAAGCACTGTTTTGAGAAAACAAAACACTGACATGGGACATACTGCTATCAGTTCTGGAACAGGAGTGCTTTTATTTTGGGAAGCTGTTCCATCCTCCATTGAAGGGAAAATGGCATCTTCCTTCTCTACAAAGGAGAATGGAGCAATGCTGAGTTCATGAGCAGCAGAGGTGGCATTTAGAGACTTTAAAGGACAGGAGTGGGGACTCTGCAATTGCACGGATACTCTAGCTTTAAGATACCACTTCAAGTCAACAGCCATGCCTGGGGATGCTGCTCACTAGGATATAGTCCCAGCTGGTGCAGAATGATTGAGCCAGCTTGTCCCAAAATAGCAGTAAAAGCATATGGGTAAATGGCACGCACAGTCCTGTGCACAGTCTTACAGTAAATGGTGTATACCAGAGCATACTATAGCACCTGTGAGCACCTGCTATTAGAGCAGGTATTTCAATGAATTCACTCCTACAGTGCATTTATACAAAACTCAGTTGGCAAAGGTACAAGGCAGATATCTAAGTTATTTAAAGCTTTTTTTTTTTTAAACCCATACTTCATATCCAAGCCATTTTGCTAGGCACCCCTTTTCACAGGAAGGTAGAAAAGCAGCAGTTGTTAGCAGGGAAGGAGTTAGACCCAGCTGCTCAGGGAGCACAACCACCAGCAACACCAACCATCTCCTTCCCACTCAGTGTGCCAGCTCCAGCAGACATAGGAAACTGAACCCACTGGCCACAGCATTACAGGGATTAAACAGGAGAGGGAAAAAGCTAGGAACATTTAAAACTGCATCATGGATGCTAAGCAGAGCACACTGGACAGGAGGGGATTAAGTGCTTAGCAGGCAGAACAAGGCTGCCAGGCCCACCCAATGTGGCTGTTGAAAGCTCTTGCCCAGAAGAGGTCACTTAACCCCACTGCACGGCCCAGCTTGCATAACAGCTCCTTTGCAGGGCTGCAGCAGGAGAAGCTCAAGCAGAGCTTCTCTCCCTCCCACAGTACTGCATGCTCTCAGGGCAGACAGGAATCCCATTTCAAAGGCTCTGCCAAATTACTAGAAGTATCAACAACCTTCTGGTTAGACCCACAGGTCCTAGGGATCAACAGTATTATCTCTACATGGAGATGTTTGTGCCTCACATCAGTACCTCAGGTTCAGGAGAAGCACTTTGCACTTAAACTGCCATGGGCAGAACTCAGAGCTCCCTGCTTCAGCAGACACACCTCTCCAAACAGGGCAGCTCCCCAAGGCCTCATGAGAGAGGTACACAACCTACTCGCTTGTGAGTATGCACTGACTGCAGCCAGGTAGAAAGTAGTTACTACAGCTGAAAGATTGCAACATCATTGCTTCAAGACAGATCTTGTATGAGGCGGTATTGGAGCTACCAGCAACTCATCAGTTCAGAGTTCATTAGATTCACACAGGCTTCACACCTGCAGCAGAGTTCAAAAAGCAATGACTGGCATGGCTCCATAGCAAAGCTTGTTTCCAACAAAAAAAAATTGGAGCAACTTTGAATCACAGTACTATAAACACCCTAAAGTGACACTGTTGCCTTCTTCTCCCACCATGAGCTATTCCTTCCCATGTTCTTGAGCCAAACACACCTGCAACAATATGGCAGACAAGATCAGGGAACAAGTTTGAAATTAGATCTACCAAGTTGCACTAATCCAGATCAGTCACTTTCTAACTACTGTGTAGCAACTGCTTTAATACCAGCTTGTCACTGCTGTCATTTAAGACCTCTGCATAAAAATGTTGAAGGCGAAGTGGCAATAAGGATTGAAAGATGTCTTCATCCTCCGTGTGCAAGCAGCCGTATCATTTCACAAGCACTAGGTCTGACAGGAGTGCTGCTGCCAAGAGCTCCTGTCTTTTACTTGCCAGCCCACCGAGTTCTGTTGACAGTTTTGAGGATGTGTCAACTAGACCAGCTGATTTAGGTCAAGATTTTTTTTATTATGTTTAAAGCACATCTGTGTGCCTGGGCACATTCTACAGAACGGTCCCACAAACAGCTGCTGCAAGTGAAGGGCCAGAAGGAACTAACCCAAAGTTGCCACCAAGCACACCTTAGTATCACTCAGCTATAGCTTAAGCGCGAGACAAATGCATTTGTCCTACATGCTTATCTATCTCAGGTATTCGCGTTGGTAATACTTTACACCACTAAACCTTGAAGTCAGGCTGCATACATCAGCTTTCTCTGGACACACCAGAATAATTTACAAACTGATTACAAACACACACAGGCTCATCTCATTGAGGAAAAGAAGCAGCAGTGGCCACAAACACCATTACAAAGTGGCTTTACCTCAGATAGTAGGCAACACACTTGGCCACAGGCACTGTCGATACCACTCAGCCAGAAATCAGGTTCCCCACAGAACAGAGGGATGCAGCAGTAGCCAGGTAACAAGCAGGATGCTGCAGCGTGTGGGTGGATGTCAGATTCAGAAGACAAAAGATGTCATCAACATGAGCACACTCAGCTACCCCCACAGCACTTCAGTGTAATTAAGTTCTCCCAGAAAAAAGCAGTAGAATAATGGAAGATTCACAGAGTAGTAGTTTCTATGTTATCTCCTCTACATGTTTTAATTAGCCAGCTGCTAAGCAAAAGAAAAATACATCCTTGTAATTGTCCAACTCTGAATTAGTTGCTTGCTTATATATCAGCGTACACACTAATATACAATAAATTCCCACTTAACCCAGCTGCCTAAGCAGAGTTTCAGTCCTTTTGCTAAGGACTTGCAGGGCTCTTAAATACTGGCAGAACTTGGAAAAACATTTCTCTTGAACCACTTAGCAAAGAAATGCACGTTAGGCAGAGATTTTTCTCCCATAAGTGTAAGACAGCAAGGACCTAACAGAAATTAGGCAGTCCCTTACAGCAGCCATGGCAAAGTTGCATCAGCTGTAGAGGCACAATTGCCCAGAACCCCGTAGAGCAACAGGCCGTTGTTGCTCCACAGTCCTTTTGCCACCGGGATATAGTAAGTGAGGACACAACTGTGCGTGCACAGGATAGTCACGCACGCCATCACTGACCACGGAAAGTGCCTGCACACACAGCACATCCACAGCCATCAAGCTTTCATCCACTGCCAAAACCGCCCCTACCAGAATCAGGCTACCAAGTAACTCCAGCCAGATCCCTTCCCAGAGAGGAGTCAGGGAGAGCAGCAGGGAGCAGGCCTTGGACTGAGCAGAGTACCCTGGCCAGCAGCCTTGGCAACTCCCAGCCCCATCTAGAATGTAGCAGGCTATCTGCTCCACCCCACTGGCTCCATGAGCAGAAGAATGAAATTCTGGTCCCTGCCACAAGTGCCCAAGGCTGGCATGCATTTAGACTGCATCAGAGAAGGTAGAAGTGCCAAGTTCTGAGTGCAGCTTCAAGAGCTTCCACCCTCCTCTTGCTTGGGAGCCAAGCCTTTGGACTGCCCATCAGAACACATCACCTTTTCCCATGCAGCCATTCCCTCCTCTTTTGCAATTCCTTAGTGCTTCTCCTCACCAAGTACTATGTAGTATGCTACATACTTAAATCTTCCACACATACTCCCCAGTCTAACTTCCTCAAGGCCTGCTTGAGGAAAGCAAGATTAGATCCACCAATACTTTGTGACATGCTGGTTAACTGAGGTGCTTCCATCACTACACAGCTTTGGAGAGGCGGAGAGCGTTACCCTGGCAGCCAGCACCTGTGTGCATCCCCATTTGGGGGCTGGGTACCACAGGCCCACCCAGCCCCAAGGACTACAGCTCCCTGCAAAACACTGCACGCTCTGAAAGGTGACAGCATAGCTAAAGGATGCTAAAGCTTTTCTGTAACACAGTATTCTTAAGGACAATGAATGCAGTTTAGCCTTGAATATCAGAATACAGATCATTCTGGTAAGCTCAGCCCCCAAGGGACACTGAAACAGATTAATTAATCTCCCCACTCCAAACAAGCACATCTAACCCCAGAATAATTTCCAGGCAGCATGAGGCTTAACTGAACAATTCTCAAGGATTTTCCCTGCTACTGTGCAACAGACACACAGCCAACTCAAAATACATTGCAAAACACCAATCAACGGCTGCCAGATAAAGTTTTCTTTCATTCTAAGTAAGAGACAACATCCTATGGGTTAAAATAATACCAACTTTGGAAGCTTGACAGTGTTGTTACTCGTCTACCTGCTCTGCACAGTTAATTCTTGAGACATCAAAAAGCAAGATACACTGGAAGAGAGCAGAACGCTGTCGGCCCGGCACCTGCTCAAGCCAACAGAGTTGTCCACAACTGGGCTACAAACCCAGGGCCAAGCCTCAGGCAGCGTTAAAAACCAAGCGTTCAGCTGAGCCAGATTACGTGCGCAGATGCAGGAAAGCCATCGCCTTACGTGCCGGTCACGGGCACGCGGTCCAGCTCGCCGCTGCCACCGTTTTTGGCAGGGGGGCGGCTTGCGG
>NW_009260484.1:3136182-3136389 GCF_000687185.1 Egretta garzetta
GGCGGAGGCGGGAAGCGCGCCCTGCCCCCCCGCTGAGGCGCAGCCCCGCGCCTGGCGGGGGGCGGTTTAAAACCCCGCAGCGTGCGGTGCGTCACAATCAGCGCGTTTACAACAACAATTCCTTCTTCGCGCGGGGCTAATTGCCGAGTTAAGCGCAGTTCCTGCAAGGCGGGAAGGACGGGTAGCAGGAGAGGAAGGGGAGCAGCA
>NW_009260484.1:3136742-3139703 GCF_000687185.1 Egretta garzetta
GGGCAGCTGCAAACCCGCCCTCCCGCCACAGCACGCAGCCGGGCTCTGCACAGCCGCTCTCCAGCCGCCGCTCCAACACACGGGGGCACTGACGGATTTTCAGAAACAGTTGTAGGAAACTACTTTTTTTTTTTTTTTTTTTTTTTTTTTTTTAATGAGGAGACAAACAGTATTTTTGCCTTGTGCCTCCCCTAACTGGCACAAATGAAAAAATGCAAGCTGACACGGGTACGCAGGATGGGAAACGGTGGCCTGAACTGTTCTGTGTAACAAAAGTGCTGGTGGCTTTAACGTGAGGGGGTGGTGGTTATACGTGGGCAAGCAGGTCCCTGATGCAGCCCACGTAACCAAGTTGTTTCAGTTTAACCGATGCTCAGACCAAGTACGATACAGCGCTCAGTTTTCACATGGGCTGGTTGAGGCTTTGCACGCCGGTGATGCCCCGGCGTGAGGGAGGGGGGCACAGATGCTGCCTGACCTCTGCAGAAGCTCTGGGCTGTTTCCCTCCAGCCCTCGTGGCTCCCCGGCCCTTCCAGTTATGGCAACAGCCCTGTGACAGCAGGGTAGTGGGGAAATGCAGGGTCCTGTGTGTGTCCCCTTCCCCCCCCCGCGATTCAGGAAAATGCAATCAGGAGAGGCCGACTGCTCTGGCGTCCAGGGCCTGGGGCCGCAGGCAGGCACGCTGTAACAGCTGCGCTCAGAAACCCATTAACCTCCATTTTAAAACCAGTTAGAGCTTCTCCAGCTCCCTTCGGCTCTGCCGGCTGCTCTCGGGGGTAGGCAGCAAGGGAGCTACGAGAGAGCGGAAGCTGGGCAGCATACCTACCAGGAAGACAGGCACAGAAACAGCACCGCTGACATGCCACCCATCACACAACAGCTTCCAAAATGAGTCAGGAGCTCCTGAGAGCACCCTCTCACCGCGCTGTGCTGTGCATGGTGCCCGGTCCCAGGCAGACATACCGGAGCCTCGCCTGCCTGCTTCGCTGGAAGAAAACCAGGGAAATGCAGCAGTTTTCCCCTTCTCAGTGCTATCCCAGGAATTCCATCTGGGAGCTGACTTGTTCGGTCATTATCCCCGCTGAGGGCTCCGGTGGCAGCTGGGTTGTCCCCGCTGCCTTCCCCTGTTGCCCTTAGTGGCACCTCCGTGGTCCCACTGCACTCCAGGCGTGCCCTCAGCACCGCCTGCTGTAACAGAGGGCGTCTCTGGGAAAACAACAGGGGACAACTGGTATGAAAATACCTGTAACTGAAGGCGGCACTAGCTAGAGAGGGGAGCAGGTTACTCCTGAGTTAATGGGGTCTCTGGTTTCTTACTCTGGTACTCTGCTCAGTCTATACGAGTAGATGACATCAGTGGATTTCATGTAAATGGGCAAGCCCCGGGGTTTGCAGCGTTTGCTTTCCATCTAGAAAATGTTATTTTGTACAAAACCTCATTTTGAGCCAACCTGCAAAGTATGAGCTTGGCAGCTGTGGTTATGAAAATGCTGCTGTTCTTCCCAGGTATTGTTTCAGAGCAGCAGCTGTTTACAGGTTGTCCTTCCCAAAGAACTTCTGTCCCCAGATTAGGACAGAAGATCAGTTTAGGACAGCTATATCAGAGGTACATGGATACTCTCTGGTGACTTCCCTTCCCAATGGAGAAGAAAGGGTTCACCTTTTGCAGACCCAGACTTCTCCTGGGGTGCCCATAAACCTGCTGCCCAGTCATTAACCTGTGTCTCAGCCATTACACATGAAATGCCGGAGCCACAAACACCAGACCCTGGCACGCAGTCTGTCAGTTCCCATTTTCTGCATTTTTCCCCCTGAACTCTGCATTCTTCAGAGCAGGCATCTACTTTCCATGTCAGCCTGCAAGATGGCAGCACTTTGTGAGTAACACAGTATTGTCAGGAGCTGCCTCCGTCCGTCCTCTCCGTTGTACTGTATTGGGCTTAGGGCCTCTATCCCTTGCCGGCATGCAAGCGAGCGCCCAGCCGCCCGTGTGCTACAAGGTACGCTGCGCCTTCACACTCCCGCCCCAGTCTCTCCTTCTCAGCGCACCCGTCCCACCCGACGCTTTGCACACACATCCCGCAGTGCCAGCGGATTGGCAGCAGCTGGGCGTGGAAAATAACCGGGGACCGTTTGTATAAAAAGACCTGCAGCAGAAGCAGGCAGAGGCACCCAGCAACGCTGATGCTGGAAGTCACAGATTACCTAAGGCAGCAGCAAGCAGCAGCGGCGGCTGTCAGGCACGTTCCTCGTGGGCTGCCACGGTCAGTCTTCAGGCTTACGATGCAGGAACTGGCAGGCAACAGGGTCCAATGTCCCTGCAACATCCCAAACTGGCTCCAGAGCACATTTGGCGGCTCTGGGGGAAGATGCTGAGGCTGTCCTGGGTGAAGGACAACTCCTCCTGCACCCCTCCAGCCAAGAGCCAAGCAGCTCTGTATGTGCCAGACAAGAATCATTCCCCGTTTTCAACACAGCAGCTCTGGATGTTCTCAGCGTAGCTGTATAAACATTATTATTTTTTTAATCTTAATGAGTTTTGGCTTCACTACCTCGTGGCAGAGACTTCCATGGGCTGAGAGTAGCCACTTATTAAGTGATTCCTGAATGAGGAACTACAGTATTTACAATGCCGATAATAACACCAGAATTTCCTCCCTTGCATATTTTGCTGGGTTTTTTCCTTCACTAAAAAACAAAATAAAGACACCAGTTGAAATTCTAAACACGCTTTTTCTTTTTAAAGCACTTTTCCCCTGAGGATCTTAGTTATGCCTCTTAATCCTTATTATTGCTCTCCTACAGGTAGCAAACCAGGTGGCCAGGTAAGTCGAGAGTTTCAGACCAGATCGATGGCAGATGGCTGATCAATGCCAAACCCCAGAAGTCCCAATTTCCTCTGCTACCTCTGTTCGAGTGGGAGCACCAGAGCTTCTCTCCAGGGAGAAGAGCAGCCTGGCC
>NW_009260484.1:3139740-3148656 GCF_000687185.1 Egretta garzetta
AAGTCAACAGCAGAGCAATAACTTGATTTTCATGCAGGAAACAAAAAACCGAGCATCTATGTTACTTTGCAGAATGTGGTCACTGAAAGACCCAGGATAATTGCGCGGGGTGGTTTACACACGGTTTTGACTTGCAGCCTTTTGCCATTGCACCTCTCTGTGCCTCCGGGCAATAAGGGGGGGCAGCGGACAGTTTGTATGTAGTAGGAGTGGAAAATTACATGTCAACACAGCTTTCAGATCGACAGACTGGCTTCCAGCCGAAACAGGAGCTGTCATGATCTGAAATGGGTCTGTTGAGCTATCGCTTGGGTGAAGCCTGGGGGAGAGAGGAAACAGGGAAAAGAAAGAAGCTGTTTCTCATAAAGAACCATATCTTTAAAGTATTTACAGCATAAAATCCAAAACAGCAAGAATATTTTGCCAGGCAGGGAAAAAACACAGGCTTCCTAGACCTGTGAAACTCTGCCTTCACCTAGATCAGCGGAACTCTGCCAAATGCTGGGGTAGCTGTCCCAGTCACCTCACAAAACAAGCCATCACGCTGTTAATAGAAGCCTGGTTAATCCTGCAGATGCAGGGTCTTTGGTTTCATGGGCTATTATCCCTTTTAGGTCTGCACCAGCTGCCCACAGGGTAACGCTGTCATGAGAGAAGGATCAGAAGAGCCGCTTCAAATGCTCTGCGGGGCAGGTTAGCCAGCGGTAGCATGCTTTGCTGCAAAAGTCCCCCAGAACTGCCTGATGCTGCTATCCAGACCTCTGGGAAATTTGGTCACATCCAGGATGGGCTGCAATCTGCCGGGGAAGCCCTGCAATCCCCCTTCTAGCAGCTCTGAGCACAAATCCTGTTACTTGTGCAAAACTCACATTTTTCTTGGAGCAGCTTGAAGCTTTTTTACCCCTGAGCAACTGTGCCTCCAAGCACCCATGGCAGCACAGTTTACAGCAACCTCAGCAGCTCCTCCAAGCCTTGTTGATGGTCCATGTTTTGCATCCAGCTTGCTCCTTGGGCTGTGTGCCCAGGAGCAGGGAGAGACGTCTCCCACTGCCCAGCATCCTCTGCCTGCTGCAGCAGCAAGCCCTGGGCTGGGCGCGCAGGGAGGCTGGCTCTTCACCACGTAATGTGAACGCAGCTCAGCTCCCAGCTTAAAAACTGTTGCCATGGGCAAAGAACAAGGTCCCTACTGGTATCGGTCTTTTTTTCCCCCTTTCTTTTCTTCCTGGCTCCTACTCCTTAAGGTTGCAAGGTTGCACACCATTGCTGACAGGTCAAGGGGATCCCAGCAAGGGAACAGATCTTAGGGCCAGGGGTAACGGGGTACTTGTCAAGGTGCTGCCCCCAGCAACACACGTGCAGGCTGCTTGCTCCGTCTGAGACAAACGCAAGTTTACACGCCAGCCCAGGGAGAGGCAGGAGAATCGGGAGGAGTCTCCTTGCTGCGCTCCTTGCTGCCTGGCTGCTGCCCGCCTCCATGGCTGTGACCCAGGTGAGTAACCGGCTTCCAGCTGTGGAGCTCCCCATGCGAAGTGCAGGGGACCCCACTTTCAGCTCCACAGCTGTGTGTTTGTTTTCCGTGATGGATGTGCGTTTCCCTGGAGGTGGGCACGGCTCAGTAGGAGCAGTGGGGAGTGAGGGTGGGCGGAGGTGGCTGCGCACTTGCCCCACACCGCCCCACCACATCCCTTCTTCCCAAGTGGCCAGTGAATGGGGTGTAACTCCAGATTCAGGTAGTCCCTGAAAATCCACATGTATTTGCTTGCCGTCTCCAACCTAGGGCTCTTCTAAAGGCTGGGGGCCACTTTTCCCAGCTCGGGTGCTTTGTGAATGCACTCCCCTCACACCCTGCCTTCTCCTTTCCCAACAGCCAGCCTCTCCCCCTCCAGCAAATTAACCCTTGTTCCCCTATGTTGTCCATCAGATTCGCTTGTGTCCGCCTGGTCTGTGCAGGCTGCCCCCTTGCCTTCCTTCCGACAGAGCAAAATGTGTTTCTTCACAGCTAGACTGTCACAGGGGGACCCAGGAGCTGTCACCTCTCATGGATTTCCTGGGTCTAATTCTGCTCCAGAAAACCAACTCTGGGCTTTCTCATGGCTCTGGGCCCTTCCAGTTTCTTCCTGCATTTCTCTCCCTCCGAGGTGCAGCGCAGGGGAAAGCAGGAGGAGCTGGCCCAGCATTGGTGGGGATGTTGCTGATTTACTCCTGCAGGGAAGGGACTGGCCCCAGGTCTGTGCCCAGCTCCCAGGCTTCCCTCAGGAGAAAGGGCAGATACGGTTCAACATTTTGGATCGTGCTGTAGGGACAGGCACTCTAGTTCTTGCAAGGGGGCAGGAGGAGTGCTGGAAGGCAATTTCCACATGTGTCCCCTGCCTTGGTCCTCTCTGCCTTCCTTGTTTTGCTTTCTTCCTCTCCCCCTCACCAGCTGTGCTCCACACCGTCAGACTGGCCACATCTCCAGCAGGAGCTGGGAGAGAAGCTGGAGAGGGGATGCGAGGTGAAACACTGTGGGAACCTGCAGCCACCTGTCCTTCTCCATCCTTAAAGGGGACACTTCAAAACAAAGAAACCCAGTCTGGGAATGTCTGGGTTCTGAATGTCTGTCAGAAATAACTTGTGTTATTTCTGAAGTTCCCCCAAAAGAAAGGATAAGCAGGGATAGAGGCAGTTCTCCATGTGGAGGGATCTCACTTCCATAAAAAATCATCAAGGCAGAACTGGATCATGCTCCAAGTGGCAGAGCCCAACACATTCACTCGCAACATGCAAGACGTTATCAAGTTCGTGGTCCCAGTAATGCCTACAGGATGCCACCACCATGAGCCGAGGTGGGAGGCAGCCTGTGTGCACCCATTCAGGGAGAGGCAGGCGGTGGAGAAGTATCTGAGCCCACACACCTTATCTCAAGCTCGTAATGCTGCACAAAGAGGTTCCCTGCTTGTACTCCCATCCCTCTGGAGCTCTGGGACAGCAATCCGGCCACTCATCAGGATGACTTTTACTGTTGTTCCTGTTCATGTTCCTTTTTCAGTCCCAGGCATGTCTTCCTCTCCTCCTCTCACCCCTGGACCACAGCACGGCACCCAAGAGGCTGGTAGGGCATTTGACACAAGCAAGGGACTACAATTCTCTGGCATGGGCTGGCCACCTCTGAGAGCCAATTTGTCAGTGGGAGAACACAAGTTTTGGGGGAGAAACAGAGGCTCCTCTGCTGTAACCTGCTCCCCATCTCACAGCAGTAAGGGAGCGCTGCCAAAATGATCAGCTCTGAAGCACTGAAGGATCAGTGCTTCAGACCGTCGCCACTGGGCTAGCGTCATTGCTAGGTGATGGGGACAGAAGCTGTTCCTGTAGCTTCAGGCTGCTTTTTCCAGCATAGGAACCCAAGTGCCTCACCATTCCCCACCTGCAAACCTGGCACCTGCCTGTCACGGGGCCCGGTGCCGGCCCCGAATCTAACACCAGCCTGCTCAGGGATGGGGCTCAGTTTCCCAAGCAATAAAGTGATGGCTAATAATCAATGCATTGCAGAAAATAATGCAATGCTTGAAAAAACTTCACAGAATTTGCAGTGAGAGGGCTAAGGAACAAGCCCAGCTGAAGTGTGTATTCCTGAATCTGATTTTAAACACCAGAAATTAGTGGCAGCTCAGCATCGACTCTTGGCTGATTTTGCTGCCAGTTTGTGAAATCTGTGTAACCTAATCTCAGTGTTCCTCCCCCTGGGAAACAGGGCGTCTTCAGCACATAATAAACCTCATCCCAACTTAAACTTTATTTACAGACCTCAGTGGCACGACCAAGCACTTTGAGATCGTCCACTGAAGATTGCTACAGCTGTCTACCTTTTTTCCTTCAGCACCAGTTCAGAAAAGCCTGTGTATTAAAAAGCTTTTCCCCAGCCCACCTAGAGAAGCAGCCCCGAAGGACCTGCTGGCTCCAGCTGCGGACGAGGGGCAGAGGAGGGTGCTGCGATGGGGCAGGGGTGGGAGGAAGGCTATGCGGGGAGCTCCCCAAGAGGGGGGTTCCCTGCCCTCAGCGGTACCCGTCACACAGGAGTCCCAGCCTCTTGGCAGGGCACTGCTGTGTCCTGCCGAGGTTCAGTCCCAAATAAAGCCACTCGCATCGAGGGCTCAGCTCCCTTCGCGCCAAACAGGAGCAGGGCTCAGCTGCTGAGCTTCTAAATTGCTTCCAAAATTGCACAGGAGCAGCAGAAAGAAACCGGGAAATGACCACTGGCAAGGCGAAGTCAGGCTTGGGAGCCACCAGCAGTAGGCTGGGGGCAGGCTGACGGCTCCCCCTGCCCTCCCCGCTGGCATCTTGGCTTGTCCTCACGCCTGCCCGTTTGGGAAGAGTGCGGGCTTGGAGGATGAGCAGCCGGGCCCCATCCTCCCCGCCTCTCACCCGGGAGCTGCCGCCTTCGCTGCCTCTTTAAGTCAGGGTAGGGGGAACCTCACAGGGAGCCTTCCCACTGGGAACATGATGGGGGTGTGCAGTCCGGACTTGGGGAACGGCATCCCTAATATGGTCTCAGCCATGCTGACTGGCTGGGGGCTCCCAGGGGAGGAAGGGAGCCCCTTACAAAAGCACCCAGGTCCTCCCATGAAGGCAAGCCTCCCTGGGCTTTAGCAGAGCTGGAGTGAGGCTTGTTCAATATGGGAATTTTGCCTGCCCTTTGGAGATTATCCAGGCTTTCTTGGGTTTCACACAGCGTGAGGCGGTGGCCTGGGCTATGCATGACCTGGTGGATGCCAGCTGAGAAAGCCCTTTTCCAAGCAGTGTGTGGCTCCTGTGAGTGCCACTCTGGGGGGGGAAACCTGCTGGCACCACCCCACTGTGCACACCCTGCCTGGCTCCCTGCTCCCCGCTCCCAGCCACCGTAGCAGCCGCACACACCCCAGAGGTTGCATGCCAGTGCCACCACGCCAGCCCCCACATCATTGCTCCCCTCCCTGGCAGGACCCACAGCAGCTCTGCTTTGGTTTTGCTTCCTCCAAACCTGCCCAAGCGCCCGTTCGTGTGCTACACCGATCGCCTCATCCCATCCGCACCCTAAACACAGGCTGGGGCTGGACCCTGCCCACACCGGGGCTGCTGCGTGCACTGTTCCTCCCCTGCCTTGACCAGTGGTGGGGAGGCGGCAGCACGCCGGGAGCCGACCTTGGCAGCCCTGGTGGGGCCGGGGAGGGTGCTGGGCCAGGGGTGGGTCACGCGTGAGCTGGGGTGACCGGTGCAGCCAGGTCCAGCCCCAGCTGTTTCCTAGGGCACGCACATGGTGGATGCTTGGAGGAACGCGTGCATGCCAAGTACCTGCTGGGATGTCTACCCCAAAAGTAGCACCACCGCCCCAGACGGCCAACACTAACACGTTGGCAGAAAGGATGGCACTCTTCTAACAAGTCTTCCCTGCACCAGGGCACCAAAATAAAAAAAAGAAAGAAAGAAAAATGAAGGAAAACATTTTACTCCCTCTAGAGAGCGAGTCCCTGCCTTGCTCAGAAATATGAACTTGTTAGCTGCTGACTACGTGTCGGGGCAGCCACCACCACGGCAGCAGTGGAGAACACCACAGACGTGCCGGAGAACACGCTGCGGTTCCCCATTTAGAACAAGGTGGTCGGGGGCGAGTGCAGCCCCGCTGAAATAGGACTGCAAAGGGGAGCTAGCCCGGGCAGCCACGGTCAAAAAAAAGAAAGGGCCTTGAACAAAATGTCGCCACCGTGAAGGCATTTTCTCTGGTCTCACACAAAAGCATGGCACACCTTTAAATGGATATAAAATGTGCCATCGGCAGGGTGGGACCTATTTTTAACCCTTTGGAGTCTGCAGATGTGCAAACCCCATCCGTGCAGGTCTCTGCAGCTAGCAAGTGGCTCGCAATCAGCCATTTGGCTATCGGGCTGGGAAACGTCTGTGTCATCCGAGGTGCCCCGGGGAGGGGGAGGCGCAGAGTGGCGAGCGGCTGGTGGCCACTGACGGTGGGGCAGCACTGCCACGGAGGCTCAGCCCGTCTGTTAGCACCGCTGAGAAGCTGGATGCTGGCCATCCTGGCCTGAGGTCTGGCATTGCCCTGCACCCCGCTGCCCCTTCTGCACGGGCAGCGAGTGGCATGCACCCACCAGCCCGGGCCCCCTGCATTTCTGTAATTAAGCCACCATCCTACCTGGGGTGGGGGGGTGTTGTCTGCAGCCCTTCACACCGTCCAGCATTTTGTGGAAGATTTCCCATCCTGTCTTACGGGCTTCCTCATCACTTCCTCAGAAAAAGCCTAGCTGTTCAGCAAAACACAGTACCAATTTAAAAGACAGAAAAACAAGCACTGCAGCCATTTCCCGAGGTCTCTCTGCATTAAAATTTTAGTACATTTGTCTCCAGGCACCTGTTTGTCCCCTCTGGTGCTCTCCATCCTAAAATACTCCAGCAAAGCAGCCTCCCCACAAGGACAGTCACTGAAAAAGCCAACCCCTCTCCAACAGCAGCTACAGACCCTGCAGCGTCCTTACAAAAAAAGAGACCTCAAGTGTGCCGTCACATGGCTTGGCGCCTGGATTTCGGTTCTTGGGGGAAGGGGAGCAAGTGCAATCCATGCCCAGTGGGAAAAGCCCCAGCTGGAAACATCACATCCCTCCCCCCAGGCACCAGAAATTATCTCGAGAATGGTTTTGACAAATGGACACCCTTGAAAAAAACCTGTGCACCGCTGGTGAGTGGCTCCTTTAGAGAGTGCTGACATCTATGTATATTGTTTATAATGAATTATCTACTCGGCACGGGGAACCTGTTGGCTCTGGAGAGTGGTGTTAGGCTGACTTTCATCTCCCCAGCTTGCTGGCGTGAATCCAGCCCCAGCCGCGCGTGAACCAGACCTCTCCCTGCACAACCCACCCTGGTGCCCTGAGCCCACGGCGGCAGCGGGGCGGGGAAGGCAGCTGGACACCCACTGTCCCCTCTGCCCCATGCAGAACAAACCATCGGGGTCCAGAAACACTGCTCTGAGAGTCAGTGGGGCTGCATGTGGAGAATTACATGTTGGTTTCCCCTCCGAGGGGGCCAAGGGCGCTGCAGGGGGCTGGTTTTGGAGCAGTAGAGGAGCTCGCTGCGTGGCTTGCCAGCTCCTGCCCCAGCACCCACACTCGCCTACCACCCCAGAGAGAAAGAAATGACTCACGCTGCATCTACCACTTGCCCTGGATCAGGGGTGGTCAACCACATGAGGAAATTTAGGGGATACAGGAAAAAAGCTGAGCTGAGCTCGCCAGAGAAGCTTGGTACCAGCTCTGAGCTCGCCAGAGAAGCTCGGTACCAGCTCTGAGCTCGCTGAGAGGAAATGCGAGCATTACCCACGAGCAATTGTGAGCTGTGCATTTTGCTAGGAGCGGCTGATGAGGCAGGTGGCTTTACCCCCAAGAGAGGAGACCGGCATTTTGGGACTCTGCTCCTGGCATCCCGCAGCCAGGCGTGCGTCCCTGCCCTCCCCACGCTCCCGCTCCCCCACCTGCACAAGGGCAGAACAGTGTCTTCCTCTGGCTGTGGAATACTATTTCACTTGTTCTGTTGCCTGTGGCAGGGCAGTATGCGACTGCCTCCCTAGGCTGTCCCCGTGGTGCTCAGACCAACTGCCTGCCCCGAGAGCCCTGCAGAGGAAGGTGCTCAGCAAAGCTGAATGAATGCTATCAGGAGGCACGCAGGAGGCAGCAAGCAGGGATAAAGCCAGTACCTTCAGTCACTAAAGTCTCAGAAAGAAGCAACTCCGCAACCCCACCTGTCTGCTTTCCAAGGAAGATTACGGATGTGCTGGTCTCGCCTATGTCGATATTCTTCATCTTACATCTACCTCCTAAGGCTCCGAGGGAGAGAGAGAAGCAGGTCTGCAGAAATCGCCCTCCGTCCCTCCCCTGTCAAATGCCTCCATGGAGAGGAGCAAGGCCACACGAACCCGAGGTGCTCCCGGGACATTGTTCAAGGGGATAAATTTGGCCAAGGATACAAGTAGAAAGAGCCTTCATTCCAGATAGTAAACAATGAGCAATTTTGTTTCCCAAGATGTGGCGGCTGTGCCCACACAAGGCTCCCCGGTCAGCTGAGGCAGAGGGGCACCATGCCCAGCTGCTTCACCGTCACCAGGGAACGAAATAGAAAGACCTCAGCTGAACTGGTTTCCCAAAGAGGACTTTTGATTACCTGGCGGTTTTGTACAGTCATTTCAGAGGATTTGCCTGTCCCATGGAGTCTAAATACTGATTTATGTGCAGGGAACTTTGTGTATGTCTCTGTACGTTACCAAGCACACTGACTGCATCTCCATCCTTCCGAAAGACGGGGACTTGCGTGTATCCCACATTCAGCCCTGGTCTCTCGTTTGCCCAGTGCATTTGCAGACGACCACCATGGAAAAATGACTGACTGGGAAAAAGATGGTCATGCATTCATCCTATCCAAACCAGCCTTTAAAAACTCTTTGAATGTCTCTGTTCCTCTTTGCCCTTTGCCTGTGGAAAGGGGACCGGCAGAACCGGTCAGAACTCTTCCTTCTGCATTTAGTGCCACCACCACTGTGCTCCCCAGTGCAATTTCCACTGCGTACCTCCTGCAGCCTTGCCTCATCACCCCTGCCCCCTCCCGCTTGATGGGGAGCTGTGCACCACTCTGCACGGGTCACTGATTTGGACATTTGAAGAAAACACCAAACGGGACTCCCTGCACAACCCAGCAGCTGTGCATGAGGGCTCTGGCTGGGTCCGTGCTGGGGAGGGGGGGCCCGTTGCCACCCCACCAAAGGCAGCAGCAGGCAGGGCATGGGGAGCCTTCTCCTCCCCATTGCAGGGAGCAACATGGATGGTGCCAGAGACCCTGTGCCAGCAGTTTGCACCGATGCAGTGTCCAGGAGAACTTCTGCAGCCTGGCATTTGCTTTCATGCT
>NW_009260484.1:3148789-3150442 GCF_000687185.1 Egretta garzetta
GGGGGGGGTTGCCCCCCAGGCCCCCGCTCCTCTCCACTAACAGCGGTAGGGTTGAGCTGCAGCAGCTCCATGGGGAGCGAGCCACCGGCTGGATCGCACTTGGGTTTGTGGGCATGCTTCCCTGGGATAACCTTGCCCCTGTCCCCCGCACACCCTAAAACACAGCCAGGCGCTTGGCCCCGATGAACCCTCGCTCTGCTCTTCTTTCCCCAACTTGCGCCTGGCGGACTGAAGTCGACGACCCGCGCCTCCCAGGTGAAAAAGAGAAGCGGCACAGAAGCTCCGCTCCTCAGAAGGCAGCGGGCATGTGGAGATCTACCGTGCCCTTTCTAACTTCCCTTAACTCTTCTAAATTATTCCCCACGTCCCATAATACGCCACCAGAATCCCTTCCGCAGTTTGGAAGGCTTATTGAGCAAGTCAGATATAGCAAGGCATGAATTTATAAATAGAGAGGGGCATGGTTGGGGACTGTGCAACGTGACTCACAAGTCAAACTGCCAGTGAAGAACTTATCAGACATTTGCTTTAAATATTCATTTAGCAATACCAAACCCTGCTCACGGTTACACTTACCATATAAAGACACCGTTCCCATACATGGTCAGTATATTTATGGCAATTTCTCCAAAACTACTCAGAAGCCACCTACTGTCTTGCTAGTCAGAGATAAACCAGGGTTGGAAAGGAAAACACCTCCTTGGGGCTTGAGCCTGCCCTCTCTTCCAGCTCTGCAGCTCAGCGCTCCTTCCCACCGATGGGACGACAGTTATGTCACAAAACATTTTCTACTTAAATGAAACCCCCCCCCCCCCCCCCCGTACCTTATTTGTCAAACCTACTAGTCCTACAGAATACCTGTGGTCCAGACTTGGGTCTTACTGCACTTTAATTTTCTTCTATACCCTCATTCGCTCGACCAGTCCTTAATTCAGACTGACTCTTCTACAGAAAAGGGAGAAAAACAGATGTGAATTATGAAATCAGCAATCAAATCTCTACAGAACAGGCAATAGATTAAGTGCACACATCTTACAAATTTCAGGAAAAGAATTTTTTTTTTAATCTTTTTCTTCCAGCTGATCATTTCATGGCCTCAAGCCATGCCAGGTTCTGGACTTAATGGCAATAAAATTAATTATTCCCCCTCCCTCCCTTCTGCCTCCTCATGCAATTGCTTTTATTGCTACGGCTTTGTTTCTTAATCTGGGACCTGATCATGCAAGCACTTAAACGTTAACCAAATCCGCTGTCCTCCCAGGGGCTTCAGGGAGGATTACTTGCATGAATCAACTCCAGCACGTTTGCAAATCGTTACATCTAACCCAGCAAGAGCGTATCTGAGACTGGATAAACGGGCTGAAACTTTGCTGCGACGCTGAAATAGGCACAAATAGTAAAAATTAATAGAGTGCAGTGGTGATACAGGACCCCTGGGAGCCTGCCCCATCATTTCTGTGCTGCAGATCATCCCAGGCGCCTTCTCCTTACGTGGCCTCTGTGTCCACAACTCCCGATATTTGTTTTGCCCTGGCCCAGACCCCCCTGTCCAGGCACAAGCCCTCCCCACGCCTCCCCTGCTGACCTTGCAATATTTTCCACGTTATTCTTTGCTCTCCCCTTTTTATTTTTAAACAATGATGCACGTTCAGC
>NW_009260484.1:3150498-3156438 GCF_000687185.1 Egretta garzetta
CGGGGCTGCCCGCAGCCCTGCTCCTGCCTCCGCCTGGGGACGCTGCCGCCAATGAAGCAACCAAGCGCCGCCAGTTTGGGCAGCACTACACCTGGTTGCTGGATCCCGGTCAGGATGTGACAGGATTTATGTCAGGTTGCTTCTCCCCACAGGAGCATGTGCAGCAGGCACTAAGGGAAAAAACAAAAAGCAAAGTGTCAGCGGAGGTTAAGCACCTCAGGGATTAAATGACACCCTTTTTAACTTGGACTTTGGATTTTAGCACTGAGTTCCCCTTAATGCCGTATTTTGCTGTCAGAGCAGATCAGTCTTCTTTATTAACCTGCCTGGCATTTAACCCCTCACATGTGACCAGGGGATCATAACCCCTCGACCACGCAGCCTCAGCCAGGATGGGCTGGCTTCAGCGGGCTAACAAAAATAAAGGAAAGAGGGAGTAAATCGCAGAGCGGTAGGTCTAAAATCAGTTGCTGTGGTTCTCCTAAAACATTTAACCCAAGAGAGATTTCTCATATTCTCCCTGAGCTGAGCAGATTGAATACTGTAATCCTCCAAAATTTGCCACTTTTATTGGGTTTGAAAAATAATCTTGTCCCACAAGGGCTCTGGCGAGCCAAGTACGGATGCATCGCACCTACAGCAAGGACAGAAACTGCTGGTGTTTTGGGTTGCTGGTGAGAATGGCCTGGGAGGAAGAGGGCGGTCTGGGCTCTCAGCAAGGCGATGGGTCTCTCCGGAGGCACAGCAGGAGACCCCCGGCCCCGCCGGCGGCTACTGCAGCCTCCGGCTTGTGGCTGTGCTTGGAAAATGTTCAGATTTCAAGACTTTCTCTGGTATTTGTGCCAGGAAACTGGGCTGCATGACTTTCAGAGCTAAATTTAGGATTGCAAGTGTTTCACATTCCCCAAACACCTTCTATGACAACGTCTCAAAACCTTCATGAACATTAGCTGTTCCTCATTATCTTCTTTGAGACGGAAATCAGAAAAGCTGCTTTGCTGGCAATAAATGGAGCTGCGAGTGTTGACTCGCTCATGGTCACAGAGGAAAACCATGATGCACTTGGGATGGGAAGGGAAAAAAGGGAAAGAAAACCAACCTCCCAGTGTAAACTGCTCAGTTTCTGCAGTCACAGGAACGTGGCATACCACCTGCGGCAGCACTGCTGGGATTAGGTAGGAACACCACCATCTCTACTTGAAAATGGTTGGGATTAGGGAGCTCTGGTAGCTCTCTGTTGGGTTTTTTTTGGGGTGCAGGGGTTTCCAGGTCAAAAAAAAAATCCTTATGGAGGAAATATCCTGTTCTACAGCCTTTTGAAAAGTGCCTCGATCTCTACACCACCACTCTGAATAACTCATGGCAAGAAAGCAGATGGCCTCAGCACCTAGACCACGCTTCATTTTCAGCATGGGCAGTAGCGCAGGGCTCCCCACTGCGCCCTTCGGCTTTGCTCCACAGGCCAACAGCCCAGCGACGGCATCGCTCATCGCCAGCAAACTCAAACCAGGTTAGATCCTCACACCCCTGTTATTTTAACCATTCTTTGTGATTATGATTGCCAAAGGGAATTAAAATCTTACAGAAGCAGATACTGTTTCCCTGGGAAACCTTGTTGGCTTCTTTTTGGGTTGACCGGCTTCAGACCTCCTCCTGCTTGCATGGCCCCCCCATCCCTCCCTCTGCAGCCAGCCATCTCCCTGCAGCCACAGCGAGGTTTGGGAAAGACTATCCCATATTCATCTGGCAGCTGTGGGTCTTGCACTGTGCCGGCACCCAGCCCTTCTGCTCTCTGGGTGCCCCCTTCCCAGTGCTGCCCAGGCCAATGCAGCACCACCCACCCAAGCTCGGCACTGACCCCTGCTAATACCAACGTAAACTCATTTTGTTTTGTACCCAAACAGATTAGGCGATGTCTGTGTCTGAGGGACCAGTAGGTGCGAGATAAGGGTCGCTATCTCCTGTCAGCACCCCAGCGCTGCCTGTGGGAGCACCTCTGTCCCTGCCTGCCTGCGCCGGGCACCAGGGCAGCTCTTCCCTGGACAGAGGTCCAGGACAGAGGAAAAGGACAGAGCTGCAGCCTGACAGAGGTCCCCCTACACTCATGTAGCTGAACCCCCTCTCGGAGCACTCCTGCTTTGGTGAAGGAGGGCAATCCAGCCAGAAGAGCTACAAGGCATGTTCTCCCTTGCAAATATAACTCAGGTCTTCGTGGAAGAGCCCAGCGGCATTGCAATGAAATAAACCTGCCACCATGAGCTGGGGCCATTCTCTTGATGCTGCCCATCTCTGAGTATGTGTGAGAGCCCTTTTCACAAGGCAGTCCTCCCCCTTTTCCTCCCAGCAGTGATATTGCTCAGCTTTAAAGCCTTGTTTCCCCTGGAAAGGAGAGAAGCTGCTGGAAGCTGAGCAGCGAGGGTTTGGGGCGGGGGGGGCAGGGAGAGCATGTTTGGAGGGTATTACGGGTGGGAGGGATGTGCCAAGGAAAAAAGCTGCTTCCAGGGATCTATATATACGCAGGTCCCCGAGGTGGGGTTACAGTGAGGCTCATTCCCGGGCTGCCTGCGGCACTCCCTGAACAACCGCAGCCAGAGCTGCCTCCGAGCCGCACGCTTTAGTTTCAGAGCATGGCCTTGAGCAGCTGAGACAAGTCAGGGTTTGGCTGTAGTTCCTGTAGGCACAAGAGGATAAGCTTGGATAAGCTGCCCAGGGTCGCTGCAGTGCGGGAGGTTTGCATGTGGCTGGCCCCAGCTCTGCACCAGGCAGTGCAGGTTCAAGGTTGGCAGGATGCCCTGGGGTGGGGAGAAAGAAGGAGACCCCTGGAAATAAAAGGTTTCTTCATCATCTGCTCATCCCCATCCCACCCAGCGCACATCCCCAGCGGGAGCCAGCGGTACTCCTGCCTTTCCCCGCTGCGTAGCCATCAGAAGCTGCTTTATTTTTCAGGTCCCTGAACAATAAAAAACAGAGCCTTTGCCAGACGCAATTGCAACTGAATCCCCAGGCTTCAAGCTGGACCCTTTTGAGGTCCCCTCAAAGGCTCTTCTGCCCCTGAGGGACCAAAGAGGATCCCCAAAGCTGCCAGCAGTTCCCGGAAAAGAGGGTGAGGCTGGGGGATGCTCCAAATGGCCCTGTCACTAAAGCTGCCCACCCGGGAGCCCCCGGCACCAGCACGGCCTGCAGTTATACAGCGGTTGATCAACAGGTTACAGTCACCCTCGTGTGCTCCTTTTTCCAGCCCCGGGAGATGCACCATGGAAATCTATACATCTGAAGAGCTCTTTTCATTATTTTTTAAAGGAAAAATGCCTGTTGAGCTGAAAAAGAAAGAAAGAAACACTAACAGGCAGCGTTCCATTTGATTAATTTTTTTTCTGCAGATTAATGAAATAGAAACAGGAAAAAAAATCTTACGAACAAGTTTTGAACAACTGTGCTTTGAAGGCCTTCATTTTAATGATTCACTTTAAAAAATAAAGAATGCCATAGAATTTGTTGCTTAGGAGTTTCCTAAGCATGTGAAAAATCATGGTAATTTTCAAGGGGCCTCTTTTTTTGTCATTTTACTAAATATCATTGAATAAATATTACTGGCCAAACACCCATGGGAGATTCACAGCCAACTGAGTACCCAGGGGAGCTGCACCGGCATCGGTGCTGAGAGGGTGTTCAGGTCCCCTCAGCAAAGCCAAACCCAACCAATACCATAGGGCAAAGTGCTTTTTGTTGCTGCAGTCTTGGAGCCCTGGGGAGAAGTGTGTCGGGGTGCCAGTTCCCTTTCCCAAACGGGGGACAGAGCCGTGACATTCTGTGGGAGGTGGCCCATCCTGGGCCACGTTCTGCTCTCTGCGTGATGCAGATTATCACATTAGCAAAATCGCTATCACAATGAAACTAGGAAGCACCTTCAGCGCCCTCACCTTCTCCAGGATTCCCTTTGTTCTTCTGCTCAGAGGCTTCCTCCAGCCTGTCCCTCAGAACCTGGGTTTTCCCTGTTACTTAGTTTCTTAAATAATTTTGCTAACGACCCATACATCTGCAGACCCTGGGGGAAGCTTACATCAAAGCCCAGTCTGTGCCTCCCAAGCTCATTTAAACAGCCCCACATAATTTTTGTCCCCTCAAGGACTCTTTCTTTCTCCAGATTTTCCATACCTTAGTGATATTTGCACCCAGGGCAGCTTCTCACGTTGCCCACTGGGCTGCAGCTGCGGAGCCAAGCTACGGAGGGTTGTCCTGCACTGGTCCAGCCTCAGATGTAAGCAAGCTGCCAAGCAAGCAGTGAGCTACGGCCCCAGAGGATGCTCTGGTGCAGACAAGAGCCATCCTGCCATTTCCCTCCCTCCCCATGGCACGTTGCTGTCCCGCCTCCTTCCTTCTATTCCCTTTTACTCCTCTGCAGTCACGTTTACTCCTTTGCCTCTCTCAAAAGAGAGGATGCTGGTCCTGGAGATCCTTCACCTGCCACCAACAGCACTGTCACAGGCGCAGCGAGGATAATGAAATTCCTGAGAAATCATAGAATCATAGAATGTTTTGGGTTGGAAGGGACCCCTAGAGGTCATCTAGTCCAACCCCCCTACAGTGAGCAGGGACACCGCTAACTAGATCAGCTTGCTCAGAGCCCCGTCCAACCTGGCCTTGAAGGTTTCCAGGGATGGGGCCTCCACCACGTCTCTGGGCAACCTGTTCCAGTGTTTCACCACCCTCATTGTAAAGAATTTCTTCCTTATATCGAGTCTAAACCTACCCACTTTTAGTTTAAAGCCATTACCTCTTGTCCTGTCACAGCTGGCCCTACTAAAAAGATTTTCCCCATCTTTCCTATAGGCCCCCTTTAGGTACTGAAAGGCCATAAGCAGGTCTCCCCGCAGCCTTCTCTTCTCCAGGCTGAACAAGCCCAACTCCCTCAGCCTGTCCTCATAGGAGAGGTGCTCCAGCCCTCGGATCATTTTTGTGGCCCTCCTCTGGACCCGCTCCAACACTTCCATGTCCTTCTTGTGCTGAGGGCTCCAGAGCTGGACGCAGTACTCCAGGTGAGGTCTCACCAGAGCAGAGTAGAGGGGCAGAATCACCTCCCTCCATCTGCTTCTCTTGATGCAGCCCAGAGTACGGTTGGCCTTCTGGGCTGCCAGCGCACATTGCTGGCTCATGTCCAGCTTTTCATCCACCAGCACCCCCAAGTCCCTTTCGGCAGGGCTGCTCTCGATCCTTTCTTCCCCCAGCCTGTATTGTTACTGGGGGGTACCCCGACCCAGGGGACGACACTTGCACAAAAAGGCTGCTCTTGATCCTTTCTTCCCCCAGCCTGTACTGATACTGGGGGTTACCCCAACCCAGGTGCAGGGCCTTGCACTTGGCCTTGTTGAACCTCATGAGGTTCACACAGGCCCACCTCTCCAGCAAAGACCAAATCCGGACTACTGCGCGCAAGTGAAATTTCCCAAAACACCTCCCCAAGACCAGGGCTCGTAAACCACGTGAAAATTCAACTCACCTGTTTCCAAAGAATCTGTGTCTCCAATTGCTGAAAATCCCAAGCCCAAATTAAAAGGCTGGTTTCAGATTAAAGAACATGACTTGGTTTGAAATTAAAACCTGAACAGGTTTGGTTTGGTAGGCTTAAAAAGTCGTTGTGTCTCAGTTAATTGATTGAGCAACCAAAGCCACAAACCAGTAATTTTTTTTTCAGCTGTTAAAATGCACTTTTTGGCACTTCAACAAGATGAAGCTGGCGCTGAGACTATTGACAATACCTGATGCTGTGGGCTACTACGAGACAAAATGCTGCTGTTAGAGAGAGCAGACAGTGAGATGCCAGTGGCATCCCCGTGTAAGGCCGTGCCGTGGCTGCTGGAGGATTGCCCGCTGCCCTCAGCTGTGCTCACACGAGCGGTCCTAAACTCAGGTTTTGTGCTGCAAAATCTAGGTCTTCATTCA
>NW_009260484.1:3156453-3157861 GCF_000687185.1 Egretta garzetta
CACTGGTTTGGATCAGTCTGGAGGGAGGGTGGCTGGCTTAGCATCGCTCCCCCCCCCAAAAAAAAAATCAGCTCCTTCTAGTGTGGGTTTAGGACCCTAACTTTAATCAGGCAGGAGGAAAAGCTGGGCCTGTGCTGGTACCTCACAGTGAGCACTGTCTAATCCACAAGACTGCTTTTCTAACTTAGCTTTTACCTGTGCTTCTAAACCAGCCCGCAGAAGCGGGTCCTAAAAAATCCATCTCGTAACACCACTTAAGCCACAGCTGAACCTGAGATCAGGGGTCAAGTACTGAGGACTTAATGTTAGTTAAGCATCTCCTCAAATCCCAACACAGAGCTGTCAGATGAAATACATGCCACTACGCAACAACTTGCACACGCAGCAAGTAAAAGCCCCTGGCTGGTTTTTAAAAAGCAACCATGTTCCTGCTTTCCAGTCCAACCCCAGTCGCTCAGAGAGGGATCTGGGCTTGGGAGCTTCTAGGGCTGCCCAGGGGCCTCCCTGTCCCCAGGTACCAGGAAAGGGTCAGGCCAGCTCCTCCCGCAGGCTTTTCCTTGGGATAGGGCTACCAAAAAGTGTACTCGCGTATGGGTCTCACTTTAATGCAGGTAAAACCAGCCAAAATGCAAATCAAGTGCACCCTTAGCATAGTCACAGCAGAGCAAAAAGCCTTCTTGGCCTGAAAGTTTAGCTGAAAATCATCTATTTTTCCCAGAGCTGCTGTCTCCCACAGCAAAACTCAAGCGCTATTTTCCTGCCAGGGCCCTGTGCTCCGGGAGTCCTCCTCCTCCAGAGGCTGCTTGCTCGTGCACACGTGCCCTGACCCAGGGAGCTGTGCCAAGCCTGGCAGGGCTTTAGGGTGGCTCCCCAAGGGACCTGAGCACCTGGCAGGGTGGATAGTGGAAGCAAAGGGGGGGGCCCAGAGCCCCCCTATCCCAGTAAAGGAGAAGAGGGACAGGCAGGAGCAGCTTCCTTACCTCGTACGCTGCTCTGCCCCTGCAGAAGCAAAAAGGGCAGGCAAACACACGACCGCTGGCAGCAGGGGAAAGCCCCTGGGATTTTCTTTCAGGCTCCCGGGGAGTCCCCCTGTGTGAAGGATCTGGCCCCGGGAGGGAGGGGGTGGTCCCTTTGCAGGCACTCCCCTCATGTGCCACTGCGGGCAAGGGCAAGCATGTCAGGCAGGGTGAGGAAGTGGCCCTGGCTGCCCTCGCCCCCCCCGGGACAGCGTGGTGGCAGGCAGGCTTCCCATAAGCGGAGTGGAAAGCTCTTTATTTAACTTGCACCCACCACCTGCCCTCAGCCCCAGCCTCGCTGCCATCCATCACGCCTTGGAGCTGCAGGAGTGTGCCAGGGCTACTTTTTTGGCAGGTTGAGCCAAATAAAAAACCCTTAGCAAGCCAAGGCT
>NW_009260484.1:3157935-3160266 GCF_000687185.1 Egretta garzetta
GGGTCCTGTCCCCTCCCAGCTCCTCCTCCAGTCTGGGGAGCTCCAGCCCCACCACCCATTCCCCCCACCCTGTTAGATGACGCAACACGCCAGTGAGTGATGGAAGAAGCCAAGCAAATGACAGAAACAGCCGCATTAGGGGTGTGACAGAATGACTGATGATTTAATGCTTCTTGAAGTTTTTTGTTTCCTTCCACAGGGCATTGGTTTTAAAAACAAACAAAATGAGGTAAAATAAATTAATTTATGTACACTTTACATACACTGTGTCACGTGGAGCTTTGCAGCAACAGTAACCAGAAATTGTTACAAAATAGAAAGTTACATGGCTGTTGCAGGCCCTCAGCAGCCTGCAACCTAGAAGGTTGTCATCCTGAGCGTGGTTGTCAAAGTGATCATGTAAACATGTTTAGAAGCATTTACGGTGGACGATGGATGGGCCAGCTTCATCGTACTCCTGCTTCGTGATCCACATCTGCTGGAAGGTGGACAGGGAGGCCAGGATAGAGCCACCGATCCAGACAGAGTACTTACGCTCGGGTGGGGCAATGATCTAGAAAAAGCCAAGAGAGCCGAGATCAGTAAACAGGCGACCGCTGCGGGTGGCGGGCACAGGGGCGTGCGCAGCCCCGGCCGCCGTTTGCAGGAGGGCAAGAGAAGGCGATGCCCGTGCCTGGGCCCTTCACGCTCTGGCCTTACCTTGATCTTCATTGTGCTGGGGGCCAGGGCTGTGATCTCCTTTTGCATGCGGTCAGCAATACCTGGGTACATGGTGGTACCCCCAGACATGACGTTGTTGGCGTACAGGTCCTTCCTGATGTCAATGTCACACTTCATGATGCTGTTGTAAGTGGTCTCATGGATCCCTGCGGACTCCATGCCTGGGGGCAGGGAAGGGGAGAAAAGCAGGCACAAGTTAAGGGCCCAGCCAGAGCTCAATGGGAGGACTGGGGAGAGAGGGCAGAGCTGGTAGGGGAGGAGAGAGGGAAGGGGGCACACACACCAATGAAGGAAGGCTGGAAGAGGGTTTCCGGGCAGCGGAAACGTTCGTTGCCGATGGTGATGACCTGCCCATCAGGCAGCTCGTAGCTCTTTTCCAGGGAGGAGGAAGAGGCAGCGGTGGCCATCTCGTTCTCAAAGTCCAGCGCCACATAGCACAGCTTCTCCTTGATGTCACGGACGATCTCACGTTCAGCTGTGAGGGGGGAGCAAAGGCATCAGTGATTGCAAAGGAGGAACAGGGAACACTTGCATCATCTCCACAGGTCTGCTGGGCCTCCAGAACCCCAACAACAGGCAAACTCCCAACGGGGAGCGCTCGTGGGGCTTGCAACAGGACGAGAGGCTGCAGCACCCCTGGGGGTGCAAAGGCTGGAAGAGAGAGATGGAGGAACATTTTGAAGGAGGGAATAGTGCTTACCTGTGGTGACGAAGGAATAGCCACGCTCAGTCAGGATCTTCATCAGGTAGTCAGTGAGGTCCCGGCCAGCCAGATCCAAGCGCATGATGGCATGGGGCAGGGCATACCCTTCATAGATGGGGACGTTGTGCGTCACACCATCGCCGGAGTCCAGCACGATACCTGGGGAAACAGAAAGCAGCCACCTGAGAGGCAGCCCACGAAGGGCCCTGCGCCCTGGGGGGAGGCAGAGCACACGTCAGCTGTAGGGGACTCTACAGCCCCAGGCGTCCTTGCTGGGGGAGGAAGGGCCACGGGAGACTCACTCACCAGTGGTACGGCCAGAGGCATACAGGGACAGCACAGCCTGGATGGCCACGTACATGGCAGGGACATTGAAGGTCTCAAACATGATTTGGGTCATCTTTTCACGGTTGGCTTTGGGGTTAAGGGGGGCCTCAGTGAGCAGGGTGGGGTGCTCCTCAGGGGCCACGCGCAGCTCATTGTAGAAGGTGTGGTGCCAGATCTTCTCCATGTCGTCCCAGTTTGTGATGATGCCATGCTCAATGGGGTACTTCAGGGTCAGGATACCTCTCTTGCTCTGGGCTTCATCTCCTACGTAGGAGTCCTTCTGACCCATACCCACCATGACGCCCTGCAGGGGAGGAAAGGGGGGGAGGGCTCAGCAACCTCTCCACAGGTGGCGGCGTGGGGCTCCCTGGCAGCCCAGGCTGGGAGGCGGCAGGCACCTGCTGCGGCAGGGTTTGGGGGGATGCTCGGAGGGGGACGGCGCCCTACCTGGTGTCGGGGGCGGCCCACGATGGAGGGGAACACGGCCCTGGGGGCGTCATCCCCGGCGAAGCCGGCCTTCACCAGGCCGGAGCCGTTGTCGCACACGAGCGCGGTGGTCTCGTCCTCGTCGCACATGGTGC
>NW_009260484.1:3160799-3170882 GCF_000687185.1 Egretta garzetta
CGGGTGAGCGCCAGGGGGGAGGACGGGAGTCGCGAGAGAGGGCGAAGCAACCAGGTAGCCCTGCGTTTCGCACGCAGTAGCCTCGTTCCTGGTGGCAGCCCGCGTAAAGGCGGCTGAGCCGCGTGTTTTTCCCCAGCTGCGATTTAAAAATGGAAAATAAATGCAGGGGATAACATCTGTTAGACGAACGCCCAAAGAGAAAGCCGGTGAGGCATTAATCCCGGTGACGGTCGGATCCCAGAAGCCCGAGGTAGGGCGAATGCTGCTGCCATTACCCAGGACCCATTGCCGGCCGCTGAGCTCGGCCAGGCAACGCGGCCCCCTCCAGCCATGGCTGCGGCTCGCCCTCCCCAGAAGGAGTGCAGCCTCATGGGCAAGTCATCTCTGATGAGCTGAAGGTACTGTGCAAGTGAAGAGGAACAGGTCATCTCCTTCAGCTGTGGATATTTAAGCAGCACTGCCATGTGGGACACTTGGAAGATTTTGTATAGAAATTGCGGTTAACCAGTGGAAAGAAGAGGCAGTAACACAGATTTGCAGCCCTGCCAATGAATTGATGCAACTCAGCCTTCAAGACCTTCTCTGAAGGCACAACTGGCCAAGAGCAAATCCTTTTAAGATTTAGGGAGTCAGGAGAGGAGGAAGAAGAAATAGTAAGGGGGAAGCGCTTATGCTGTGAGGAGTCTCCTGCAGCGGAATGCATTTCTGCAGCTGATTCCTCCGCTGCAAGGCAGAGCAGAAGGGCCAACAGAGAAGCAGACAACTTTTCTCCTCCTCTATTTAATTTCTGCACCCTCCGGCTTGGCAGTGTTCCTCTACCTCTGGCTGCTCCCTATTTCATTCCGCTATGGATTTTCATTTCCTGTTGAGTTACTGTATTAAAGTACACTGGGGATAAAACAAGCTGTTCTCTCACACTGTTCTTCAGCTTCTCGTATTATTCTTCAGTTCTGTCATCAACAACAGGCAGTACAAAAATCGGAAGCCTCAAAGCACTTAAAGGCGTCGCAGCCATCAAATCTATTTATGGAACTGTAACGCTCCGTCGTGGGTTCCAAAATACGTCCAGTTGTGTTGAATCAGAGAGCGAGTAACAGAAAGCCTAACCTCACTGAAAGATAAACATTCTTAATCCTTCAGTGAAACCTGACGCGAGCATAAGCCCACTCTATCCCTTCCGTTTCTTTTAATTTTCTCTCTACCCCAATCTAGTTCACAGCAAAATGCCTGATGGCGATGTTAAATTCTTACAGTTCTGCGTAAAAGATCATTTTCTGCACTTCTGATATTTAGCTGGACTCATGAAATGAATTTGGTTTTGGTCCCAAGTCAGAAAACACACGACCACAACACGTAGCTTCTGAAGTTGATCACAAAGGACAACTGATAAGCTTTCCTGCTACTCTGCTGACAACAGAGAAGTGTGGGCATCCCGTACTGCGCGTATTTTCCATTACGCAGAAAATAACTACTTAAGAAACAATGGACAATTTCTTACTGAAAAGGAGCTATCCATGCTCCTTAAGCCCTTTTAACCAAAATATGAATCTTTCTGTCCTGAGTTTCTTTGGTTTTGTTGCACTTGGGAGCAACCTGGAGGTCTGGCATGACCTTCGATATGCGGTGGTAAATGAAGGCATCCTCCCCGAACAGTAATCTGAGACAGGAGCTCTGCACCAGGACAGCTTATTACATAATGAAAGGGAGGACGGAGAGGAGGAATAGCCCCGAATCCCAGCTTCTTCAAGCTTCCCAACGGAACAGTCAACCAGCACAACGTTCCTCGTACAAGAACATTAAACTTCAGTTTAGACGTGGAAGTTATTTTAATGAGGTTTTATTTAAGTAAACTCATTGCCTGTAGCCTTCTGTTTTGGCAATAGTCAGATGGAGAGCCCTTCCTTGTACAAATGCCAAATGCCTCCCAGCCCGGCAGTAGAATAAAACATTACTTACAAAGCCTACGCGGCTCCATCGTTTCCCGAGCACCCGGAGAATGCTTTTACACCAACCGGAATAAACTCATCCCGGCAGAGAAGCCGGGCACTTTGAAACAGATGGATAGCTAAGGACGAAGAGGAACGCCTGCTTCTGGAGGAAGCTTTCTGGGGCTTACCCTGCCACTGCTGAGGGCACGGGCATACAGGCGGTCAACCATCTAGGAAGGGATGAGATAGCCCCAAAGTGTTTTACTGTCGACTGTCAATTAAAGAGCAAAATTCAGAGTCCAGTAAAAGTTCAGGTACAACGTACTTCAGCAGGGGGTGGCAATCATTTGTTAAGATTATTCCCTTTCTCCCAGAATGTGAAGTTTATCAATAATACGAAACCACCTTTAAAGCAACACTTAAACAAGCAAGTGGAATTCTTCTGAAGCTTTAAGGGACCCAACTCCTTTGAAGCCCCACCTGGGAGTTACACCCGCACTTCTTTCCTCTGGGCCACGCAGGCTGCAGAAGAGCAAAGTTCGCTTCTCAGAACAATCTTAGAAGATGACTGCTAGTGCATTTCTTTCCCATATTAGTTAGAACCTCTCTAGATTAATCTATTCTTCCAAACATGTTCAGACTCTCAGCCCAGCTTACTGTATTAGTACAGGGAGGAGGGGAAGCCACAGAAGGGGAGCTGTGCTTTTAAAACTAGCAACTGGATTCTCTTCAACCAATTTAACTTCTGACCTTCTCAGCTGTTGGATCAAGTTGTTGCAGCAGGCATCGAGCCAGACAAGTAAAACATAAGGGCAGGCACGTTGCTCTGCATTCACTCTCTGGCTGTTGAGCTACTTGCAAAAGCAAGGTAGAACATGTCAGATTAAAGTAACTTTTATTTAAAGATTAAAATCTGCTGCCAATCAGAATAATTAATATTTAAAAGTTAAATGGATTTTTTTTTTCCACTCCCGTGTCAGAGATAACTAACTGGGGCAGCAGGGGAAAAAAAAAAAAAAAAAAAAAAAAAGGAAAAAAAAAAAAAATAGTAGCATCAACCAGTAGAGAACAAGGCGCCGGGTAAGGAAGATCGTGCTGGACTCCCACACTTTCCTAACTGCTTTCTAGGTTTCTTCTGAGCCTAGGTCCAAGCAGTTGCTGTGAATGACTGCATGGTGAGCTGTTAATCTCATTTTTACATGTATTCTAGAAATCTGGATATAACTTAAATGAGAGCTAAATAGATAAAATGTTAACATGTTTTGAAGAAGTTTAATCTTACAGATACTAACTGAAAGAATGGTGTATTTACTGGACCAGAGGACTTTGAGTGAGAACTGTGCTTTATTCCTTTCTGTCACAGACACGGCCAAGCCGAGTGCCCAGCGACAAGCCAGTTATCCTTTTTGTGCCCGTATCTTTTAATGCAAAATTGAAATTTCCCAGCCTCTACAGCAAAAAGCGTTGTACAGAGGGGGAGTAGAGTTATGTTACAGAATGATCATTTGGTTCTTCAGGAAGCCAGGCAGTCACCCAGCATTAATGCTTTCAGTACGTTCTCTGAACTGAAATCACAGCCCCAGTGAAGTGGGAGCGAAAGTTTCCACCTTCTGCAGCGGGTCCCACATCTCACCCCATGTGTCTCTGCATCTTTGAGCCTCAGGCAGGACTCATACCAATGAGGACATAAAACGAAACAGCAAGTTTCTGAAAGGCACAGAAACAGAGAACTTTCTCTTTTGCCTGAAAACACACTTCTGTCCCTCCTGACTTAAGTGCCATTGTCTATAAATGTAAGACCAAGTATATTACTCGTATAGATTTTATTACAAAGTTTTAGGAAAAAAAAAAGAACAGAACATAAAAAAGTATACAGGAATTTAACAGTTCTTTAGAAAAAAATATTTAACAAAAAAAATAGTGAGAATCATGCTTGTCCCTGAACGTAGAGTTCATAGTTTGCCTTTAACACGAATTCGAAGTAAGCATTACATTTCAAGTTGCCAAGTTCGTTCGCTTGCAGCAAGTCCTTCACCTCCGGTAAATATTCACTTAACTGAACTCCTACAACACAAAACCTTTTATTACAGCACTGATAAAAGTACTTTGCATTAGCAGTTAAGATGATTCTTAAGTAAATACCTGTGCCTGCCTCAGAGCTGAATTACTCTTTCAGAATTGAGATCTGATTCCATTATACATGTTAAAAAATACAATAAAGCTTAAGTAGCCTGTGAAACTGAGGTTACAATAAAGATTTCCTACCCAGACAGAGCTTCTCAGTGAATTTATGATTAAACCTAAAATCCAAGTCTACTTAACACTTCACCAAAATAATAATAATAATTAAAAAAAAAGAAGTATCAGTCATATAATAAATACTTAGCAGCTGCAACATTGCAATCTGGGGCGTGAGAATCTTGCAAAAGGGAAGAAATTGGCAGGATTGAATACGCAAAACCAGAACTGTTCTGAAGAACTTAATTTTTATGTTTTTGACATGGAGCCTTCTCTGTTCTGGAAAACGTTCATAAGCAGTAATATTTAAAACGGACCTTGACTCTAAAAGCCAGAACTTCCCATGGTCAGCTTTAACTGGGACTTTTTTGGGGTGGTTGAGTTTTGTTGGGTTTTTTTTGTTCTTGGTGGTGGTGGTTTTTTTGCTTTTGGGGAGGAAAAGCAAAACCAAAAAAACCCATTTAAGCTAAAATAGATTAAGCTCTTCTGAGTGACACACAAGTAAGTTATAAATCCTGTACCTTACAGGAGATCATGTATTTAACTCCAGCAGACATACTTTAGTGTACAGTAAGAAACTGCTAAAAATCCGACACCTGCCCTACTGAGCAAATAATGTGAGGGTACTAAAATTAAAACCGGGAAATCTGCTCATCTCTTATCCCTCAACATTTTACAGAGACAGAATTAGCTCCATTATGACTGTAATTATCTAGTGGAATCCATATGGAAGCTTTTACCACTCTGAGAATTTATTAACACTACTTCTTATATATTAGTGTTCATCTTCTGAACTAAACAATTTCAAGAAGTTAAATTATATTTAAGTGCACTTTACCTTCTTTCAATAGTTTTTGTAATATTTTCACAAATATACTATCTTTAGATGCTTCAATTGGATCATCTTTACCATCTGAACTGGACCACCTGCAAGTCAAAAAATAATTTGTGTAAAGAATTGCACAGATGAAATAAAAGGAAAACTAACAAGAAAAAATATGCAGGAAATTTGAAAAATTATCAAAGGTGATAAATACATGTTCACACGGAAGTGTTATGTGCTTGGCTATAGCTCAAAGCAAGAGGTTTTTTTCTTCCTATCTTGTGTTAATTATTCTTTATTCCAAGAGTAAAGCTGCAATAAAATTACACTACTATAATGTAGTCTAGTTAGGAGGACAATAGAAATGCTTCCCGCCTTCTAAACTGTAAACCAAAACATTATTTCTTTGATAAAATAAAAAATATTATCCATCGAGATAAGAATTACCTATTCTCATGAGGGCTACCCTTATGTATTTTTGTAGTTCTTCTAAGAATTACCCTGTAATTATATTCTATGACTGAGATGATGCAAGTATAGATTTATTTTTTTGTAGAATAGAGCCAGAGCAGCGATTTACTAACATATTTGAAAAAACAAAAACAACAAAAAAACACCCCCAAAACCAAAAACCTCCCAACCCCACACCAAATCAAACACCAAGACACAGAAGGAGATGGAAAAAAACCCCTGTAAAATCTAAGTTGCAGGCCTGTAACAGCACACACAGACAGAAAACAAATACAGTTTGTCTCATTTGTGATTAAATGGGAAGACTCCTGAATGCAAGTCTCATCTGTGATAAGACAATCGCAGTCATATTTTTCTAAGGGAAAGATTATTTTATATTTTTATATTTTTGCAGAGCTTTATGTGTAGCAGATTTAAGTCAACACCAACCTAACTTCTTTTACTGTGGTTCTAACCTTTTAGTTGTTAAAATCTCCTGTTCCATTTGTTAAACTGCCAGAGAAAACCACTTCTCATATCACTCCCTAAACCAACACGAACCTCCTTGGGCCAACTGGACACGCTTGACACAGATCTGGACCCGGGTCCTCTGTACTTCACTGAAACCATCATTTTACCCTAGATGACACTTAAACTCCCAAACTTCTAGGATTATGGTCTTTAATTCTACTGGAAAGAATGTGAGGGAAGGAGGGAGGGAGGGAACAGAGGAGGACACCAAGGACCTTACCAGAACACAAGGCTCTCCATTCTACCCAAGAACCTTGCCACCATTTGTAGCTGTTAAGCTAGAAAACAGATGCCATCCTTAAAACATGCGCACAGATGAAAGTTAACGCTACCTCTTTTGAAATAGCCATCAAACTCTTTGTAAGCCTTTGTGAGCTTTGCTGGACTGGAAACTCAGCTGGGACACCAAGTTTCTAAACCCTGTTCAGCACAAAGTGATCTCAAACTGCATCTGGTTAGCTAGCCGAGCGGGCAAAATCTTGTCAGCATTATATACGATTTGAATGATTTAAATATTACATCCAAAACTCTGTTCTTGGCCCAGGGTAGAAAGTACATGAACCAATTACTGGACTGGTGCCACGTAGGAGTTCTGGATTCTTCTGTCTTGAAGAAAAACACTTTGAATATCGTGAACCAGTTTCTGCATATTATTTGTGTCATATGTGACAATAACTTAGTCATGCAACTAGGAATTTACTTTTGACAGACCACTGTCCTTTGGAATCCAAATGCTGCTTATGTCCACTTTAATCACAAATGGCACAGTGCATTTGGAATGTATCCTCTCCTCATCTTTTCTCCCTTAGGTCCTCTTGGAACATGGACGGGAGCTAGAAAAGGCACGTAACTTCCAAAAAATAGAAAGGAAAGGGAGGAAATGCCATTTGAGTTATTTAACCTGAGGGAGAACAGTAGTACTGCTTGACGAGAAGATTCTTCTGACCTATTGGTTTCAGCCTGTATTTGGTGTTGAACGTCCATACAAGTGGCTCTCTCAAGCAGTGTGTAAGGCTTCGATCTTGTACAGTCAGCTTTAACTCAAAAAGGTCATGAACTTGATGTGGTTCAATGGCCAAAAATAAGTGAAATAAAAGTCTGCAGGAGTGACCTCTGCACAGGTTGCTCTTAAAAAGCTTCTATTTGAGATGCTTCAAAGGGGGGGGGGGGGGGGGGGGTCTACGGATGGCGGTCATTTCTTTTACCGTAGCAAAGGGCTCAAGAATGAAAGCTGCATGGGTACGTTCCCGTCTCGGGTGCTGAGGATGCACAGTAGGTTGTGCCAGTGAACAAAGCAAACAGAGTACTACAGGTTTTTTTTTGCTGGGGTTTCACTTTACAAATAAAAAGACACATTCAGGTTGGATACTTTACACTTTACTAACCTTATACTATGAAATTCAATCTTATCAGTGAGCTAGAGAATAGTGTACTAATATGTCATTCTGGAAGAACTACGTCACAAATACTCCCAGTAATTTATATTCATATTGGACTTACCCATCTCTTTGGAGAGCCTTACAGAGAATTTTAAGTTTAAGATCGTTTACATCCACTTCCTCTTCCTTCAATTCATGTAAGGAGAAAAGACAGATAAGTTAAAATTTTATTTTTTTTTTTTTTTAAGAAATAATCACTCTGTCACACAGATTATACCAATGAATTAGATCCTTCAATTACCGAACACTATTTTTAAACACACGCTATTTTAACAGATGACCTGATCAGACCGGTGAAACACCAAAGACTCTTCATTTCTATTTGAAAACATGGCTCAGACCTTGTACATCACAACACGGCTGCTGGAGACCACCTACCTCAACCTGACCAAGGGCCTATTTTAAAGCACGTGAACAAATACCAATTTGTAAACCAGAGTATTCTAGGCAAGTTTTATTTTAAAATCTGCTAAATAGTGACTGAAGTCAAGGCTCTCCTTTTTTAGCATGGCCAAGCTAACCAGCACGCATTAGCGTCCACATCAGGGTGTATATTATTATTTATGAGTAAATGTCTTCAGGGAGACATGTTTGTCTTAGGGCAGTCCCTTCCTTGCGCAAAAACTTCGAGATAATTGGTATCAGAGCCCCATTTAAAATGTAACATCGGAAAAAAAAGACCATGTGTTTTTTTCACCTCCCAATGTCCCAAAGCATCAGATCTACTTTAAATTCCCCTCATAAGAGATAAGACAAACCATGAACTCTTCAATTTAGAAGCCTGGAAGCAAGAGGATGGGTCTTGACTTCATGCTATGCTTTTGTAGGAGGAAAGCAAAGAAAACTAGGGAACAGCTAGTTTTCAGATTCTAGTCTAAACCATCATCTCTAACTTGTACTGAATGGTTCTACTCAAGTTGTTGGAGAGTCAAATATCTGAGCAAAAAATCGTTTTGCATTTCCTGTTTTTAGAGTGACATTTATTTTATTTAGATGTAAAAAAACCAATATAGTTGTCTCAGTGTTCATTAACTGTGTTGACAAAATTTAAGAGGAAAACTAACTTAAAAGAAAGAACGAAATGAGTTCACTCAAATTTATTTTACTGCAAAATATTATTATTTGGACTATTTATGTTGTAAAAAATGAAGGGGGAAGTTAGAGGGGAAAAAAGTGTTTGATTTTCCTTTTACACTGAAGAGAACTAACTCAGAGTAACATGCTACTCTAAGTAGTAATACTCTTTCCTCAGTATACAAAATATAATGTAGTACTAAACACAGGACAAGTAAACATTAATACATAAAGCACCCCCCCAGTTAATAACAGTAAAGAAATGTTATTCAAAAGAAAATCTGATAAAAGAAATTCAATTACAACAAATTGAAAATAAATTTAAATTTTAAAAACAATATAAATACATTTATAGTTATCAAACCGAAGTTATTGAAGGCCAACAAAATGGCACAGTGGTGTTTACAAAGCACTGCTACAGAGAGGATTTTAACTTGGAGCCCTACCCAGACTAGCAGGAATTGGGATAATCACAAGAGAGCTCCCATTTCCAATTAGTAAGGAATACTTTCACCAAAATAATACAACTTGAGCTTTTAGCAAAGACTGTTTTTAATTCAGGTTTGATGCTCCTCAGAAACTGATTTATTCATGCTTAGTGGAAAATGACAAGGTACTAGATCATACAAGGAGATGCAGTGAGAAAGCAGCTAGCAGATCTGTGATTCAATGCTATTTACATGTGAAAAAGCTGGTGACTATCCCACATTATCTCCCAAGGATCAGAGAAGCTGCCAACAGGGAAGATGCAAGAACTAAACTACTGAAAACAGACGATCTTCGTCCTGTTTGGCAAAAGCCTGTAGGGAAGCAAGGCTCTAAGAAAGAAACTATAGACTATAAATGGGAAGTGAATATGAGGTCTGTCATTTTTCTTAAATGATCTAAACCACATTTGGCATTAAGTCTCCAGTGACTTAAAAACAAACTGAAAAAAACACATCAGGGTTATTTTTAATTACCGTACACCAAGCTTACATGTTAACTAACTACATATAGATGCACTATCCTCACTTAAATAATAATAAAGAAAAACAAAAAGTCTCTGGATTAGAAATCCTTCAAAAACTTTTCCTACCTCATCGATATATTCCAGTAGATCAAGTGCTTTCTTGAAGTCATACTCATTGGCCCTTCTGTTCTCATCACATATGTATATCTATGATATGAGAGATTAACGTAGAGAATTATTTTTAGCCTACAAACTAATGTAACTGATACCGCGGACAACTCATTGTGGGAAGACCACCATGTATTTTCCACTTATGTGACCTTCTCATGAAAATATGTCTTGATTCAACTGCAAGTATTTTTATAGCAAGGAATATACTTAAGGTTTTAGGGCAGCATTCCACCTACATGACAATGGTCTGTGGACAAATGATATTGAATATAAGGCTGCTAGGTTTCAAATTTAAATGCCATTTAAGGCTGTAACATTCCTGGACTATTGTAGCCAGAGCTCAGCTCCACAAATAAGCTCTCAGAATTATTTTGGTAATTAAGCTCAAAGCAATACTTAAGCACACTTACTGCCTTTCACCTTTTAAAACCAGACAAGTTTGCTATCAAGATTTCATCCATCCCCCCTCCCCGCCCC
>NW_009260484.1:3171421-3199945 GCF_000687185.1 Egretta garzetta
CCAAATTCTAAATTAGTACTTTAAAGGAAAATTAACATTAATGTTCTTTTTATTTACCCTTTCTGAGTTTCACTCTCACATTGCAAGTAGCGAGTATGAACACTGGTTTGACAATAGAGAGAATTCAGGAGAACTGTCATGGTGCCAGCGCTTGCCAAGTCACAAGTGACACTTCCTTGTGTCCCTGTGTGTCCCTCCCCCCCAATGCCACAGATAGTCTCACTAAAAGATACAGGTAATGACTTCAGAATCTGCACCCTTTCTGAGTTTCACTCTCACATTGCAAGTAGCGAGTATGAACACTGGTTTGACAATAGAGAGAATTCAGGAGAACTGTCATGGTGCCAGCGCTTGCCAAGTCACAAGTGACACTTCCTTGTGTCCCTGTGTGTCCCTCCCCCCCAATGCCACAGATAGTCTCACTAAAAGATACAGGTAATGACTTCAGAATCTGCTACTAGTGTTGTCTTAAGAAAATGAGGAAAATTAAAACAAGCACACTATCAGCTTTTGATTTTCCACAGGATTACAGGAAAAGTAAGGAGTTGCAAAATTGACACCTAGACAGGATCCAATTTGTTTTACAACGTATTGTTGTTGCTCATGGAATATTTTTTGTGTGCATTACTGGATGGTAAAAATATGCTTCCAACAAGGCAGAAACAATGAGGCTACTGGTTGCTGGCTATCATGAGAAAGGTGTGTGGAAAGGGAGTCAGCCAGTCAGTGATCCCAGTACTGGAGCAGCTCATGGTTTTGTTTCAGTATGGACTGGGGGTTTTTTGGTTTGTTTTTGAAAAAGAAGGAAAAAAAGTAGCAGAAAGACTTCGGGTGCCTTGCTGCAACAGGTGACCAAAAGCCTCTTCCTGCTTCTAGCCCTTTCTTTTTCTAGATTGCAGCACCCTTCTCCACTAAGGTGGAATTCTTTGTTTCTTCTGCCTTCCAAGTTCTGCCCTACTGAGAATGTAACAGAAGGTAAAAATTGTCTCGTATCCAAGAACTGGTTTAAACCAGTATATCAGCTTCTGGCACTGATTTGATTTGCTTCTTCTCCTAGCAGCGTGCATTCAACAAAAAGAAATTTGAACTAGAAACAGCATTCTGAAGTTTGGTGCTGGTAGAAACTAAGCAAACAAACAAATTCATGTATCAGATCTTTAGGTGCTTAGCAAGTCATGTTAGGGATAAAGACAGCTGTGATCTTCTCATTTATTTTGTCACAGAAAGGCAGAAAACAAACTGGAACTTTACCTCTGTAATGAAGAAAACATGAGATACTTACACCAATGAGCTGAGATGCAGACAACACTGGCATATCATTGAGGTTCAACTGTTTCTCTGCCAGTAATTGTTCAGGAAGAGTCTCCTGATGTAACAGAAAGCGTTCCTGTTCCGATATTTCTTGTAGTCATTTAAAGAAATGAATGTTTCATGTTATTAAAATGCAATAATAAATTCTATGGAACAGTAGTAACTGTCAAACCACAATATTATTCAGGTCTACAAATGTTTGTTATGAAGCATTCTATTTGGACACCTAATGGTCCTAAAGCACAGAAATACTTCCACTTCAATACTGTCATCCTGGTGACCTAGTTCTTCTTACTTTCCACTCGGGCTTTCAGTGTAATGCAGACTGGTAACTCTTCTTTCTCAAAACCACACAATGCATGCACAGGATTGGAGGGAAGTTGTTGCATTATGCAGGGAAGTAAGGTGGTTGCGATTTTTAGGAGCTACCTTCTGGCTGAAGACTTGTGCCATGGACCTGCTCCACCTCATGAATTATTCCTTTTTTGATTGTTTTATTTTCCAGTATCATCTGCTTCAGGGTTATAAACTTATTAGGTAGAAACAGTCAAAATGGAATAATTTCAGCCACAGTATGTGAACCCTGCTGCCCCACCCCCCAAAGTTCCATTGCATGGTAGAAGGGAGCATTTTATCTGTTGAATGCAGCAGAAATAATTCTTCTTTATCAACAGAAAACCAATACACAAAGAGCATTGAGTTTTAAAAGCCATGTCATGTGTCATACAGAAACATGCAGCAGAGCAAAGTCCAGACCAAGTTTTGACAGTTCATTACCCTACTGAAATAAAGCTTTGATTTCCTCATTTTTCTACGGTTTTCCTATCTGAAGATGAGATTCTTCACATTAGCATATTTTTTTCTCACAGTGGTAAGAAAAACAAATTTCAACTTCAAGATTTCATGCAATGCTTTAGAATTTGAAGGGCAGACAATACATTATTATTACAAGCTAAAATAATTTGTGAAGCCTACTTAGTTATCATAATTATTGCCAGCCTTTTTTAACAGGATTTCTTTCAAGATTTGTACAAAACATATGTGGATAAATAGGCAGATAAATAGAAGTAAGCTTGAGCAGTAACCTTGAGTAATATTTCAAAGCTTTCCCCTGGTGGCCAGTATTAGATTAACTATTGGTGTTGAACTATTTTTTCCACAAACTCACTGTTTGTGCAGCACATGCTGCTGTATCAGGAAAATGGTATTTTCCAAAGTGATAGGAACAGCAGAGCAGTGGAACCGTTGCATTTGGTAATGAAACAGAACAGGTATTCCTACTTTTCCCGTTAATATCCTTTCAGCTAGAGCATAATGAAACTCTGTCACTGTAACCTTTCTAGATGCAGAGAGAGGCGCTGAGAAAGCACTTCTTGATCACAAATGTATACATTTACAGGCACATTACTACGATACAACATAAGAGTCTCAGGACTTTAGAAGAATTCAAAATTGAGAGCCAGCTTTAAGAAATTAAATAATTTTTACCTTGCATCTGAAATACAAAGTACAGCTTCATTTACTTCAGAACTGTCTAATGACTTCTCAAAAAGACTGTGCGGCTTGTTATTTATGCCAATATTTTGTTTTAGTAGAAAAAAGTGAAAAGGTACAAATTTCCCTTGCTCATAGCCCTAACTCACAGGTGAAGGTGAATACTAAGGTTACTGCCTTATGCAGTTTTCCTTATCCTGCAATGCAAAATCATCAGCCCGTTTATCCCTAACGTATTAGAGCCCTCAGCCTAGTAAATTAACTACCTGCAAAATTGACATGATTCTAATTCAGTAACTTCATTAGTCTGTTCTGTCCTTTGCTGTTTTTCTTTCTTACCTTCTATTTTCTCTTGCAGTATATCTTCTGAGAAGTCAGATGCTAGCGCGGCTAATTTGCTCAAGCCAAGAAGTGTTTTCTTCTTTGCAAAGTATCGGGTCTCCATATTTGCTAAAGTCTGCAACGTTCTGTGAGCCTGAAATTAATAAAGATGTTAGAAATCAGTTTTAGAATTTAACATCAGAAGGTTAACAGATCAGGATTTAACCTGCACGGCAGTCTCACAGCTATTTATTGTTTGTAATACTATAACCCTTATTTTTTAAAAGTCATACAACTTGCACATTAAAACTCCGCGTTACACTCTTCAGGAAGAGACATAGATCCCTACTTCAATTGTATCCAAACCCCATCTTCATTACTAATTAAGAAAAACTATCTTACGCTCAAAGGATAAATTACAACTTCACGTTTTATACCTCTGGGATCTTATTCAAGGCTTTGCCATAAAAGCCAGGCAAATACACTTTGACAGGACAACTTTGCATACAGACTGATTCACTTGTTAATTCAGGAACTTGAAAAAACAGAATTATATGTATAACTGCTGCAGTAACCAAACGTTTAGGCAAGAATTTATTTATCTATTGGACAAAGGAGCAGAAAATTTCTGAGCTCCTACTCAGAAATAAACTATCCAGAGTGAATTACTTGTATATTTTAGAATCCTAGTCCCCTCTTCATAGTGCTTTGCTATAAAAGTCAACACAAACAGAATATTAGAAGACTCACAGGGTGGGTTTTGGGGTTTTGGTGGTGGTTGGGTTTTTTTGTTGGTTTGTTTTTGGGTTTTGTGTGGGTTTTTTTAAAAGGCAGAAAGTATTAACAACCAATAATTTGCAGTATGATAAACATTTCCATGCTCTGCATGCTTAATAAACGTGCACATGGATCAGAAGAAGTCATTTTTCTTTAGAATTAGTTTATTTGCTGAAATGAAATACGTTCATAAACCTAGCAGAAGGAAGGGAAGACTGACCAACAGGAAGTAGGGGAAGAATAACTGGGCAGCCGACAAGGCAACAAAGAATCAAGTTTTAAAACAGCGTAACATTAACCTATCCACCTGCACATTAGCTATTAAAAAACCCCATTGCTTTTATGCTATGAGTACAAGGGATTAAAGTAATCAATATCTTTTTTTACTTTTGTGATACCTCCAAATTCCTTTGCTTTAAATTGTTAGTTTTGAAATATAAATTTCAGTTTTTCCCATGCTGGATAATCTCATAATGCTATTAATATTCACTGTAAACTCCCAATTCCACCAAAGTGGTGATCAGACAGCCATATAAAACTTCCTTGATACAAAATATTAATCACCAACAAAGGATGAAAAGCTGCCCTAACTTCCAGTACATGGTGCAGCGGCTTATATGATATACCAGATGGTGCCTGGAGGGAGGCTTTTGGTAGTCCATTAATAATCCATGTCATCTCTCCCTTAAGTCACCAAGATAAGCTGTCTTCTTTTGATGATGAAGAGTCAGAATTAGATAATTTGCCTACTCAAATATGTACTCGACTCATTTAAGATATGATATTTCAGTTTGGTTGTATTAAGATATCCTACCTTTTGGAAATCCTGACTATTGATTTCATGTAACCAGCTCAGATGCTCATGAGCTTGCAAGAAACTGGCCAGCTGTCCATGCTGAGCAATAGGCTGGGATAACAGCTTCCCTCGCTTTCCTTTTTCTAAATACCAGCGAAACAGGAAATCTGAAAAATTCTGAAGATTTTAAAAGTTAGATTTAAATACCTTGTTTGTCTTCTAAGGCAAAATGTTTCATAAAATACAATTAGTAAGAACCTGCTTAACAAAACAAGACACACACACAAAAAAGTAACATACTGCTGATGAAAAAAATCTTAAGAGTTCTGATAGAAATAGCGTTTAAAGAATTCATCAGCTACAGTGCAAGAGATGCAGATAAACACAGCAGGGTTTATCCTTCAATGGAAGTGAAGGAGGTGCCAAATGTAAATTTTTCACGTTAATGCACAAGAATGGAAACAGGTATCACATTATCCACAATTCTAATCTTATTTTTTTACCTGTTCCCCCCCTGCCCAAAGACTCTAATTTCTTTCATGTACAAGTTTGCTTCTGATGTCACTGTTTCTGAAACATTCCCTCTGTCTCCAACTGAACCTATAACCGTACTTCTCTCAGTCATTGTTAAAAAATGTCTTTTTTTAAAAAAACACAGCTATTTTATCCTCAAAAACTTCAACACGACATAACCAGTCAGGGTTTATGTTTAAGATTTGACTTAGTCTTTTCAGAGTAATTTTAGAACAATGCTAAATTTTAATTGCATTAACAATTTAGGAAATAAAGTTTGAAGAGGCCACCAGTCTGATAGTCTATCCATTAGACTTGATCTATACAGCTCTACATTTGCTAAAGTAACTTCTTTTCAGAAATTATTACCTTAGTGTTACTTTTTTTCTCTAAAAGAAAAAAAGCATCTGCAGAGAACAAATAGAGAATTTATCCCTTTCTTGTGGCAGTATGTGTGAGTATTTAACACTCACTATTAAACAGTTTACTATAATTTCTGTCTGTTGCTTGTTCTTATTAAACAACCTTTCTATACTATCTTTATTAAGAAACCCGTAGGCTGCAGGACTTCTCTTTCCATAGTTGTGGAAAACTAAACAAATTGATCTCACCAACTCTCAAATCAGGAAACCTTTGTCCCAGCCCCCCTGACTTCAAGTAGTCTCTATGGCTTTTTCCTTAAGCTTTCCTTTTTTTTTTTTTTTTTTTTTTTTCCAACAGGTACCTGGCAGGACAATAAAAAAAGACCACAGCAACATCCCTGTCTTCCTACTCTTCTTAACTACTTTTCTATTTATACATTTAACAATCTTCTCTTTTGGAAGTTATCCTTCAATTTACAGTACATTAGTTTAATAAAACAACAGTACACTGACTACAGCACCTCAGTGAACAAGTCACAAAATGCCAAAAGATGTTAAGGGTGAGACAGGGTGTTTCAGGCACAAAGAAGGTCCCATGAAACGCCACTGCCCATAGAGCTAGCACCCATATTTCTCCTGACTTGCTTTCCAGTCTCAGGGTAAAATATGCCATTGAGTTCTGTGCAGTGTGTCTTGACTCCAATTTTCCACATTATCCCTTGTACGTATATGTAAATACATACACATTTAAAAAAACCAGATACCACCACCCCCCCAAATCAAAACTTTTGCAACATTTCAAGTGCAAATGTATTATAAAACACTATCTAAAGGAATTAGAAAAAAAAGAGTTACCTGATCTGCAAACTGATTCATGTAACGTTGCAGTCTGGCCTGGTTGTCCGTCTGCTCACACATTTGCACCAGGATATCAAAGTCACAGTACTTCTCTGCTAAAGCAGCTGCCATCTGATACTGTCCCAGGGAAACTAAGTAACCGAGAAGAAAAAGTTATATCAAACAAGCTCATCTTTGGCTGTCGGATGACTGAGAGCAGAGACCAGGAAAATGAGAACAAGCCTTAAGTGTTTCCATCACAGAGGTACTTACATGTTCCCAAAGAAACATTCACCTTACTGCATCTGTACCCTGTGCACATGCAAGCTCACACACCTAGCACCTCTGTCCCCCAATACAAGAGGGAAGAAGAGAAGTTTAGAATGCTAAGTTGCCAGTATACATCCTCTTTTCTCTGAAAATTAGCTATTTGTGCCTTTAGGGGATGGGGTGAAAAAAAAAGATAAACCCATGACATGATATCTGTATTAAGACCCACTTAATTGCATAAAGTGATAAAGCAGCAGGCAAAGGCTTTTGGTAACAAATAGAACAAGTAAAAATAACATTTTTTATTACAAATCCTATTATTTAAAAACTTTCATTTTGGTCCAGTCAAATACATAAGAGTTAGCAGAACGCAGAATTTTGTTTGTAAGCAAATATTAACTTTAGATTGAACATAATGATATAAAATGTATTCATAAGCTAACAGAGCCCATGAATGTCAGTAAAACTGACAATGATAGTTTAAGAGACTTTTCTTAAGGTTTAAGAATATTAAAAGGTAGTGATTATTAGATTGTTCTATTTATAGCGTGCATTTTTAGTCTAAAAAAATTAAACTTTAGAAGCTCAATAAAATGTATTGGCTCAGAGTTATTTCCACTTAACAAGGGGGTTTTTGCTTTCAATTACTCATGAAAGACTTGACCACATCTGACATGTTAAACAGCAGCTTTGATTATTAAATAATCAAGATTCAAAACGTAACTTTTTCTTGATAAACACTAAACAAATAAACAAACTTTCAGGCATATATGTTAATGTCAACTAGCAACAATATAAACATTTAGAAATCCATTTATAGGCTATTTTCAGCCAGCTGGTACAAGATCAACTCCTGCCAGAAAACCGTAACAAGGTAGCAAAAGAAAAAAATTCAAGCACCTGTTGTATTAGAGGTATGGGCACGGGTGCAGCCTTAGATGCAATTCTGTAACCTGTTGTTATTTTCTAAGTATCCCATTAAATCATAAAACCAGCCATTTATACCCTTGAAGGCAAACATGCAGGACAAACAGAATTCATACACAGATGCCGTTTACTCTATCAGATTTGCATCATTTCCTCATCGAGTCGAACATTTAATCCTTCCATTGAGGAAAACAGACAGTACTTACGGAGAGGGGACAGGAGTTCTGCTCTTTTCTGCACATATTCCATTTCCACATTACTGTATCTCTCTTGATCAGCAGGGCAGTCCACAGATTTCAGCTGAGAAACATAACCATCTAGAAAACAATCCAGTAGTGCCACCAACTGTTCAGCCACAATGCTACGGAGGTTGCTGTCCACCTGGGGATACACCATCTTCAGAATGATTCCATGCTGACGTATTATCGCTGCACGAACGCCGCTAGATGCTTGGGAAAACGACACAGCGAACATGAAAACAACAAACCTACCCCGCAAGAATCTACGCCGAAGCATAGCAAAAAACATTACTACACATAATCAAAAAAATAGAAAGCAACCAAGCTAATAAACATTTTAATTTTTAAAATAAAAGCGATGCTATAAAAAAAACCCACAAAACAAACCAAAACAAGCACATACTCCCATCTACCTTTACATATTAAATTTGGCCAAAACATAGTAAATTAAAAAGAACAGAAACAAAATCACCCCCTGAACTACACAGATCTACACTGCCAGCTACCAATACCAGCTATTTTTCAGAAGAAAAGAATCACTTGCATGATCTGTAAGCAAAGTAGAGAACACACACAAGGTAAAGGCAACTTCTGTTAAACTCATCTGAATACTTGGATGTAGTCATCAAGACATAACACACCGAAAGAGCTTGCATGGGTTCTGCTTTTCAAAAGATTTTTATCTTGGGAGCAGTAAGTAAGTGTGTTTTATACATAGAGGCCACAGGGAAGCTTAAGCACCTACTGGAAAGTGCTTGCTTCTGCAAACATTTGTTCTGATAGTTTTTCGTGATATTAAACCATCAAAATAAAACACTGAAGGAAGTGAAGAATCATCAGTCCTTTTAAACCAGTTATAGATCACATTTTACGATTAATTTTAACATTATTTATACCATAGGTCTGCCAACCAGAGCCAGTGCATGCTAAAAAAAAAAAAAATTAGCTTTGTCTCCCAAACTTTCTTTTTGTAGTCAAATTTACAATGTAAGTTTTAAAGAATTATCATCAGTACTGGACAAGGTAAGTGTTCATTGATTCATTCCATTTCATTCACCAAATGAAACCTTTAGCTTCTCCTGTTCTTACTGACAGCCTTGTAGAAGCTTTTAACAGTAAGTTGAACATTCACATTGAAATTCTTGTGTTCTGAAACTTATGAAAGTATTTTTGTTTAGGATACATAATTAATAAACTAGTAATAGTAATTTCTCACCGGTCCATGGAATGTATTCAGGTTCTCTTTCTGGAAGCTCTCCTGTTTTATATAAAGAGGCTCTAGACTGACGATACTGACAGGCAGCTTGTAGCATGTCCTATTGAAAGGCAAGAGTATAAGTACTTTCAAGTCTATCTGCATATACACAGACTGTAAAAGATGTTATCTTTTCTCATTCTGATATGTTCTTTTCATATCCCCCTTCTTTCTACACCACTTTCTCAGCTGTATAGAAGAGCGCATACTGACTGAGCAGGAATCCTCGGTGCTCAGGCATAAGCGCTTCACTCTTTGCTATGTGCTCATGCTTTCACAACTTCCAACAATGCTGCAACTTCTTAAATTCTCTTTAGCCATGGCTCAGGAGGAAAAAGAATGTCCCTAATTCCACATGAGACCATCTGTTTGTTCCTAATGCATATGGACATGTGAAAAGTGCATTCACTTTTGTTCTCATATCAGTAACTCAGATGTACAGACGTACTCTTCAATATTTACCTTCCCCTCCCACAACCATCTAGTTAATGCAGTTCTATACCTTAATGATGTTGTTCACATTGACAACTATCTGGGCCCACTCAATTGATTCAATAGGCATATCTTTCAGGATTTGTTCCTCTTCTTCTAGCAAGCATTCAAAGATGGAATCTATCTGGGACACCTCAAAGAGAGAAAGAAAACATATCCATTACTAGCTCATTTCCTGAAAGCCCAGTAATGAGTAGTATGAAAAATAAACAAATATCAGTAGAAACCACATCAATAGCTAAAAATATTAAAAGGTATCAACTACTCAAATGGATAATGAAATCACCAGCTTATATTTCATACCATACTCAGAATACAAGAATTGCCTTATTTCTGGACTTAAATCTGGAAGAAGAAAAAAACCCAACAAACTCTTTTTTGAAGGCAACTCCATAAACTTCCATTAAGCATATTCCTCCATATTCTTCTGAAACATTTGGCAGTAGAACCTTTGTTAGATAAAGTATACTGGATAACTTACCTGCTTTAAAATAGCAGACTATTATTTCTATTTTATTTTCTATTTATTTTTCTCCATTAGCAACTACCGTCCTCTACTGGAAAAAACTTAAGAATAAATGTTTTGTGTATAGCTCTTCTCAAGAAGGAAGAAATAAATGAAGACTGGGTGCTTGACTGGAATGCAGCATAAACTGAGAACTAGCTTAGATTCACTAATGTTAGAGAGGACAAAAAATTATGAGACACTGAACTGACACAATTCCATCCAGGACAGCTCATCATATCAGCTCTCCTATCTGGAAAGCTTCATACGCTTCATTTCACCCCTTAAAAATGATAATTTAGTATACGTTTTCTGATGTGCCAGAGAATTTCACTCGTCTTTTTCATTGCTCATCCATGTAGGTTAGCTGGCAATGATAACTTCTGCTACGAGAAATTTGTCAGAATTCATGTTTCAGCTGCAGACATAAGAAGGTATGTACACTGAAGTGAGGAAAATACTACCACACCATCCCTATTCAAAGGGAAATTGTGTAAAGTTGAATCAATTTTTAAAGGGCAAAGCTTCAAAGTACACAATAAAGCACTGCAACTTTTACTACATGCGATACTACATAACGATTGAGAAATTACAGGTTTCTTACCTCTCGAAAGAACACATCTGCAGGGGTAAGACTGGGTGGAATGTCACACTCCCTTTTGTTTAACGCTATCAGTATAGCAGCATTCACTAGATCAGGCAGCCTGGAGTGGTGATTCTTGAGAACAATAGCTGCTGCCAGTTTCTCTGCATGCTCACAGAGCAACAATCGAGTTGCCATGGGCATCCCTCGTACTGGAAAACTGCCCAGACGCTCAAATACACCAACCTTTTATTAAAAAAGACCAAAACCATAAAACAAGACATGCACATTAAGCATTGTTCTAGAATAATTACTTTAAGACAAAATAATACTCTACTGTGTGCGCTGATACCAAAAGAACAGTAGAATTTTACCTGATGAAGAAAGTCAATGAAGAAGGAATGTGCTTTTGTCTTATCTTCTAGCTGATGAAGAAGAATGAGAGATGTATTGCTGAAACCAGCTGCTTCTAAAAAGACAAAAATCTTAGATTAGAGCACTTGACATCTTCATTACTTTGATAACTCTTTTTTTACCTCCAAGGTAAACATATTTCTATAAATTTCTATAGCGTTACCACACTTTTTTAAACATATGCACACACATTTATATATTGTTTACCATGCCTTTTTTAATGCGTTTTTTTGAACTCTGTCATAGCCGAAGTAAAGCCTTTAGAAAAAATCAAGTATTTTTAGATCAGTACAACTGCTCTGAGGCACTCAATTCATTGTGCTGCTAAAATAGCAGCTCACCAGCTTATTCAAGTTTTAGTAAGATTCAGATGCAAATTTTTATCTGCAGTGTGGACTAGCTATTGCTAAATTTATTATGCCCTAGACCACAGTTACTACAAAATCAAGTGTCAACAGACATTCAGACCTAATTGACTCTGTTGCCTGCAAAATTCCACTGCACAACATAAGTGGTTGCCCAGCTCTGCTCTACTTTTCTTCTTCCTCAAATAAGCTTGCATCTGAAAAGCCAGCTAACATTTCTGTCTGGACAATCAGGTCCTTAAAGGAGTCAATAAGGATAATAGAAGCTTCCTCGTGAATATCCTCACAAGTATCTCACCTCAGCAGAGTTCTCCAGAGCCCAAGTTACTTTCCTATTTCAGAATTTTTGTATATTCTAACTGTGCTTTAAGCCAAAAGACCACCAACTTGCTTTAGCCGGGAATAAATGCAGATAAGCTGACAAATTAAAAATAAAGTTGATTCAGAAAATACTGAGGATCTGATGCCTGACAATTTCTAACTGCCTGCCACACAGAAACAACAGCAGAAAGCATCATCCATCTGTAACTATTTACTACATGAACTTTCAAACTACATTTCTGCTCAGTAACTGGCAACTGCTTCTTGGAGGTGCTGGAGACAGTTTCAAATTAACACTGTTCATAAGAGACAGGGAAGCATGAACAAAGAAGTTTCTTGCTGAAAACATGTCTGCTTTAATCCTTCACATACAACAAATACTCCAAAATAAATTTCTCTAGTCCTCTTTTAGGCAGACATAAATACTAATGCCCCCAGAGGGGTATGAGCTCACTCTACCCAGGATCCAAGCCCACCAGAAGCTGTGCAGCCACGCTGACAAAGAGCTAAGCATGAGCAAAATAAACTCTTTCTCTCAACATATCTATTTGTGGAAAATAATTTAGACGTAATCAAGGAATCACGGAAACACTAAACTTACACCACCTGGTCCTTTCTCCGATGTTTGTGTTTACTATATGAAGTCAAGAACTAACCACAGTAGACTGCAAGTTTATCTGGCAGTCTCATAGGACACATCTTCAAGCCTCTCTGGAAATACATCTAGTGGTGGAAGAGGGCAAGGGACACCTATGCCCGTTTTGCAAAGCTTAAATTATAATTTTAGTTAGAGTACTATAGACAGTTTTTAACCAAAAAGCCCCCCCAACAATCAACACCACAACCTCCCCCCCCCCCCGCCCCCCCCCCAAAAAAAATAACCAAAACCACCATTATGTTTACCTTCAGGTACAGATTCAGCCCATCTTGGATCAGAGGCAGGGTAATCATCCATTAAGTCCAGACTGATCTGAGTCACTGCCTTATCCAGTTCAACATCAGAATCCAGATCTGCATTACCTGGAAAGAGCTCAACTACCATGCTTTGTGCATTGACTACATCTTTCCTAAAACAAAAGACAGACAAAGTAAGTGAAATAAAAACAATAGATAGGACTACAAGGAACAAGAACTGCTCAATTAGTAGGATTTTCTGAATTGCTTTTTGTAAAGCGCTTTAGATTATAAACACCAAGCACTGTCTGGGCTATCTTTAAACTAATTATGGATAAAAGGTATTTTGATTCTATGGATAATAACTCTTTCAAAGCAAGCAGGCTGCACAATCTATAAAACAAAAAAAGCACAAGCCAGGAAGTGTTTCAAGTCACTTTTTATTTTACTACCCCTATTATTATTATTTAAGAGAAAACTTTCATCATACAGAGCTAAGTCTGGATGTCTCTGGCAGCTAAGTCACCAAATTTCTATTGCTTGCTTTAAAATCCTCTCAAGAGTACACATAATCTCCCCCACAAAAGGCAACAGAGTAAAAGCTCTTAAGAAAATTATTCAGCAAATATTATTGTTATTTCTGATAATTTCAGAGAATCCTATCCTATTCAGGTCAATAAGTAAAAGAGTAAGAAGCAACCAAATGCTTAAACCTGCAGCGTATGAAGTTGTACTGAACAAATCTATGTAAGAAGTATGCGATATTCACAAAAAGCACTGATTTGATTTTGTGACTAAAAATTAATAGTATTCCTACTGAGAAGGAATACTGCAATTCCAATATATTATCTGATTTTGTATAGATTTATATCTTTCATGAGACTTTCAGTTTGAATGTTTATATGACCAAGATATCCTAAAATAAAAACCAGCAGTGCATCCAGAAATTGCACAAAGGTTTACTAAAGCAAACTACATTTTTACAAACTGGAATATATTCCATTACTTGCTCTGCATCAACTGCTTGGCCATCTGGACAGGCCATTGCTATATCTGTTCTGTGGAAGATTTCTCCATTCATTTTACCATACTATTTTTCCAAAAAAAAAAAAGCTGAACCAATAGTATACACATCAAATTATTAATTTCTTCTAGTTTCATAAATATAACCCAGATTTTAATCAAAGTAACATTAAACTTGCATACTGTTTCACATTGTTTTCCTTACTACTTCCTGCTTTCTTCTGACCATTTTCCAGCCCCCTTGTTCACACCCTCAGCGATACCAACTTTCATATTTGTTATCTGTGCTCTCAGACTTTAGCTACTCTAGTCACCTCAGGACCACCTCAGCCACCTCCAGCAGCAATTCATGTCCATTTGTGGATACACGTAGATTTTCTTTCCAAATTCTGTGCATGTTTACAGATCTTTACTTGATACCGTTTATTGTATGTGCCTAATCCCCTTCATAATCTTCTTCCTCATATACAGCTCTATGTCAAAAGCACTCCTACTACCTGTTATCTTAAATCTGTTCTTTCCAAGTTTTAAGACTCTTTAAGGAGATTAGTCCTAAGACGGTTTGTGGTGTGGTTTTTTTTTTAAACAAATATATATTGAAAACAATCCCCTCTAGATATAATTAATCCAAGTCCAAAGCTCTGTTTATCTTCTTATCTCTCCTCTTCCTCCTTTGTTTACATCACTCATCTCAACATCAAATCTTTCAGAGGCATTGCATGCCTCCTAACAGTCAGCTCCCTTTAATCAGGATAGTTTGATGAACAGTGTATTTCCTTCCACTCCCACTCACCCCATACAAGTCAATCTAAAAAAAAAAAATAAATATCTTCTTGCCACAGAATCTGCCATGCTACTTATTCTTCATGGCCATGTAAATAGTAATTAAACATACTCAAAAGTATTACTGAAAATAGCTATGCAAGTAAAAATGATGAAAAAAAGGAAAGAACGTTTTTTAACAACAAAACACCTCTTACAAAAAGAATAAAGAACTCAAAATAACAAAGTTTATAGTTGTTTCATTGGCAGTAATGTAATATCACAGAATTTATGCAGAGTAAGCAAAAAGTCATTGAGATTATAGAAGTCTGCTCCTTTCTAGCACACATCACTTCTTCACTAGCTCAAGATGTATCTAACACTTTCCTAATAAAGATGTGCATGTGTCACTAAAATGACTTTAAAATAGCACAAGAGTATCTTTACCAAGACAATCTCTTACTCAAGTATCAGAGTGCCTTCAAGAAGAGCAAACAAACAAAGCCTCAAAAATAAAGTGCAATTTCTACCTGCAGTACTGTAGAAAAGCAGCTTTCAGTAGTTTAGTCTTGTCTTCTTGAGCTATGATTTCTAGCCTACTGGTTGTGTCAAACGCAGGACTCTGAAAATGCAAAGTAAAAACTTCAGCTGAAAGACAAGTATCAATCTTCATGATGAAATAAAAACAATTTTTCTAAGTACCAACAACATAGATTTAAAATAAAAATGCCACCTGGAAGAAGTTATGTTTATTAAGCCAAACATAAGACTGTAAGATATATTACAGTCAAGGTCACACAGTGGTTTGACCTCAAGCGCTTTAATAACATTCACATAAACTGCAAAGGAACTTACGCCAACTTGTTTCACCAGTCAAACTTTCTGTGGTAATTTTAAATATTTTAACATTTATAAACCCATTAACATTCAAACATTTGACAGAATTTAAAAGGGATTCATGAGTACTATCACCCACAGAAAGAATATAAGTGCAGACAAATCTAACTAGAGGTTAGTTCAGTAAGAAAAATACAGTTCCATCTGAGCAACCACCACAAAGGTCTTCCACTAAAATAGTAGTTAATAATAACTGATTTAAAGATGATTTAACTGGAATAGGGACTGAAACTCACTATTACCCCATAGAAATATTCTCTGATTTATACTGTAACAACTCTTCAATTCTTCCCTCCCACTCCAGGGACATCTCCAGGGCATATACATTTTAAACAAAATATGTTGGATGTAAATAAGAGCTTAATTAATGCACGTTGCACAAAATATCAATAAAAATATTTCTACATGTTTTAACATATTTTTATAAGACTATTAAAAAAATATATATAACAGAGCAGAAACAATATTCAGCTACTACAGAGCCCTTCTCAGCTTAGCCTCCGAGCTTTTCACGGCTTGATAAGTGTCTCTCATGCACAAAGGAAAAGACACAAAAGACTGAAGAAACAATCCTGATGAAAAAGTGGGAACGGAGTCCAAGTCTCTGCAGTAGTGTTATATCAGGTCTAGTGACATACAGTAATATATCTACGTGAAAACAAAAATTTCATAGAAATGTCAACTTCAAAACAAAGGAAAACCAAAAAGTTACCCCAACTGGCAGATGATTATTGAGTTTTGAAAACCGCCTTCATTACATTTGAGTCTCTATTTACAAAAAAACCAACAAAACCTTTAAAACTCAAACAAGCTAGGATTTCCACAGTGAAAATTCAAAACTGCCAGAAAAGCATTTTATTTCTACCCTCAGTTTTCAACCAGCCAAGCAAACAACCATTACCTCACTTCTTGGTCCAGCAACAGAAGAGGACAGGGAATCTTCAAGGTCTTCAGGAAGCACAGAAATGTTTTCCCTGGACAAGATAGTGATAAGTCCACTCTTTTTGGTAAAGAAGATGGGGAGGCTAGTACAGGAACCTGCTCCTAAGATGCTATCTCCTAAGATGAGGGAAGAGGAAAAAAAAGAAAAAAAGCACACATAAATGCCACTTTAAGAACAAAATGTAAATTTAAGAACAAAATGTAACAGTTTTGTAGACAATTATTAAATTTTGTCATGAACTAATCAACAGTAATTGACAATTGCACCTGACTTACAGAAATTGTGGATGCTATTTGCTACTCAAGATGTAGATTCCCAGACACTGCAAGTTTAAAAAAAAAAAAAAAAGAAAAAAAGAAAAAAGAAAAAACCCCAAGATTCAGGTGGTTCACATACTACCTAAGGACCAATGTGCACGTCCTACTTGATAACACTTCTGAAGGTCAAGGGCGACATACTTAAGAGACTTCTGACACACACACCTAGTATGAATTTTAGGCTGAGCCTCGACAGAAAGTTAACATGAAGAACAAAAAAACAACCCACAACAAAACAGTGAATGTTGGAAGAAAAAAAAAAAAAAGCAAAACCCCCTCACAAACAATCCCCCACCCTTTCATATAATAAGAGCAGGGATTTACTTCATTTTCATCCAAAACATTGTAGAGTAAGCAATAACAATACTGGATGTCACGTCACCACTTTTGCTGTACACTCGTGAGAAACTCCCAACTTGAAAGATTTAATAAAAAGAAGCATAAATACAATTCTGCTCTCTGAGAAATCTATAATTGAATGTTTTCACAGTATTTAAAGTACCAATGAAATGTGATTTCTTTTTCCCACCATGTTACCTTGTATGCCAAATATGATCTTCTCCTGTGGTAAAGAAATTCTTCCAGTTCCAGTGGAACAAGCAAACACTTCATCTTCCTTATAGAGGTAAGCAGCATGACTAAAGTAATCTGGGACTACCAGACAGCACAACACTTCCTCTTCTGACTGCAAGCGTTACACATGAAAAATATCACACATATAATCAAAATCTTAAACAAACATATAACATTTTAAAGACTGATCTGAGTTGCCTGAACTTGTTTTAATTTTTAACAAGAAGATATGGGTATAACTTATAACCTAAAAAACCAAATCAAACCCACTTTTAACTTGTCCTAAAACTTAAGATCCTGGGGTTTTTTTCTTCCATCTGTATTACATTCTTGCTAATTTCACACAGAGAGATAAGGAAACAGATCAATTATTCTGAAGTTTTCACATTCTCCTTCTATCTTAAGAGTAAAATTTAAGATGCCATGTAATGGCAGGGGGAAGAAGAGGAAGAGTGGAAGAATTTTACCAAAGAAAGTTAATGCCCAAATTTATGCTTCCAGAAGAGAAGGACGACCAATGTGTCCTCCCCTCCCAGCAAGCCTGCCATCTAGCAAGAACCAAAATACAGGTCTCTTAATTCCTTGCCCTGCTACAAGAGTCTCAGAGTCCAAGGTCTGTTTTAAATGGATTGCATGAGTATACCATAAAATTACTCTGTTGAAACTTTCACAGAGCAAGAAATAATAAATCGGTAATAATCAGATGTTTAGACTTCTACTTTTGAGCTTTTTTGTCTTATACTTTAAAATGTAAAGCATAAACTTTACATAAAGGTACTATTAGATATTAAAAGATGCTAAAAGATGTAATTTCCTCAGAATACTACAAACGTACTTCAAAGAACAACCTTAAGACAGAGAACATGATTTTCCTTTAGACAAAAATCTGATAGCTGATTTATGTACAGGAATATTCTGAAACACTGTGCTTTCTTAACTCAGTTTCAGGGCCTTCATTTGCATACCTGAAAAGATGGATTATACTGTGTGACCTCCACAACAACGTCATCAGACATCTGGTAGCCTTTATCTTCTACTGTTATCAGAGTGTAGTAGACAAGACATGGACGATCTCCAGGATGCCATGCTGCAGCAAGTATCACCAGCCCATCACTATTCAACAACAGATATCATACCGTTGAGAGATGATTATTACACATTTTACTTGCTCAAACTCTACCACTCACAAAAGCAGATATTTAAGTACAATCACAAATAAATATTTTCCACTATTGTATCTTTTTTGAAAAACTACAGTATTTGTTCTTTCAGCTGTTTTATTAACAGTATTTATATTGCAGTAGAAAACTGAACCAAGGCAGTTGTGATTTTATGTAATTAGATGAAATACAAGAGATACTGAATTCTCTGTATTTGCTGGAACAAGTTACAATTGCTTACTTGCTGTCTTTGGAATATCAAAACAAAAGAAACACTCAGACCTGATCAAATGACACTAAAAAACCTGAAAGGAAATATTCTAAGGTAATGAATTCGTGATGCTGAAGAGATAATGATAGCATGAAGCATAGAATAACGTAGTTATCTAATATGACATGCCTATTTTATCAACAGCAGCACCCAAGTAAAATTAAATTGCAATCACTTATGTAAAGTTTTTGCAAGAAAACAGAACACATTTATCTCATTGATATTACTTACCGATTCTGTTGCAAATCCATGTACTGTATATTTACTCCTCCTTTAATATCTTCATAGTTACTTTCAGAACCCTAAAAAATAATACATCTGACTTAAAACTATATATAAATATAAGCATATATATATAAACTATATATAAATAGGCTATTAAACAAACACACAAACCCTTTCCAGTTGAGCTGGTTCTTACCCAAATTGCATCTGTAATATGTTCTTTCAGGATCCTGTTGATATCCCAGCTGAGGATATAACGTTCTGATGAATCATCAATCTCCCATTTGTTTAGATTTGAACTTGTTAGCATATAAAAGCTTGATCTCTCTTCATCCCAAAGAACGCTAGAAATCTGCATTTAAAAAAGAAAAGCTAAAAAGGCTAAAGCAGAGCCTTAATATTTGGATATTACAATCTACACCACTCTCAGCCCACAAAAAAAAAAAAAATTACTTTCTTGGATAACCTACAAAAGTAACACTACAAGATGAGAGTATTACAATAATTTCCAAGAGAAGTCTTATTTTATAGATATAAGAATATAGGAAGTATGTTTCTCATACTTTCTTCCAACTCCTGTGGAGTTCACTGACAAAGCTCAACCCAATCACCAGCCCTTGGTAGCCCTAAATCAGAAAAGTACAATTACAGGTTACTTTTAGCTTCTTCAAGTAGTAATGAGGCTATTACTAGAAAAAAGCAAGACTTTGAATCGTTGCGTATTCCCCAGGAAGTATTACTACTTTAAAATCTCCTTTTATTCAGATCTGAAGAGCAAGTAAGCTAAGCATTCTCCTTTACAAAGCATACAGATTTGTATGGTTCCTGTCTTTCTTTCATATTGCAAAGAAATATAAGTAACATGAATGAGTTGAGTCTTGTCTCATTTTTGGTCATTATACATTCTTACACACTCGTTTTCTTTTTTCTTTCTTAAACACTGAGGCTAGAAATTACAGACAGAAATTAAAGCAGATTACTGTATGAATGTTCTTCAAGCTTACCACAGCATCATGTCCAGGAGACAATATACCCAGAAGAGAAGAAACCTTCCTACCAATTCCAGAAAACATGCCCTGACCCTGTGGCAGGGCATGCTGATGAATCTTGCCAGAACTATCTGGTATCAGTCGAACTAGCTGGCCTCTGGAAGATGATAAAATAAAGCTTCCTCCCTAAAAAAAAAGTAAAAGCAACTATATTAAAAAAAAAAAAAAATCACATTCCTGAAACAATTCTATTGTCAGATAAAATTCTTTATGTCAGCTTATAAGCGTAAACACTAAACAAGAACAAGACACAAGGCATCCATAGTACTTGAGAGCTGGCAAAGTAAAAAAAAAAAAAAAAGCATTCATCACAAAGACTGTTTTAAAAAAGTATACTGTGAGCTGTATGCTGCACTGATTCAAGCATAGCGAATAACAGAAAATTTTTTTAATTTTAAACCGTATTTTTGAAAAATATGAAAAGAAAATATATTTAATCAATCTCTACAGGCACTACTACATGTAACATTCATATGTTGAATTATGAATTAAATAACATTCGACTTTTATGTGTGCAGTTAAAACATGAAGTGTTACTGAGTACATTATAATTTTTTTTTTCTTTTAAATAGCATCCTATCCTACAGGACACTGATCTAACTGAACTGCGTAACAAATTTTTAATCTGGTTATGTCAAAAAAGACTGGGGTAGGTAATTGAAAAATCAATTGTGCATTAGTGAATGCATAACTAAGAAAAGATATTACAATGCTAGTGCCAGATCAGGAAATAAAACAATATGCAGATACAAGAAAAAAAGTTGTTTTCTGTTCGGGTATTTTTGGTCCGGGTTTTTTGTTGTTGATTTTGATTTTTATTTTGCTTTGTTTTTTTTTTTTAAGAAATAATAAGCATTAGCACTAAGTCAAACACTGGACTGGTACTTAGCACTGGTAGAGAATCATTTTCTTACCATTGCATGACATTTTAATCCATGAAACTCCATTTCAGTTTAACAACAGAACTAAAATCTCTTGTAATCCTAACGATGAAAAACAGTGTTACCTTTGCACTAAGAAAATGTGAAATCTTGTGCATTATGCAAAATATGCACTCCTTATATACCTTATATAGGAATATATATCTATGTATATACACCTTATTTAGGAGGCATAGACTTCTGCTAATGCATCTCTTGCCTGCCCTAATGGGTGCATCTACATTAGCACTTTAATTAATAACAAGAGTCTGTTTCTGAAGCGACCTTCTGCAAGTCCCCATGTACTGCCTGCTGGATCACATCACATCAGAGCAGTCTGAGCGCAGCAGCTGTACACCCTTCAAATAAAACTAAACTGAAAGATGGGCTCTGACCACTAACAGATAACTCATTTCATGCAGCTAGGCTGGAACTAGGTTAAAATAACAGCCCCCTCTCCCCATATGGCCAGTGTAGATAGTGGCATTGAGTCAGGTTAAATCAGCCCAGTGACATGATGACTAATTAAATAGGGTTGTCATATATGTAATAGACCTTTAATAAAGCTTTAGAACACTGATTAATTAAAGGGTTCTGCTCTGAAAAGAAAAAAAAAAGTTCCTCTAGCTTTGAATTCACATTGATGTCAATGTTTCAACTACAGGTGTGAGACCATCTTGCTTTCCTCATCTTGATATCTGAAACTTGGGCACAATTCCACTATAATAGGGTAGATACATATTAGTGTTTCTTAACATCTTGAAACTCTTAAGAAATTCGTCATTAAGATCACTATCCTCTTACTGGGTTTATGAATGCTTATGACATGCTGATGCCCTAAAAAAATATTTATAATACAGGATATGAACAGTACATGTCGAAAAGGTCATGAGATAAAATGTAATTTAATTGATAACAAGTAGTTTTGAAGACAACACATATTGTAACAGACATTGAATTTTTGTATATATTCCATTTTGAGAGTTTTCCCCATTTAGCCACATCAACAACAGAAAATAGAATTTCTGAGAACAAGTCATAATATACTTGTTCATTACTTTCATGCAGAAATCTCTCAAATTCAGTCACTAGGGAGCTATGCCACAAGATGTTGAGTGTGTGGTCAGCAGATTCAGATGAAGCAGTTCTCTGTGACAGCAGGGTTTCTACCCCTAGAAGTAATCACAGTAGTAATACTGACACTCCTCATAGGCTGAGGTACCGAACTAGTCCTCTTAACCTTATGCTTGAATCCTGCATGCTTCCCTGACTTTAACATTATTATTTATGACTACCAGTCATCTCTGCTACTTAAGATCATCACAGTCATCAGCAATCTCTGAAATTACTCCTCAGCATGTTTGACAGCTTGCTTTGCAGCATTTATTGGAGATTTAGGACTGTTAATGTAAAGCATGCTTTTTAATTTTTAAATTAGGAATTGAAGCAGTATTTTAATACAAATCATACTGTACCTTTACTGCTGTTAGGAAACTGCACAGAGAGCCTCCAAAGTCTGTGAAAGCCTCTGTATAGGAACCTTCATGTGCAAGATTGGGCCAGTAGCGCACAGAACCTTCACTGGTAGCAACCATTATTGCCAGAGACTTGAAGTGAGAAAATAATTAACAGAACATGCACATGATTATTATCAGACTTGCAGCTTTAACAAAAACATGTTATTTTAACATATCAAGATTGTAGGTGAGAAACACAAAAAAGTAGTAAATACATATGGATGCACACTGACAAACCTAGAACTGAATTGCAAAATAATTCTGTAGCACAACTCAATATGTGCAGGGAATGTTATACTTGCTTATTTTGCTAATAATAATATTTTCTACTGGTTCTTGTTCCTGATAATTCAGGGTCTGCTATTGAAATAGAAACAAAACTTACATTTGTAATACATCTGTGGAGAATTCCAGATCCCAAGAGTTATAAGCTACTATGGAAGACTTAAAATGCAGACTATAATTTAAGAAAGAAACTGCTCTAGTGTCATTAAGAGAAATATCGAATCACACAGGTGTGCCCACATTAGGGCTCCTGACTCAGGAAATCACTCAGAGACCAAATTCAAAGCATGAAGCAAGAGACTGTGTTCAAGTAGAGATTTAGACAGAAAGCATTTTACCTAATCTACTGTTGTTGGAAAAAAAAAAAAAATCAATCACAGAACAATAGAAGAACTGTAGCACAGAGCTATTCTTGATCTCCTTGGAGTTTTCTGATTTTTGACTAGACACATGTCTTCACAAAGGAAAGCAGTAGGCTAATGAACATCGCAACAATTAAAAAAATTCCACAGAATGCATTGTCCTTTGTGATTCCTACCCATTATTTAACAATTTTCATTTTAGTGAAATATTTTCTACCACTGTTATTTCTACTTCTCTCTATAAAATCATAGTACCATGCATAGCTCACAAACTGAAGAAAGATGGAATAATAAAAAAAAAAATAATCTTAGTTTAGGTGTATTAATTCTTCTTGAACTTCTTTGGGTATGACTAAGTCATAGTGCATTTAGAGTTTTATGAGCTAACCACAAGATACTAAGATTGCTTTTCATCATCTGGAAGCGTAACACAATAACAAATCCAAAGAATAGATCCTATCAGACTCTGTGCTGCTTCTTCCTTCCAAAGACAACTGCTTATCCATTTTTATTAGAGCACCACATATATTAACTGAAAACTATACCCAAGCTGAAAATGAGAGCTTCTTTCCTTCATGAATGACAGTAACAGACACATCAACATACTTTCAGAAAACTTAACTGATCTTCAAACCTGACCCTCTAGCACAGTATATTATGAAAAGGCACTTAGGAAAAGTAATTAAATCATCTGTCCTCCCAGCACCCGCTTCCTTATAAAGACCAGCCAAGGGACGGTGCTGGTGTTTGCTTCTCACCCATGCATACTCAGAATTAAACCACTGCTGAACAACTTTTTCAGCCAGCATGCATTTAAATTGCACTTGCTTAGACTGAATATTCAGATTGCCTTGGTGTTTGTTAACACAATACTTCTTAGTTTACTGTATTCTTGTTTGTTATGAAAGCACACCAAGTAATCCTGAGGAAAACTATTATTTAAACTGATCCTATAACATGTAAATGGTGTAATTTGAAAAGACTAGCAGAATTTTGTTTATTTCAAACATATTTATTGCGAACTATCAGTCCTGACCTTTTGAATAGATAGTACACCACCAACTGCAGTTTTCAAATAAGTACTTGATAAAATAGGATATATGCAAAGTTACTCTAGAAGTATTTTTAAACACTAAAATTTAAAAGTTAATCACCTGCAGAGAAGGCGCTTCACCTGAGGAGGTGAGACAAGATATAGCTGCTAAACTAGAATTCCACTGGAAGTCACTGGGTGGCAGCTGCAGTTCCTTGCACAGAGATAACTGTAAGAAAAGAAAAAGATGCCATAGTAAGCATAAGACTGGAAGAATTTATTCCTCTGCCACAAAGTCTTTAGGTATTTTGACCCTGCTAAAAATTTTCAACTAGCCCAGGCACTGTAAGGGAACCAAAAGAAACTCACAAGACATTTGCAGCAAGGTTGTCACAACCAGCAAACAGATAAAAAACACCTACTTGTACATTTTCAAACATCACTGTTTTTCTTTTAGTTATTTCTGTTTCTCACAACGGTACAACGCTGAATTATTTCTTTCAGAAGTGCGTGAAGTGCATGAACTAGAAGCACCTAGCTCACTAGGTACTAACAGAGCAGGTAAGGGTAACACTCCGCTCTCCCCTCCTAACCCCCTCCCACGCCCCCAAAGTTCAACAACCAGGAAAAGTTTAATCCCTTGAAAAATCCCTACAAGTACCAGAATGCATATACCTGACACTCCACTGTAAGGCAGAATCTGTATAATTAACATACGTTGCACTAATTAAAGATACTGAATTTATAACTACAGGTTCCCTCTGACCAGCCTTGCTATTCACCGAAACAATGCTGAAAGAAACACTGCCATGGGGGGGGGAAAAAAAATCCTTGACATAAGAAACCTAGATGAAACATATGTTCAGCACAGCTGAAACAAACCTTTTTTTTGTTTTGTTTTGACAAGTTGAAAATCAGTCCCAGAATAATCTAAACCAATCTGTAACATATCAACTAGTTTCTAACTATTAAAATAAGCTTTATCAAGACCAGGACTACCTAAGAGACACACCTATTAAAATGCAAAGAATTAACCTTAGTGTTATGTGAGAATTAAAAATGAAGAGAGACTAGAAAAATGTTAAGCTTCCTTAAAAGCTTGATCCCACTGCTTCTGGAGGAAACCAGACAAACTTCAATTTATAAAGAAACTTGTTTTTAAAAAATATAACTGAATAACTTGTTCAACTAGCATAAAACAGAAGTTTTTCCATCTTCATCTTTCAGTTACCTTAGCTACTGGAGATTGACCAATCTTCCAAATAATCAGCCTCTCTTTATGGACTAGCCAGGCCCATCCACTTTCATCCACTTGAACACTCAGCTGGTCATCAGCTACATAAGAAGTAATTTTTTTTAAAGCATTCAGATTTTTAAAACACTGCAGAGTAACCTTAAGACCAATAAACTTTCATTGTCATATGAAAACAAGAAATACATTTTCTATTAAATTAAATTCCATGTTAGAATTTCCATGTATTTGATTAAGACAGCAAATTACTACATATAGTTTAAAAATCCATTTGACAAATGCTCAGCTTTTGAGTGAAAAGTAAGACAATCCTAGAAGCTATTTCCATCAATTTACAGAAGATTATAAAAGGTTTATAAATTGCTCAGCAATTTTCAGGATTATTTTTAAGATACGCATTTTTGGTTCTTCTTGTATCTATGATAAAAAGAAAACTTATCCACATGGAAAAATTGCTTAGGAGACCAATTTCTTGAACTCAGGGAAAGGTTTAGAAATGATAACAAATGTGGGTTAAAAATAAATTTTAAAAAAATTAAAGAGTCCACTCCAGGACACAACAGAATCAAAACAAGCATTAAAGGTGAGAAAGAACCACTAAGCAAAAGTTTCTAAAAAACTACTATTGGCTTTCTTTATTATCCTGGATTTTACGATATATTGGTTAAGACAGCACCTGAAGGATATTTACACACATCCATACTCACATGGGTGCTATTACAATTATAGTTACATGGCTAACCAAGTTGGATTCAAACTAAGGCACAAACATTTCCGTTTCCACTGTAAAGTCAGCATTTAAATGGCATCAACAACATGTTAACTCTTCTCTCACCCGTCAATTTTCATGAGAAAAACAGCAGATAAAAGCAGTTCTTACCATCAGCCTTCTTCAGGGCTTCCATAACCTTAACAGGCAGAGAGGATCCAAAAGCCTTAACATCATAGTTAATAGTCTCACTGGCTGAGGGATGCTGGATAACTCTGGTAGGAGTTGCTCTTACACAAAACGAAAAGTTATAGTTAGTCTTCTATTGTTTTGTTGGTTTATGTAAAATAAACATGCTCCCTCTGGGAGCACCATCTAAAGCAGTAATTTGGTGGCCTCCCTACAAGTTGTTAGCGGTCGTCAAACTCCTTCAGTCTTTGAAGAACTCATTTTGAATATGCATTCCTCCCCCAGCAACAAAATTACTGTTCAACTTCTCTACGTTCTGGTTATCTATAGAATAAAGCTATCCACAATGCCAGGGGAAGTTCAAGTTCTTCCCTGACTGCGGGGCCTGTTTCCATCCCCAGTTCTAACACCGCTGGGCAGCGCGCACCGTGCAACACTTTGAACACCCATGGCAGCTTGGATCAGCTAGCACTTCTGCTGCCCTTGTTCTGTGTGGAGACTGCAGTTCTTACCTGTTTCAGTCATTATTTGTTTCATGATACAATTTATAAAAGCTGCTTTGCATCTTCCCCCACCTTCTTTCTCTGGAACAGCATAGGTCTGCCTTTTCTTCTGCACACGATTAAGTGGCTAAATTTCTCTGCTTTTAGAAGATACTGCTTTTTTTTTTTTTTTAATTCTCCTCACAAGTAAAATAATGTCACAGACCTCCCCTGTGTGAAATGCCAAAAGATGATGATACACAGCTAGAAGTGTGGAAAAACACCATATTAAACAGACCTGAAGTAAAAGCTCCCCCAAACTGAAAATGGGCAATCTTGTCTATTTCAACAACAGCTGCTCCTGAGAAAAGAGATTCTGAACCACTGAAATTGATGTGGGACTCATGTTAAATCTCAGTTTTGATTCATATGGAAGGGAGAAGAGGGGAAGCTGGGGGGTGGGAAATGCCTAAACTTTGACTATTTTATCTTCTTTTTAAATACAGAGGTTCTTATTATTTTCCTATTTTTCCTATACCAGTGATACATCTGAGGAACCCTTGAACTCAAATGCTAATAAGAGATATTTATAACACTGAACATGTGGTATCGTATGTTTATAGTTTTAATGTACAATACCACTTTTAAAGACCCTTAAAACTGTTCAACTATAACATGTTTCAGTCAGAATTTGGTGCCATGAGAACAGAGCACATCAAATATCTTACAAAGAATCTGAGAGTACCTGAGAAACCACAGACTAATGAAGTCTTACTACTCCTGTAGGAAAGTAAATGAGCAAAGTGAGTAAACATGGATTAATAACTTTCATAGATTTTTTTTTCTTTTTCCTTTTCATACAGAAAAGTCATGCCTAATGGTTCCATCAGAATTTTCTGAAAAAGAGTCAGTGAATACCAGCCAGACAATATTAAGTACTTGAATTTCCCCAAATCTTTCAAAAACATCCCTTATCAAGATTCCTAAAGAAATCAAGCTGAGAGACATGAGGAAGTCTTCCTTGTAGACCAAACCTGGCATAAAAGAAAGCAATAAGAAAAATAATACAGAGGAAAAAAAGACTACTTTATACACTGCAAGAAAGTTTCCATTCTATACACCTGTAGCGGTGCGTAAAATCTTCAGCACAGCCGTAAAAGAAACAAACTGCCAGAGTGACGGTGTCTTGACAGTACAATATTATTTAGGACAATCAAAGAGCAAACAGAATACCCGAGTTACTAAATACAGAACAAAAGGCAAAACAGAAAACATCATGAAAACTCCACACACAGTTTCCTGAGTACCGGGATAACCTAGCATGCACACATTGCAGAAGGATATTGTAGAAAAACTACAGAAAAGAGATTGAAGGATGATTAGAGATACAGAGCATCTTACAATACATCCCAACAGAAAAACAAATGGCAAAGCTGCCTTTGTGAAACAGCAGTGCTGTAACCTGCAATGGCTTGAGCGTGTAAAAATGAGGCAGGGCTTGCAAGACAGAAGAAATATTTTGTTAAACCTTCCCGTCTAGATAGTTGAAGCGAGAGCTTTCAGGCAGAGCCCTCTCATTAAGCTCATTTAGAAGTATGCCTTAGTACATTTACACAGGGCCAATACAATCTAATTGCTGACTATTACACGTGACCAAGTGGCACTTTTCCCCCTCCTTTTACTCAGTAAGGTCAAATGATTTTATCTCACTACAAGCCTCCGTGGTCTGCACCTGGGTTTTGGCTGTGTTTGCAAGGCTCAAGAAAGAGATTCAGATGGCAAGCACCCGAAGGTTCCGATCTCTTTTTTTTTTTTTTTTTTTTTAAAATTATGATACTTTTTTTGCTACTCTCTTCCATCCCTACCCTACCTTCCTATT
>NW_009260484.1:3200562-3231726 GCF_000687185.1 Egretta garzetta
GCCACCCTCACAAATACATCGTAGTTGTCAGAGGGTCCAGCAGGCGTTAGCGCAGAGCTGCCCCGCTTCTCCCTGAGCTGCTCCCGCCGCCCCAGAGGGGGACGTTCCTCGGCGGAGGGGGAGAGCAGCACGGGAGCGCTGCAGGCCCTCGGGCACGTCGTGGCCTCCGGAGGGTGGCTGGCGTAGTAGCCATTTCGGGAGCCTGAGCGGCCGCTTCTGCTCGCTGGACAGCATAGGCAACCAAAGACATGGGTCACCTTGCTCGGGCCTTCCTGAAGGAGGCCGGGTCCTTCGGGACGCTCCCAGAGGGATTCATAAGGCTGGGTTTGGGAACCTCTTTCACTCAGCCCACGCAGTTCTGGCGCTAACCGACTCGAGCAGAGAAAGGTGGCTGGGTACGCTCAAAAAACTGCTGTGGAAAGACCGTGGCAAACCACCTTCTGGCACTTTTGGAAGGACGTGTTGTCTGCTAATAGAGTTGCCTAATACTTAAAATAGCCTGTGCTGTAACCTGTGTTTGTTCCCAAATGCTAATAATAAAAAACCTACAAAGAGAAATACTCCATGCAAACCTTTGCATGTTTCACATCTCTGTTAAGAAGCAATCATGCACTACAACTGTAGAATTAGAATTCAGTCTTAAAGGGGAACTAAATTTTCTCATTTAAAGAAAAAACTGCATTTGTATGAAAAAGCTTTCAGAAAGTACATATGTACCATCTACTTGGGGAAGAAGTTGAGTTGTATGTATGTTATCAATGAAGCTAATTAGTTAAGATTAACTAAAAGGGGAATATTCCAAAATTTCCCATCATTTTCCAAAAATATGTTCTTTGACTAGAGTTATGGCTGTTAAGCTTTCTGCATGGATTGTGATCCAATATGACTGAACCTGAAATGCAGAGGAGACAACCTTGAGATACTTCGCCTGGCAGTGTTGAAGTGTGAGGGACCCGACTGTTTCAGTGCTTCGCCTTTTAACTTCACTCTGTGTCCTTTTGCTTTGATTTTATTAAGCAAAATGTGAACATTTAGGGGAGCTTCACTATACTGTTACATTGATGTAGTATCCTTCTGCATAGCCTTCTCTGTTATACTCCATGTAGCGATGGGAAATCATCACATTACTGTTGTTTCATCAAGAAAAGCGAACAAACCAAAACAGAAAATGCACACACAAACAAGCAAATCGGGAAAAACTGAGTAAAGGTCAAGCGGTCATCCGCATTTAAAAAGTCCGGTTTATAGCAATAAATTGTCCTGCATAACATTTTCTGAGATTTAAAAAACACAGGGGAATTCTAACAGTCTTTTAGAAACTATTATTTGCTCTTCTATGGGAGAACCCTAGAAATTGCAGTCTTGTCTTCTCAGTTTGTTTTGAATGGAACATATTTATAGGACATATTCAAGGATGTATTCAAGACCAGGTTGGATGGGGCTCTGAGCAACCTGATCTGGTTAAAGGTGTCCCTGCTCACTCCAGGGGGGTTGGACTAGATGACCTCTAGGGGTCCCTTCCAACCCAAAACATTCTATGATTTCCCAACGTCCATGAACGGTGACATTCAAATTATTTTAACAACTGAAAGCCCCCCTTCACATCTCGTTTCTAAAATATTTAAGATGATGCAGTGTGAGCAGTCGGTTTTGGTGACTGAATCCTATATACACTTTGCTACGCTTCCTCAGGGAACTACTCGGCTTCCTCTTGCTGTCCCTGCCCTGTGTTAAAGAGCTCCACCTTCAGGAGAGAGGATACAACTCCACCTTTAAATCTCATTTTCGACACAGAAATACTTTATATTGATACTGGTTAGAGACAACCAGTTCTTGAACTGGGACTCGTGTGGTATTTGTTTTTCACATGAAAAGGTGACTGTCCAGCTGGCAATTTTGACAATACTGACCTAGTGGGAACTTGAATGAAGAGAATGGAAATAGTGGACTCGAGTATTAGAGCCACAACTTCAAAATATATGGGATTAATAATCTTTTTAATTCTGTTTTTTATTTACTGATGGATGGATGGATAGAAAAACAGTGTAGAAAATACTGCTTGGGCAGACTAGCCACAAATAGCTGCCTACCTATTTAGAAAGAAAATTAGTTTGAAAGGATAGCAGCAAACTCCATCATCTGCAGAGCAAACAAAATTCCCATGAACTGGTTACCTGAATATGCCTTATGGGATTACACTGATGTTTAAACAAGGATGTGTATAGAAGATCAGTACCATTTTCTTCTTCATAAGATATGTAATGTCTTGCCCATTGGAATACAGAGTTCCCTAATAGATCAGAGTATTAATCCATTGGATCATTGCATCATGAGTTTAAGACTCTTCAAGCACATGGAACAAACTGTCCCCGTTCAAGACAGCTGAAAATGTTGAGCAGTGGAAACGCAAAGACAGAACTGGTGAAGATCACAAAGGTAGGATATTCTCTTCCATTACTCCCCTTATTGGAGTCCACTCCCTTTTCAAAGATTCCAATACTGACAGGAAAGAGGCTTTCTCCATCAGAGCAAAAAGTTGCATTAACTGCTTGAAACCCAAGTTGAAAGAACTTTAGGTCTTTCAGAGATGCCAGTGATTCACTGTAGTGATGATGTTGTGATCAGTACTCTATTTAAGCATTAAAATAAATAGTTTAATAAGTAGTTTAAGTAATAAAGTTACTCAAGACACTTTATTTTCAGTGTCTTATTTCTCTCTGGAAAACATTCATGCTGTCAAGAATCAGAAAACTAATTAGGAACACAGTAAAGGCATTAAGTGTACATTGAGAGCTGACCTTTCATTAAGTCCCAGACTACTGAACCCTAACTAATACATTCAATTTAGCAAGGCAGTTCTAAAAGCAATCAGATGCAGTATTTAAGCCCCAAAAGTCATGACTGGGTAGCGAAAGTTAAGGAAGGAAATAGTTCTGGCCTCCAAGGCGAGGGTAGAAAAAGGCAGTATTAATAAAAGACTTCAAAATTATGCCCATAGGTATCAACTAAAATGTGACAACTAGAGATAGAAACTGAAAAATGTTTATATTACATATTTGGTATATGTGTGCATGTAAAATTAATTACATTTATCTTTGAATGCCTGGGAAATCATCTTCACTACTTTTCCACATGGAGGAGATTATGTTTAGGCTGAAGTTGAACACTAGTGCGTGCAGCACGAGGGAGAGATGGTCTTACATCATGTGCTGTACCAGGGCTACAAGGACACTTTGAAACCTCTACTGATTCTGAGTAAGCTCTGGCCTTTCCTTCAGGAAGCATTGGGTAAGTTTAATTTGACTTAAATTGTATTTACCTGCAATCAAAAGCATTCCTGAGAACCTTTTGGCCTTTGGAATACACTAGGAGTAGCACAGCTGTGTGAGCAGCTCGAGCTGTTAGGTATTCCGTCCCTCATGGAACCCAACCTCTTCCTACAAACAGCAGCTTAAACAAAACAAATAGCAGATACACAGTATTACTAAAACCTGAAGGGGGCAACGATGGAAAATACAGTCAGTGAGTGCAAGAAAGTTTGGTTTATACTTCTTTCTGATGCACAGATACCCTCACGTTAAGTCTTTTCTACATTGCGTAGCCCCTTTATGCCCTATGGACCACGCTACACAAGGCAGCAGCACGAAACAGTGCTCCTCAGCAAAAGACGCCTGTCAGGACTGTTAGAGATACACCAGCAGTTTCTACCTTTGACAGGAAGGTCTTCACCTCTTGTAACAAAAAGAATGCAATACTTCCATTTTTCCTTTTTCTCACACTTTTTTCCTCATTAAGCTACTAGGGTGCCTACGGTTCAAAATGCAACCATATCCAGTGTTGACTAGCACTGCTAGTATACAGCACGCCATGTGCACACGTCACATACGTTGTACGTGTGTAAACCACAAATCTGAAGTTGTCCAGCAAAGCTTTCTACTTGCAGATTCTTAAGAAACTTTGTTTTCTCACCTTGCTGAGGTCTGTGGTTTGTTCCAAGAAGTATTGTGAGTGGTGTTAACCTGAATAAAGTCTGTTATCCAGTGTACCTGTTGTGACAGACATTTCACCTTTCTGTGGACTAGAGCTTTTCTATAGCTTTTCACACTTTTCTGTAGACTGCAACACCTGCCAGAACAACTAGTGAACAAAAGACATAAAACATTCATTCAGTTCAGCTGCAAGTAATTCCTGTAACCTGTGCAAACACATGAATAAAGGGGCTCGTTGCATCTCACATAAGGAGGGATTACATGAGTAAAGATTACAGTTCAAGCCTCTCTAAATACATTACAAAGAGAATAATTGGTAGTCAACACTGACATTAAACATTACGTCATTGGTATTTCTGGCATATCTTTAATACAATATCTGCTTCTAGTAAAACTATACCAGAAGATAAAATTACATCTGGATGTACTTTTATTTTCATTCCTTAGCACAGGGGTCTCTTTAGCATATTCACTATGTTCCACAAAGTGCCACTAATGGCACACAAGAGAAACATTTTAAGCTTGCCCAGTGCTATGTATCTCACCTATTGCCAATAAAGTTTTCTAGCAACAAATTTCCCTAGCATAGATGAATTTTGATGTGACCTGGAAAGTTTTTAGCTTTTTAAAATTACCTTGTGGGGTTTTGCATCTTCAGAAAGTCTAGAGAGATTCTATTGGAAGAGATTCTTAAATTAGAAACGTGAGGCCTACTCTTTACTGCAAAATGTACCCTCCTGCATTATTCAAATTAATGTAATGCTATTATTTTATTAGTTGTCCTTGAGAAGGTAGTTTACTAGTTGTCCCTAATAAGGTAGTTAGGCAAAACCTAGAAATTCTATGAATGAAATTTTAAGTAACAATAAAGAATTTAGCTGTGCCTTAAAAAAGGACAAGAACTTACACATATGAGCATGTTCTTTTGGACGTCATCTTGGAAATTAAGTGAAACTAAAGAACTGGGGAAGTAGAGAAGGGAAGAAAATGCATGCAAATTTTAGATTTTCCTATGCTGACTTAATATACTAATGCACTTCCTTTGTCCTTATGTAAAGTCAGGTTTTTTGTTTGCTTGCTTTTTTGTTGTTCGTTTTTTAAAGAACTTCCCTCCAACTCATGCTTCCATACCCTCTAAAATGTGTTCTCATATGTAATTCTCTACAGTAACTGTAGATGGTGATCATAATCAACTTTCATATTTCAGAACAAACCGTAACTGAAAGAACAGTGCCATGGAAGTCAGACAGAACTTTCAGAGTACGCTAATTTCATGCATTTTTGAATTCCAGCATTTTAAGACTACTGACAAGCACAGAAAGCATCCTTGAAAAGGGAAGAGACAATGATATGAAAATGGTAAGATTTGTCATTTAATTACCCTTAAAATACTGAACTTACTTGAGAATGCAGCACATCATCATACAGTACATTACAGCAAACAAGATTCTAAATGGTCTCAAGACAAAGCAGAAAACACTATACACTCAAATTATCTCAATGTGATAGACATTTTAAAAAGTTGCAATAATTATTAAAAAGCTTTCAATAAAAAGTTTAAACACATTTAAGCTTCAAAAAGAGTATTTTGTACATTTTGGAAAAATAGAACATTTACTTTACATAGCTGAAACATAAGTTATATTCTTTGTAGTTTGTAAGCTTCCATTATTCATACATTCTCTCATACCTTTTCTTTTAATACATCCTTTTCTCCAGATTGTAAATCTAATGCAAAAGTATCACTATTCTGAAGAAAAGCTTGTTTCTGCATTAGTTTCCTGAAAAGTCCATTTGGATTTGCAAGTAATTCCTCATGTTTTCCACATTCAAGAATTTTACCCTGGCCAAGAACTGCAACAAAATCAGCATTCTGAATAGTAGACAGACGATGAGCAATAATTAAGACTGTCCTCCCTTCCATCAGTCGGTCCAGAGCTTCTTGCACTAGATATTCATTTTCAGCATCCAAAGCACTATTAAGAAATGGGAAGCAGGAAGGGGAGAGAGGAGGATATTTGTTATTTTAAGACAAATTAGGTTTGTATGCATTAGGCTTGTTATGCTAAAACTGCAAACCCTTGCTATTGTTGGTGAAGATGAACCAATGGAACTCCAGGAAAGTTTCGTGAATATGCTTAGTGCACACATCCAAGTTACAGGCATTACATATTCTCATATGCAAGAATATTCATGGAGAAATAACACTAAATTAATTCAGTGGAAAAAAAAAGTTATACTGCAGTATAATCACCTCTCTTTAATACCAACATCTTTATTTAAACTGAAGATACAAAAAAGCTTTAAGTAGTTCAAAAGTTTCAAGTTTCAAAATCAAGTTAACGTATTACAAATTTAACTCCATGAAAAATTACAACACAGTGTACCAGCTATCCTTTCCACTTTGCATAAACAGCTTTTTTCACAGGTCTCCTAACCAGTTCACACATTCTAGAAAGCACATTCTTTTTGTGGGAAGAGAAGAATAAGGGGCTAGATAATTTGTGCAAGGGCATGCAGAGAAAGAAGAGAGAAGACCTCACATATCTGAATTTTACAGATAATTTCTAAGTTGCTGTTTATTTTCTCTCTTACCTTGTTGCTTCATCTAACAGAAGAATTTTAGGGTTCTGAAGAACAAAGTAAAATTGGTTATAATAACAATTAGACAAGATCTGAATATTTATATCAATAAAAAACAGGATTCGTATAGCTTAAAACTCCAAGTAAGGGTACTTATTTCATCAAAAGAACTGAGTGTCATTCAAAGCATTACTTAAGAAGTCCAAATGCTAAGAGGACAAAACAGAAACAACACTCTTCCATCTTCAAATTTTGCAAACTAAAGTAAAAGAACGCTATTACCAGATCACTGTTTGAAAGATACAAACTAAAGGTGGGAAATGATTTTTAATGTATACTTGGCAGCACTGTATTTACTGCTCTTATATGGGTGTTTCACAGAGGCTGAGCTACCCTCTGCTTGCAGTCAGTCTGCTATATATAACTGTCCAGTAACAAAAAAACCCTGCAAAAACCTACCAACAAGCAGTTTTTGACCCCCAGATGAAATACATAGTACTTAAGAACTAGCATTTAAGAACTCTTCTCAATTAAATAAATAATAAAAAAATTGCCAGCACTCAAATCCCTAAGAAGCCTTTTCTGAATTACAGCCCATAACCCAAACTTCTTTGATTAAGTTGACAGTAAAAGCTTTAGACTTTATCTGGAAGAGAAGGGACTCCACTGCACCCCCAAACACACACATATCAACTACTTGTTTATTTTTCACAACTTCCCCCCACCCCAAATAAAGTCTCTACTCCCCATGAACTGCACTTGACATGAAATGCAATCAGCTTTTCAGTATCCATGGTGAAAGAGAACTGGTATAATGAAAAATTCCCAGTAATCTGGCAGAACTGGGCATGCTAGGATGCTAGAGACCACCACGCAGCTTAACATGAATGTAAGTTGGGTTCAGCAAGGCTACAAATTTCCAGCTGAGCATCAGCTCCAAACTGCCCCTCTGTGAGGCCCCGTGGCTGTCCCTGTCCTTCTGATCCTCAGAAGCCTTCTCAGATTTGTGCAGCACAGAGCCTGCCCTAAAGCTAGACCATGCCAACCCTTAAAAAAAAAAAAAAAAAAAAAAAAGAAGACACAACATTGTGCCTGAAATAGTATCTTGTCCCAAATCCAGACCAGCTCCCGTCAAAGCCAAGACAGGGCATCTACAGTGCTAGTAAGCTACAGCCCAGAAAAATCAACTCATGAGTGACAGAGATCTGAACACAGAGATGGAAGTGTCATGTATGAGTTTACTAGCACCACATTCTTAAACTCTTCCTTCATCCTTGACCTTTACACAATCAGTCTTGGCAAGAACTATCAAAAAACATGACTGAAAGATGGGAAGAAGCACTTACATAAGTAAATTGTCTTTACTTAAACCACTCAGCCCTTTCAAACTTTCTCATTAAAGTAAAAGATACAATTTTCTTTTTAAGTAAAATAAAAATATTTTTCCACCTCTCTCATTGAAAGACCTCCTCCTTTTTAACCCTTCCCACCTCCCCACAAAGTAGGTAAATAGCTATTTGGGTGCCAGCTTACCTTGAGCAGAGCTCGAGCAATTGCAATTCGTTGCTTCTGTCCACCTGGGGGAAAAAAGCTCAGTAAATTAAAACAGAAAAACAGATGTGAAGTAATTTTAACTGAATGCCTGGGCTGAGCAGAATTAGGCACACGTACTCTAGGGGGGGAATGGAGGTGAAGGAGGGATTTTTTAATACTTATGGCAGTCTATGACTTGGAGAAAAAAAAACGGTAGCAAAAAATAATAGAATTTTTACTTCATTCTATAGCATCAAGATTTTTAAAATAAGCAATATAAAGATGTACCTGAAAGCAAAATGCCTTTTTCTCCAACTACAGTGTCAAAGCCTTTTGGAAAATCTCTGATAAAACTAGCAGCATTAGCTATTTCAGCAACTTTCTGAATCTCCTCTGCAGTCACAGTAGAAGGATCCTCTGCACCATAGGCAATATTTTCAGCGATAGAACAGGAGAACAGAATCGGTTCCTGATAAATTCAAAACCATAACTAATATAATATACTAAAACAACATAAATCCCACTTACAAGGCCCAGCATTAATTTCTATTATATCCATACAAAAGAATATGTAAGCTAGAGTTAATTGAATTAAAAACAAAGAAATAAAACAACCTAACACCAAAATAGGAATTGAAAACCAATTAAAAAATAAGTTGTTTTTTTAACTAACAAAACATAATCCTCAATTCCTAGTATTTGAGGAAGAGTTCAGAAAGAGCTATTCATCCAAACATCAGAAAACCTCCCTTTGTACTTTACTACTATCACCCTTAGCAACAATGACTCTTCTCTTGATCTCTACACAGATTTCATGGCATTTTGTGCATTTAATTTATATTAAAGCTTAAAAAAGAGAAGAGGACTGGCAGACAGGACAAGTGATGTAAAATGGGAAAATGTCTGAAACAAGGTAAGTCTGCTCTGTTTATAAAATAGAGACATGCTATAGTATCAATAGCAGCATGAATCTCCTACTGGTAGCTCAGGTGGAATACATACATTCAAAAAGAAAAATGCTAATGTGCCCACAGGAAAATAAGTTTTGCACAAAAGCTTTTGGTGGCATTATTACATAAAGTAGATGTTTTGAAATGCAACATATACCCAGTTACCCTTATGCTTTTAACCAGAACATCAACCTAACAGTTATTTGCACTGCGAAGCATCTGGGGGGAAGATGGAAGGAACATACATATTTTAATTGGTCAAATAGTTTATTTTTAAGAGACCACTGAACATCCCTTTGTACTTCCAGAGTTTGGGGGTTGCTAGGAAGGGGGGACTACAAAAGTAAGTGCCAACAGTGCTGGATTTTCATGCTTTCCTAATGGAATCATGTTTGCCTGGAAATAACACAGAGCACAGAAGGTCAGTTTTCAAATGGCTATGTAAAATATGATTGTGTAACTTCCATTAATACAAAAGGTCATTAAATGTTAAGCTTTGTCTTACTTTCTTCACCAAATCATAGCAAACATCAAGATGGTCATACCTACACAATTTGCAACAATGTACTTTCCAGTCTCCACATGCACACTTTTCTTCTAAGCTAACACTCCGAATCTCTATGGTTATGTAAAAACAGACTACAGAATAATGGGACTAGCTCTAATATTTAGAAGAAAGCATGCACAACAGCAGTTATGCTGAGATGGAGGGATTTCACTGAGAAGGAAGATTATATAGCTTTAAAAAGAAGAAAAAAGTGAGGCACAGCTAAGTTGATCATACAAAATTATTCCATTCACTTAGAATTTTTTTTTCGTCCTTACCTGACTCACTGTTCCAATCTTTGTCCTGAACCACAGTGGATTTAACTGACGGATATCAAAGCCATCAACAGTGATAGTACCTTGAATTAAGAAACAGTAAAGTCAAGTGTGTACTGACAAGTACTGAAAAGAGATGAAAAAGAACCGTTGAGAACAACAGCCACTGGGGAATCGCATACTGATGGATCAGAAATATGAAGTTACGCAGGCACCACCACAAGGTAACCATACACCCCAGAGGAAAGCACGGTGCATCAGTGGAATAGTCACATTAGGACCTCAAGTGCAGGAACCCTGACTGCTTGTAAGGTGTATCCGAGATGCAAAGAATCAATTGTCACAAATGAGAGCAACACACAAAACATACCTGAGATAGGATCATACAGCCTCAGCAGAAGGGATACAATAGTCGATTTCCCTGTACCACTTGGGCCAACCAGAGCCATAACAGAGCCAGCTGGAATGGAAAGGCTAAAATCTTTGAAAATGGATGTTTCTGGACGTGTTGGATATGCAAACTCAACATCCTTGAATTCCAAAGCACCTCTGAATGTGTCTTTGCCTAACGTGATTCCCTCTGTATGACAAAGAATAAAATACAGAAACGTGAACAGAAACAAAAATCAGCTCAGCCCTCTTAGAACTTGCTTTACAGGCACCCAATAGAAGTATCTATCGCCATGTTACATGTAGGGATAATTGCAAGCCACGAGCCAGGACCACAGGGGTTACACCTCAGCCATGAGTGAATCAGTGCGATACACCACTTGTTCCTGAATGCAATTTCAGGTTGCTCACCAACAGTGAACCTGTAGGCTACCTACAGCAAGAGGGAGAATTTGCATCTTGCTAATACCTAACAATGTTCACTTCTAGTACAATTATTTGATTTTTTAAACATATTATAAGCAATTTAAGTTTTGTCAATTAGGAGCAATGAAATGAAGTGGCATTGTTGAAGGCCAAAGTCCCCTTTGCCATAGAACAGATGCAAAAAGGTAAACACTGCAAATCACCTACTGCCCTTTCACTGAGCCACAAAAGTCACCTGAAACACCCTCCTCTTTGAACAAGAGCAGTTCCCTCTCCACTACCTGTTAACTGGGTAGCTTTTAAGCAGAGGCTGTCACCGGAATAAAGCTGCTGCTAGGTTTGTTGCATTAATGGCCATTTTTTAGAATTTTTTTTTTTAAGTGGAAAGTATATTTAAGAAATTCAAGACCACAGTGTATTCAAAGACCAATCAGAGGCATAAGTCTTAGGCAACAGTTCACTAAAACTAAAATCTCAGTTTGTGAAATGCAGTAGCAAACCATCACAAATGAATGATTGCCAAAGTTAAATAAAACCAACTTTCTGGAACACATCATTTGATTTAAACAATTATCTTAAAAGACTATCAGTACTAGAAAAAGCTTATAAATAGGTAAAACAAAGAAACGTAATTTCTTAAGCCCTGTTGAATCCTAGCTAAGCATATCCATACAAAGCAAACTAAGCAGACTGTGGTGCTGCATTCCCAAAAGACAGTCTTGCTGACGAAGTTCCTACCAGTTTTATGAAAATTGGCAGCACCAGGGCAACACCCAAGTAGTATTTGTTCAGGCTAAAGCCATGTGATTCAAACCCCTTAATTCTTTCCAGATGCAGCACACAAGTAACCCCCAACTAGCCACAGCACGTGGTAGCACATGCCCCTGTTTGGTTAAACAGGGAACTGTGGATAGGAAGCACACACACCCATCAGTAGCAATCAAGATTTCACTACTCCTGCTGTTCCTACAGCAAATAATTTATTTCGCTTTTCTTTTTCTCAGATTCCCTCCTCTCCTCAGGCTTTGTTTAATGGTAGTAGCATAGAAATTGCAAAGGCAAGAGTATACAATTTCAGACTCCTTCCTTGACTTTAATACATGGACGTATGCATTGTAATTCATTTATTAGGTAAAAGCACAGTGGTCTGTAAACCTTGCTTTGGAAAAAGAACTGTATTTGCTAAATCCTGTGCTAGCAGTATAATCCTTACTATTATCAAAGTAACAAATAATCACTTATCTTTATTCTCAGTTCCAGTTATTGCACAGTCTATTCCATGGCCTGAACCACTGAAATTTACTGCAATACAGGAAGTCTGGTACCACAAGTCCTTCCTCCATATATTACTCTAAAAATATCTAAAAGCTACATACAGTGTTGTGCTTGTTTCTTGTTTGGATTCTAGATAGAGGAAGAAAAGACATAATTTGTTCCTGAGATAGCTGTTGTCATCAATAACAGCTGGGGTTCCATGAAAATAAAACCTAAGTAGCCAAGAGAGTAGACGTTTCAGGTGAGCTTGGACAGTAGAGAAATAGTCTCTTGGTTTTATTATCTGATGAGCCAGAAATGAACTATAATTGTTTTTTGAGACAAAGGTTTATATCCTTTCCTACGTATTTAGCTTATACTGAAAGGTAACCTAAAAGAAGCTTTCTGTTAAGCCTATGCTACATGGATGTCTGAAATTTTGTCCAATTTGTGTTCAGTCTATAAAATAAAGATTGTTTTCTGGGTGTCCCTATTGGCATGATTGAACAATTCAATACCTTCAGTGGGAAAGACAACTTCAGCCCCAGTACTACTGCTTACTCTACGCTGGGGTCACTGTAAAGATGAAGACCACTGAAATAATCCAGATATAAAAAAAAAAAAAAAAAAAAAAAATCACAACCAAACGATGATGAAATCAACAGTTGCACTAGGTCTGTGAAGGGCACAGCAAACTGCAGTGCGGCACTGAATAGTCAGCCATGGCAGGAAGTTTAAGCCAGCTTCATTGCTGAGGACAAGCATGTGTAGCTATCCCTTCATTAGCCAGTTAGTGGTTACCTTTTCAACAAATGGCTGCTATTCTAAGTCTGCCTCCATCCCTTGGAGACAACATTGTTACTTTTCACTAGCTATATAAAGTACACTGAAAAAAGCACACTGAAAAGCATCCTACGGACAGGCTTGCAGCTGTGAAAGGAAATGAGACAGAGGCCAGATGGTGATTTGGTGTCCCTAAGATTCAGAACTCGAGGAATTCCCATGCGGGGAGACAAAAGCAGAACAGAAATTTGAAGCACAGCATTTCAAAAGAACCCCTCTGCATCAACCAACTCAAAAGTTGCAACTCTTTTCCCTAAAGCCTCACGCAAAAACTCATTAGGTCTGTTGCATATCCTTTTCTAACTCTTACAGCAGTCTTTAAAAAGTTTCTAAATTAAAGGACCATGCAAAACTTAGAGGGAAACTACAGTGTTGACAGCTCACCTGGACTCTGCTGTATTGCATTTCTTAACATACAGAGCTGGTGAAAACTCATGTATGACTTTTGCTTAGAGGGATGCAGCTGACTAAATAAAACAGCAATTTATACAGAAAATATCTTCTACAAGAAGCTCACTGAACTACTTTGATGGAGACAGGCAAATGCTGTTTATACAAAATATACTCAACACTGGAGGGCGTTAACTAGCTTCCGAACAATACAGCTGTAAATAAAGTGTTGCTGGCAATATGTTTTTATTTACTGTATTTAAATATTATTGAATATTCTGAATTAATTCAAGGAGAAAAAAAGACACCAAATTCTCAGAAACTTCTGATTAAAGGAAATCATTATCTGTTTCAGAAGAATTACCAACGTGTCTATTTTCTTTCAAAAGAATGTAAGTTGGTACTACCCTTAAGTATTACACACCTCTTTCTGAAGTACTGACGACCAGTAAGAGAAAAATCAACCTGTGAATAATAACAAACCAAGGACCCACCATTAAATGGAAGTTGGGGCTTCCTTTCAATAAGTTCCCATAGACGTCCACCAGCACCTAGTCCTTTCATTAGTTCAGAATAAAAGGAACTTAGACCTAAACAAAAAAGCAGATCAGTATTATGCATCCATATGGAATGGAAGATATAGGGTACATTAAATTTGCATTCTACTTTTCATCACCAGCATTGAAGCATCAGATGTGTAGGGGATCTTTTACTATCAGACATGTTGATTTAAATCTTATCTAGTCTCACTTCAGACCTAGCAATAACCCTTATTGACCATTCTTATTTATATCTGTAAAACGAATCATTCTGAAGAAAAAACTAGAAAAAGTTAATATACATAAGCTTGCATATACTCAAAAGCAAAGCAACTCTTTTTCATTCATCTGTCAGGAAGAACAGCATCCAGCTTTAGAGACATAGCCTTGCATGCAACCACCTGATTTTCAGAATCATTCAGTAGAACGGAGCACTCTGAACGCCCTTCTTTGTCAGACAGGGTTATACTACTACAGGAGAGCGTGGCTGAGTCAGCCACAGGAGAGGGAGGGCACAAAACCTAAGGCTGAATGGAGGTTTGAGAAGCTCTGTGGAGAATGGACAATGTAACGAAATACGACTCCCGAGTCAGCGTGCTTCAAACATTACTGGAGAAAGCAAAAGCTAAGGACAAGGCTCGTGTATAGTACTTGGGCCCAGCTCTTAGCAGCTGTGTAAAACATCTTGGAGCTAGCGTGGCTGAAAGGCTTTCCAGCTGAAATAAACACAGAAACCAACCGAGAACCAAAAATGGAATAAGACATAAACATAAAATGTCTTATTTCATCATTTTTTGTGTGTCTTTCAAAATAGAGTAACCAGTTTCAAAATCTCTGAATTCCAACAGAATAAACCACTTCCACTTTAAAATGTGAATAGTCTTAAGTGTGATTTCAGGAGGGCAGAAAACCCAAGGTATATTAAAATAGGTTTACTGGTTTATTCTTGCAGAGCAACAAGCCCAGCCCAAGGTCATGAGTCTGTACGTGTAGACAGGGCGTTTCATCATGCTGCCGTTGAGGACTATCCGAAAGCTTGCAACACAAGGCGGTAGCCATGGTGAGAAGCTGTCTGCTTGGAAGAAAGAGCCAAAGCATCTACATCCTAGAGCAGGGCACAGGGGAGAAGGCATGAGCCTCGAGACACTGAGGTTTGCAAACTCGCAACCACTCATGAAAACCAATCCCCAATATGGACAGCAAATACTAATTAGAAAACGTTTTTAGTTTTCATAACCTGTCTTCGGTATTAGGTAGAAAACACAGCAAACTTACAACAAAAAGAGGCAAAGTCCCAAATTATGCAGTGAACTTCACAGTTCCTTGTACAAACTCCTACATATATTGATGATGACAAATACCGAGCAGACTTAGCACTTTGAAGATTTATACGGTTTGTAGGCATCAAGGCAGGCAGGCCTCTTGTGGCACGACACCTTTACTTCAGAGTCCCCATAAGAATGAGCTCTGTGCAGAACTATAGTCTTCAATAATCTTAAGTACAATTTCAAAAGATGGTCTTATCACAAATAAAGTTAATTCAATGACATTTTATCAGTGTTTCTAACTTTATTTTTCATTTATTTAATATTAATTTGTCCCATGTTTTCAAAGTGCTATGTATGCGTTGACCAATCCTGAATGATTTAAGCAGAGATTAAAAGGTTTTATTAGTTGGAACGGGTGCCATTGGAATTTTTATACTCAAGGAAGCAGGTTTTGTGAGTTTTGCCCTCAGGCGTATCTTTGTGCTTCCCACGACACCAGGCTTAGTCTTAGAAAAGAGTATAGACAAGCTACATTGCCCTGCTGGTCTATCAGAAGCAACAGACTCATTTTAAAGAAGAACCCTTCCAATCACTTGTCAAACTTCAAAGTACCTTATCTTCATTTTTGCCTGTATGTAGTAGTGAAGACTGCTCTGTCAAAAAGATGAGCAGTTTGTTTCTGGGCCAGTAGATTATGGAGTCTGAGCTTCAAGGAAGAGTCAGTCAATATGGAAAAACAAAAGGTTAGCAGAGCGCAGTGTTCTGCTGGCACTTTGTTTACTCTTCCAGCTCAAGACACTCTATACTGAATTACAGCTAAATTCTACATGCCTTTCTAAGACAGTATGTTTAACACAGACCCACATATTTTGTAAAAAATATAATACCAGTATTATTTCTTTACACAGTATACCAAGTATCTTAATTTAGAACCAAAGAAAATTAAAGTAATACGTATCTGTCACATACACACACTGAAAAAAAATAACCTCTGTATTCCTTTGGGAAAACGGAAGGCTTATATTTAGTTCTAAATTCTTATTTTCATTAACTCTTTGGAAAAAAATTATGTATGATTTCTTGGGAAGATCATTTGGAAGAGACTTTTAAGAAAGCCAGATATTTTAAGAGCTTCTTCCCTCCTGCTCTCATACTGACTGTAATGCGTTGAAGTGAAGAAAATCTAACGTCTCATTCCATACCTCCAATGCTTATTCCAACCCAGAAAGCATACATTAGGAAAGATGAGAGTTCACCAACTGTCATGTAGGCACTGCCCATTAGTAATCCTCCTTTGTATAAGACTGAGAGGACAATTAAGTTTCCAGAAAGGCCAGTCTAAGGAGAAAAAAAAAAAAAAAAAAGAGGAAAGGCAGATTTTGTCACATACATCTTAAACTTCATCCTCCAAAATGTTGTTTCAGAATTTTCCTTCTAATAAAAACTTCCCATCCTATGGGTATCTAGATTTTGAGAGGACTGAGTTAAATTTGGACAAAACCAATTCTAAACCAAGCCAACAGCCAGCCAGACATCCAGTGGCACTGTACTGTGCTACCCAACAAGTGTTCAAAAAGCAAGCAACTCTTTTTTGTTTTGTTTGGGTTTTTTTTGTTTGGTTGGTTTTTTAACCTCATTCCCCAAGACAGAAAGGAACACCAAACATTATTCTCAACCATCATTAAAGGAGAAGAGTTGATAGTCTGCAGTTATATTGCAGTTTTAGAATACTATTAAGCAAATTCAGTGAAAGCTGTTATGGAAAAATGCAATCCCACTCTCCCTCCCCCACCTGTGCACTCCCCAGCTTCCTTTGCATTGATGCTTATCTCATCAGGAAGCCAAATCTGTCAAACGCTAAGGGTGGGGAAGGTTTCCACTAGTTTAGTTCCCTGAATAGGAGGTATGGGCTCAGATAAATAGTACCAAGCTATGGGGTGTGGGGCAGAAATAGAGACTTAAACTGGCTTTGTCATACCATTGTACCTCGAGGTGCAGCTTCACAGCAATTTAGGCTGATTAAGTCCAGTCTTCCCACAGTTTCATGTAGGTTCAATTTTCACTCAAATAATTTATTTGCAGATTGTAAGCATCCTCATGAATTTTAAAATGATTGACACTTGGCATAACATAACTTTATCAAAATACACTTACTGCTCCGAAGAAGCCTGCCCGAGCTAGTGCCTCTTTTTTAGCCAGCTGTAGCACATAATCAACTTTATTTGTATACTTCTCCATTTCCACCACTTCTTGCCCAAAAGCTCGAACAGTTCTTATGTTGCCAATACGCTCTTCAGCTAACTACATTAAAGCAAAGAACAGAACAAATAGAGACACACAATTTGGAATGTTCATATTACAGAACATTTGAAAGTTAAACCGGTATCACTACACTAATCTCTAAATACATTCCTTTGAATACCACTGGAAAATTTCTCATGCCCTCCTTCCCCCACCTCCCGCCCCTTTTTTTTTTTAATTCTATTAAGTTAAAAGTAAACTGCATGCCCAGGCAGTTTAAAAAGAACTTCAAGATTGCCTTGACTTTAGTGTTAGCAGGGAAAGAAAAATATAAAAGTAGTGTTAAAAGAACCCTGTAATTTGATGTGAACAACACACATAAGAAAATTATTCACAATAAATTGCAATAACAACGTGGGAAGGGGAAAAATAAAGAATATTCTATTCCACACTAAATCATGCAAGAAAGCCTGCAGTTATTTCCTGAAACAATTGTACTCATTTGATCAAAGCAACATTGGGAATTAATTTAGCTCAACTACTAATGTTTCATTTCAACTCAATATTTTATCTTTTAAACAACAAAGTATTAGTTCTAAAATTACCTCAATTGTAACCTATTAGACTAAGTTGTTAAAAGATACTGTGATGGTCTTACAAAAAACAAGACCCTCTTTTGTGAGTAAAAGTATGATCTAAAAATGTAATTCTCCTTCTTCCATCCCCGATTCAACCTGAATATTTGAATGGAACACTAAAATTGCTTGTTCATGTGAAGTCCTACAGCTGGTTTACAAAGGCACGAGCTTCCCCTCAACACATGATTGGGAAGATAAACAGAAGAGGGCTAATGTTCCTTCTGCACAGTCAATTTGCAGAAGTCCTACATAGGACATCCGAGTTCAAAACAGTTGACATCTGTGGCTATTTTAACTAGGTCTTTCCTAATTATATTTCTATGCATTTTAATGATGTTTCCCCACCCTCAGCCTGTGAGAAAAAGGTCACTGTCACTACTAGTACTCTGCTACCGCTTTGCAATACTTCAGTGCAGTCAGTAAACACAATGAAGGCCCTTCTACAACAGCCTCTTTAGAAACAATGGCTTCCTCTACTTTCCTCCCAAGTAGCTAGGTATGTGCTGAGATGCCCAGAAAACTTTAAAAAATGTCAAGGCTCATAAACATTAAAGAGCTGACAATTAGGTCAAACATCAAGGATTCATTCCACAGAAGGACTTGCTAGCAAAGTTTTCTTAAAAGACGGATCCATCTAGGATGTTTCTGATGGCTTCAGACTCATAACCATAGTCCAAGAAAAGTGTTTTTCAGACCTAGGTACCAAATTACACTGGACCTCATTGGCTGATCTTTTTATGCTCTCACACAGCTAAAGCCTAACCTCCTCACCCTTTCCTACATTTCCAAGTTCTCAAGACCTGGTACCTCCAGGTTATATTGTTATGGACAGCTCTTCACAAAGCATCGGTTTTTCAGATCTGTTAAGTGTTACTGAAACACCTTTCATACTGTTCAGGTGCAAATCTACAGGCTCAGCATGGCTTAAGGCAACGAACAGTACAATTATCTTCAGAAGATCTGTACTTCAGAGATATTAACCTAAACACACTAGAGCAACTCTGAAGTTAACTAGAAAGTATCTGTTGAAAGGTTACCTGTGTTGCTTCTGCAAGAGAATCTTGGGTCATTTTAGTGAGTTTTCGCAAATATCTTCCATAAATCACAGCCAGGACAGCCAAGGGTGGCACAACACTCAGAACAAATGCAGCGAGGCTGGGTGACACAAAAAACTAGAAGAAAAAGGTATGTGTCAGGGATTAGTGTTCAGATTAAAAATAACCCACTGGAATACTGAAGTGCAACTTCCCTTGCTAGAGTTTTCTAAAACTAGTAGGATTGTAATTTAGTGCTTTCATTTATCATGTTTCATTTCTTCCAGGCAAAATATCCATTCCTCCACAGCATTTAGGGAATGTATCCCACAGTCAGAACAAAGGATTATAAGCAAAGGGGTCTGGATTTCATTTCTAATTTTCTCACTGGTTTGCTGTGTGGTCTTAGCCAAGTATCTTAACCTGCCAATAAAGAGGCCTACCAGGAAATCTCTTGGGGATGCTGAAAGACATAAGCTATTATATAGTTTCTAAAGCACTTTCACAACTTTTAAATAGATGGTGTAATACAGAAAGTTTGAGTAGAGAAATACCGTACACTACTTCTGGGTAACCGAGGAACAGATGGAGTCACCAGTGCTCCCTAGCACCCACAAATGCTCATAACCTGACATAATGGACTTAATTTACTGTTGCAAAACCTTATCACTTGTAACAATCATCATCAAAGCTCCTAAATAGGTTCTTTCATAAGATTTACTTAAGTTAGATCTGATGTGTTTTAATTTCATCTTGCTTTCTGTATTGAAAACACAAAAATCTCCAGAAAAATTCAAAATCGACTTAATCAACAGGCTTCGTAATTATTTCATAATAATATCTTCTTTCCAGGCAACCTTTTTTATCGTTCACCTTTTAACACTGTATCATGGCAGCATTTTTGAGCAAACACCTTATAAAAAGTTATTCCGGTTAATCTATGGTAAGATGAAATCTTTACACTCTCTTTGCTTAGATAAATACAGAAAGCCATGATTCTTATCAATGACAAAGTATTAAAGCTTTAAAGCTTCATAGTGGAAACTCTTAACAGTTTCTAATAACATTGATCATGGAAGCTTATTTTTATGAGGACACTTTTTGCTATCCATTTTAACTCCAGGTAGACAGCAGAAGTTATCACACTTTCATTTAAGGTAATTGCCACCAACGTATCTTTTCTCAGATAAGCATAAAAAAATTAATGCCACAAAAAACATCAAGAGAAGTCAGATTTTTATATAAACCAACTGACCAGCAAGAAATATTAATGATGCACTGCACTGAAGCCTTCATTAACATACTTCCTACCTAAATATGTTCTTTATTGACAGACTAAAGCAGGAAGACTAACCCTTGTAAAAATCTTCAGCAGCAATTTGATATTCAGTGCTGTCTTTGCTCCCCTAGGCCTTAACCAGAACCAACCAACTTCAATGGCTTTACATCATGCCCTTCACACCCTATTTTACTTACAACCATTGGAACGTTATCAGTGATTTTAATATCTTCAGTAATAATAGAGTTAAGCTATTTGCCTACTATACTTTGCATGATAAATTCAGGCAGCAACAGGCGTTCATTTCAGACCTGCATTCTCCATATTTTGGCTTTTGAGTAAATGTGAAGCGGCTATGGGCACATCATCGACTGCAATGCAGCATATGGATAACCAGTGAAATACACTTGTATCCAAGAACACACAACAGTTTCTGGACTGAATCACATTGACACATTACCTAACAGAACTGAAACAAATTTGAAACTACAGGAAGTGAAAAGCAGGGGAGAGACCACCGTACCATCATTCCAACCCCCACGGACGCCTGTGCTCCTGCCCTGAGCCCATCTGAAAGGTTTTCAGTCACTGAACGCCCCAAGAGGGCTGTATCTGAAGATAAGCGGTTTATCAGCTCTCCTGTTCTGGTCTTGTCAAAGAAAGCGGTTTCTTGCTTCAGAATAGAGGAGAACATGGTTGTTCTCAAACGTTTCACAATTCTTTGTCCTGTCAGAAACAGAAGTCAGTCAAGCATGGCACACAAGACTACACAGACATTGACAATATAAAAATCACTGGATTACACAGCAGTGAACAATTCACATTACAGAGTTTTAATACACCAGAAGATAGTGAGCTTTAAGACGTCACATAACAGTAAATAAAACCGAACAACTATTCCAGCATACTTATCTTTGCACCATGAGTTTACCTTTGATCTGGCAAAAAAAGCTACCGATTCCAAGAGGATCTCTCAGCCAGTGCCAAGAATTTATTTCAGATCATTAGATATCCTGACTCTGTGAAAAAAGATGACCCTCAGTAGCACTTTTTACTTGTGTTTTTACCTGCAGTCTGCATGAGGTAGACACGAGTAGCGTTAGCAGCAGCACCACATAAAAAGATTCCACTCAGCAAGGCACACAGGCTGGTCAGGCTGTCAGTGAAATCTTCACTCGGATTTGTATAAATAACGTCAATAACTTTACCCAGAAAGAAAGGGGCTGACATGGTAATGACACTGGAAACTGTCAGAAAGCCAACAGCAGCTGCCAATCAACAAGAAAAAGGAAAAGAAAATTATTCCAAATTTGCTAGATCATTAATAGTACATATGAAATATTTTTTCACTTGAAATTTCTATTAAGCTTGCAAGTGTCAGCATTAAATAATTGGCCCAGTTTTGAACAGGACATTTTTTAAGACACCGTGTAAATTAACTTAGGCAAGGCATATTTTAAGATCAGGAAACCCTCAGTATACAATCGAAGTCCTGGAATTGCTTCTTTTGTCTAACCTTCCCCACCACCACCCAACAAAGTTAACTCTCACAGACCTCATCCTTAGAGAGCATTCACAGTAACCAAGTCTTCTGTATCTCACACAATCCTTCACTCCTGTTTGTTTTGTTTTTTCTTATTCATGCTTGCTACCATAATAAAATCTCCAACTCTCTATTTCTGAGATAGCAATAGACTGAAATAAAGATCTGATCTGAGAACTGTCTAAACCATGCAAATTTATTTGGAAGAACAAACAAAGTCCATTTGATTTACTCCTGACTGGCAAAATGTATATACATTTGTTTTGTTTTACTCTTTACTATTGCTGGTCAAAAAGAAAAATAGCACAAGTTTGAACAGAAGTATGTTTGCTGATGAGCAGAGCTCTTGAATTCCAGTTGCAAGATCACCCACAGACCAACCAGTGTAACTGTTTGAAGCTGTATAACAGAGTACGAAAAAATCACACTGGACCAAGACTTAGCCTTTTGCACTTTAATCTGCAAAGAAATTTCTTGAGAAATTTCTTGTAAGAACACAGCTTGATTCTGAAAAGGCAAGCCAAGTTTGGAGGGCCAAGATCTAGGAAAAAAACCCTCTTAATTGAAAACTGAACAAACTTGATATGAAAACCACTGAACCACAACAAACAGTATCATTTGCATAGCGCAATTTTCCAACACCCAACCCCCCACTTAAAGTAACCATGCATAGGATTGCTACAAAACTACTAGCAGATAATGTCTTTAAAGGCAAAAAGACATGGCACTGAAAATCCTGAAGTTGCCAGAGTTTTTGTTCCATTCTACTGAGCTGCTTGTATCGCTTCTATGATGAAGAGAGCAGAGAGCCTCCCAGCAGCACACTGCTGTAAGCAGTATTTCTAACATCTGTCACAGATGGTTTGATGCCTCCTACCACCTGCACACACAGGTGGAAAGCTTTGTTTCAGTTTGCACTTGAAGTGTAAATGCAGCTGTGCATTTATGAAGAATTCAAGGTACAAAAAACGCATACCTGCCACCACCTGAAGCGAACACTTCTCTGCACCTTCACTGCAGTGCCCCAGAGCAGTCCTGGGAGAGCTCCACACACTGCCCAAACAAGCTTCATCTTTATGCCATTGTGTCCCACCTGCCGCCTGCGGTTCTTATTCAATATTTGTTTGTGACCTTTCCGTTGTGTTGCATTCAGGCTAGCAAGCATGTTAAAGATAAAAGACTCGGATCTTTAACTTGAAGCCATAGAAACTGTAAGAAGCCAGAGTAGAAAGGGAGAGACTTCCTGCTGCACACTTACGTGATCCATGCCATAAACACATCTCATAAGTGTATTATTTACTAGCTAAAGCTTCCTAAGAACGAGTGACCTTACCAACAGGCTGGCTGCATTGGTGTATTCAAGTTGTGAAGCAGCAGGAAAAATCCAGCAAAAGCCAGGTCATCTCCTGTCAGGAAAAGCTGGTCTATGAGGCAGCTGGAGATGGTCAAAAGCATTGCTTTTAAGCACAGTGCTGCATGGCAGCTCAGTCTCCGCTAGTCCAGACAATTCCTCAGTTATGGATGGAACTGGACAACTGCATATATGAACATTCACTGAAGGAAGAGAACTGTATGGCTAAAAATCCTGTACGTCTCTGTCTAGAGGTACAGCCTTCCTGGGTTCCTTCAGCTCTTCTTCATTTGAACTAGCATAGGTTTTACTGTAATTACTTCCAACGGATTTAACTGAACTAAAAGCAAATACATAAATCAAACTGAAAACCACTAAACTACTTAAACATTAGACAAAGTTTTGATAATATATTGGAACAATGCAGTCCTGACGATGAACACTTACATAATCCAGATGTCCCACGTCACATTTAATTTTCCCCTTAAGCAATATACCTGCCTATATTAATTCAGTCATAAATCCCATGCAAAATAAGGTTCCCTAATTGAAACTCTCACTTTGATTATACCAGCAGAACAACTAGAAAACAGCACAAGATGCCAGGCTGTTGCTCTTTTTTCCTTTTTGTTTTAAACTCTTGAAGAAAAAGGAATCGGCAAACACTCATTGTATCTCCCCATTCAAAGAAGAGCTGTCATTGCGATAACTGACTCAAGGGAGGAGTATGGGGTGTTCAGCAACCAGATATGAAGACATTTCAGCGACGCTGAAGGTTGTCACTGACAGAAAAAAGGTCAGAGCAAACTTCAGAGTATTAGTTTCACATAGCTTACTCTGCTACCCAGAAAACTACGTCAGACAAGAGTATTTATTTTTTAGAGTAACTCTGTTTTGTAGGCTATGAGATGAAAATAAAGAAAATGTGAGGCAGATCAATGGAAATTTTATAAAACCAGGGCTACTCAAAGTGGCAACAGAAGCAAAGACAAGGCAAGCCGGCTCCCGCAGCAGCTGAGCAGTCCTCTTGGAAATGTTAGGCAAACATTTTGCTTGTCTATGTCCAGAGAAATCCAGATCGCTGCACAAAGTGATGCCTTTCTCGCTATTGAGATCAACGTGCTCTCTGTAAAGGCTAACGTGGGCTTGCTTCTTGACAGCAGATCTGCAACTTCATTTCACAGTAGATGTATTCAAGGGCAAGGAATTGGTCACCAACTGATAAACCTGGACGTTTACAAGCAGTAACCAGGCAGAGCTAGCAGAAACCTCTTTTCAGAACAAGGACTAAGTGACTCCAAAGAGTCATAAACCAATTTTCTACATGCAAGAACAACACCAAGAGAGCAAAGCATCTGATTTCACTGGTCCTTACTGGAGCATCCTTCTCACCCAGTACAGTATGTGGAAAAGTACAAAGCCAAAAAAATTGCTTGCAAGCCTCTTGGTGGAAGGGCTATTTTAAACACAAATGCATAAAGATTTGACCTCAGATGAATTAAGATCATTCAAGCTGATCAGTGATGAAGAACAGAAAAATGAGGTAATGAGGATGCTTGGCAGTGCATGGTAACACAGCAACAGGACACAGTACCTAGTTTTTACTATTCATTAAGGTTATGAATGTTACCAACCAGAATCTTTTAAGCATTTTACTGGTTTCATTTGAAGACCAGGGCTGGCAAGTCAGAAAGCAAGGTTTGGAATTGTGAGAAGTACCCTTCTACCAGTAACCTAGAATGCCTGTCCTTTACCAGTTATCTGTGCAATTTTATTCTAATATACAGTGCATTTTTTTCCTTAATGCTGAATTTCCACAAGGGCATTTGAGTGATGAATGAAGTCTACTGTATTCTATGGCATGCACGCACGGGGATTAGGCTCTTCAGTTGTTCTGTTATGGTAGAAAGTTATGTTATGTACTGATAAATTTTACATTTGTTGGTTAGGTAAAGCCCATTTCCATTTGGGGAATCCTGGCCCACAAGGAATTTGTTTTGGGCTGGTTGAAGGGCTGGTATCAACCCTGCGAACAGTCAGTTCTGCAAGTATTTATTTCAAGATAAAATCTTCTTCCAGAGTGCACTGTAAGTACCTAAGGATGTTCTGTATAGTTCTAGGTTAGGTATGACTGGTGTGGCTTTCTTTCTGTGTTAAAATAAATTCATACATGATATCTGGACTGCACCTATTATTATGCAAGAAGAACCTTTTAGAATCATCCTCCTTACATCACTAAGAACAATTGTAATAGTACGCTCAGAGAAAAATACAGTGCATGTCTGACAGCACCTTTGTATACCGCATTCCTGGTGCATTTTGGAAAGCTGCTAGTTTTTTTCAGTGGAGTTGTGTTAATTTGCAGGTATTAACAATACACTGAATCTTGCAAGTTACTATTTCCAGTGATGATCACGGTTTTTAGAAAATATTTATAGGAGTATTCTGTACACAGTTTGATGTGGTTATTGAATCTGTGGTGGGTTTTATTTTACTTTGTTATTTTTTTAAGTGTGAAAGAACAGTTCAGGTTTCCAAATGGCAAAGACTGTTTTCTTTGGTACAACAACAATACAGTTGCACAGCCTACTGAAAATATCTTCAAGACAGCTCATGAAAAGGCTGGCATACTGTGGGTCTGACTGACCAAGATTATACAACAGTTTGGAGAAATTAACAGTTGCAGAAAATTGCTGTGGGACAGAATTAAACAAGAGAGACAGGCAATACCTTTGAGATAGTATCTCAAGAACAAGATGGGTGTCCAGGGTTTGAAGGGCACAGTGAGATGCCAGCACAGGAGCAAGCCCCGGTGTATCAGCTGGTGGCATCCCTTGTGCTTAGAACATTTACACAATGCAACTTACGGACAAAATCTATCACCTTGAAGAAAGCCTGCTCTTTGAGTCATGAGGTGTTCAAGGATTAACAGGTATCACCGTCAGCAGCCCCTCAGTGAGGCTCCTGTGATCAAACATGACAGACCTGCCAAGAGTCCTTTGCTATGGAGCAAACAAAACATCAAGGAGCCTTTGCAAAGTAGGCTATAGAGGGTTTGTCAGAAGAGCTTTCAGAGAAGATATTTAAGGGGAGAAGTGTCCTTCCAGGCAGAGCAGAACATGGTGAAGCCCAAGAAAGGGAAGAGCAAGTAAGACTGCCTCTTTGCACAGGAGAGAAGGCAGAAGAGGTAGCAAAGCACACAGCCTGACGGAAGGCCTATGCAGAGCTGTGCAAAACCTCTGCTTGAAAGCAAAGATGAAGGTAAGCAAGTATCTTCACCTTCTCTTAAGAAAGATGGTATCTCTATTTTACAATTTGGTATTATCAATACAAACAGCACCACAAGCTAGTCTTTTTAAGACACCCAAACCCAAGATAAAGTACAACTTTTTTTTTTACCATGCATTTAGAATTGAATAATTTAATTTGTTCATATTTATCTTGTGTAGAAGACATCTTTATGTCAGACCAACCTAGCTGTTATTCCATCTACCATCAAAATTTACACAAATAGTGCAGCAAAAACATTCCCCGGAGAAATTAAGTTGCAAGCACCTAACTGATCACAGCGGTCAGCTGCTACCATTTCTGCAATGTCTTACCCAAATAGCTTCACTAACAGTTTACCAATAATTTGAAATAAGGAACTGTCACCAACTAGCCACAGAAGAGCAAACTTTTTGCAATAAAGCTACAAGGCTGCTTGGACTTTTTGTAAGCTTCATACCAAATACTGATAAAATCAGAAGAAAAACTAAGGGGGGAAACAACAAAAACCACCCATGTAGCCTATCTGATTTCTACAAAAGGCACACTGCACATGAGGAAACAATCAGTAAGCTGCCCCTGTATATACCATACATATAGGAATTATGATTTTAAAACCACACGAACTGCCTTTCAGACAAGTCAAGTGTGGTTGCTGAGTTGCTTTTAGATGAGCAGAACCACTTTACAGTAACTAAATACAGTAATAAAAAACAGTGGCCACATATGTGGACTTGGGAGGTGAACCCATATTTTGGCCAGGAACGTCCCAGCTATGGGGTGACAGCACAGAAACAGCAAGATTTACAAGACTGGGGTTCAAACCATGTTCCAAAGGGAAGGATGTTCTAGAGCCTGTAAACCCCTCTGCTCCCATGAGCTTCCTTCCCTTTATGCACACTACAGAATCAATTTGACTCACTGTCAAGGTTTGAAAGAGTGTATGAAAACTCATTTTCCAGAGAGATGCCACTTGTCTGATTTTTAATTAATTTTTAAACGGAGGGAAGAAAAGCAGATCCTGATGTCCAAACTCATGCTACAAAGCTTGGAAGAGCAAAAGTTTCAAAATTAAACCAGTTAAATTGTTACTACAAGCTAAACACATTATCTGCCTGATTTAATTTCCTAAAATAACTGAAGTTTTCAAATATACTCCTACTCAAGTACTGAACATAAGAAATGTCAACTTGTACAAGTATAAATAACTGAAAGCATGACTTTCTAGTAGCAATACTCACAGCTGATGTGTTCTACATTTCTACCTGTATCTTGCAAAAAAAAAAAAAAAATCAAGTTGCTCACTACCTCAATCATCCCCAATCAAAGGAATTATTAAAATAGTTTCTGAACTATATTACAAAGAATATACCTAAAAAATTCAGGTGGTCTTAGCTATAGCATTTTTTTAAATTGCCTTTCTTTAAGAATTGTTTCTATAGGGATTTATCCCTTATTAGAAACTGCAAAAGATAATCTACAGCAATCCAGTATTGCTCATTCAAGAATGAGAAGGTGCATCACCTGGTGTAGCTTCAAAGTCCAGAAAAAACAGATTATGAGTAAGGCAGTGCTCCTCTGATTTCATGGCAAATTCTAACTTACAGGGAAACAGCCATTACAAATTATGCCTCAAATTCTGAAATAAAACTTATGGAATAACCTTCCTTGCACATCTCTAGAGAAGACTTGCGTACAAAACAAACCTTCTTACTTTGACTCCATGCACAGTAAGTACTATTTCAGGGAAAGGGCACACTTTGCTATTGGATTAAAAATTTCAGAGTTCCTTGTGCTTACTTTACAATTCAATAGAACTATTGTTTCCTTCCAGCGTGGTTTGGATAAAGTGCAACAGACAGTTTCTCACAGGGAGAAACAAGGAGGCAGGAGGAAATAAAAGGGATCATTTTGAAAAGGCATTTTTGTGGCCTCGCATACACAGCAGGATTTAATAATGTCAACAATGGCCCCGTCGTCTTCCCTGAGAACCGAATTTAACTGAAGACACAGGTTTACCTGACCTGACCACACAGGATGAGCCAAAGAATTCCTAAAATGACTTCCCTCCTTTGTTAAATCTGGGAGGTATTACAGAATTTACAAACTCCTAATTTCACTACACAAAACTGTGGCCACTAACAGAGTGAATTCCCATCATGGTATTTGGCCATCTTTTTACCACTTTTAATAAGAACAACTAAATTTAACACACACGGCCTGTTTAAAATATATTCACAGTGCAACACAGCTCTAGAAGTAACTGAAGATGAAACACTGAACATATTACATTGATGCTTTGGTTTTTGGGTTTGTTTTGTTTTGTTTTTTGACAGCATATTTGGTACATTTATTTTCATTCCTAAGAGCCTCTGGAGGGTCAGAACCTCCTGTCTGCGAGGAGAGCATTGCAAGAGGTGCTGGGTGGCAGTGCACACTGCTTCTTCCTGAGCCAGCAGGTGGTGAAGAGGCCCTGCATAAAACAAGATGCCACCATCTCTTTTGGTGCCAGTCACAACTGGAGCAGGTCACCTTCACCTCTGTACCTGCACCTCCTCAGCTGACATCATTTCCCCACCGCACCAAGATGGGTGATCCTAGTCTTGCTCCACTTCCTCACAAATCATCACCCTCTGCTTCCCAGGCCTCCACTGTCATTGCTGCATCTACTTCATCTTTTGTGACCGTGAACTTCAATGCACAACTGCAACGAGCAGAATTATCATGACCCACACCATGTGGTATCACAGAAAAGGTATCTATCACTGCACTCCACAGTGGTAATGCTACACACCTATGCTACCAACTACTGGTTATACAAAACACAAAAGATCTGGAAGAGCTCAACTTTCTTGCAAAACAAAACTGCACCTGTAACGCCTCTGAAGAGATCCCACAGCATTTGCTTACCATTTACGTGGACTTGAAGGGGAAATTAAGGGTTCATTGTTTCATATAGTGAAAACATTAATCTTCCTCTTTCTTTGAACACAGGAAAACCAGAGATACTGAGTTTTTGAGGACTAGTTTCTCAGTACAAAGATGCAACATGTTTTCACATATTTTAGATACAATGGTCAGATGTGATTTCCCTACACCCACTTACAAGGCATTTTACCCATATTTGTTATTCCTGCACTATATAATGACCCGAAGTATTTTCCTTGTTAGCTTTTCCATCCTCCCAGTTAATTAAAACTTAACAACAAAAGTTTTCCCTTAAGTAGGGTGCCAATAAAGAAGAAAAATTTTACATAAATTTACTGCTGTCCCAGAACCAAGGCCAACAGAACACTGAAAAGCAGTTATTACATTTGCATATTTTTTCCATCCTCACTATTTGGTTTTATCAAGTCATTGTGCTGTAGTTCTTTGTAAACTTTAATTCAGGCCATTTTATTATCTTAAAAGCCAAAACTACATGTAGCTGATTTTTAGTAATGGTGATAGTTGATTCATGTAGATAAAACCACCAGCAGACTGCACAGATTAAGGATACCTAGCCCAATTTTAAAACAATTACAAACAAGTATAACTGTACCCTGCCTGCGATAAACAAGGTCACAGCAAGTGCCCAGTAAAGGGAACTAAGTTAAGTTCTCGGTTAGTTAGGAGCCTTTGGTTCCTAAAAGCCAACCTTAAAATAACCGCTTTATTTGTTTCAATTTCAATGGGAAAAACGAAGAGCTTTGTTGTAAAATCAGCAGGTAATCTACGGACACTCACCTCGTCACCAAAATCTGAATAGAATGAACATTAGTTACTGACAAAGGGCTTTTTACTTTTTAGTCCATAAGCCAATGAAGAAAAATAATCCTGAGCAACTCTGAAGCCCTGCTGAAAAAAACTTTTCCCCTCTCCATCCAGCCCCGTCCCATCAATTTTCCCCTGCTTTTATTCAGCACAACCAAGACAGTGGTATTAGCTGCATAAAACAGGTGTTCACAGCATAGAAATACTTCTGATTTCTTATAAAAATTCATTTGCATCCAAATTATTTTGGCTATGTAATGCCAACACGTAATGAAGCTCTTTAACTAACCACTGTGAATAAAATCTTGTGCAAAGCATATTTCTCAAAACCACCTCTTTATTTAAGTCTAAATACCTCACCGCTTTTCTCTCGAACACCATTTACCCGTTCCACAGGAACCACCCAAGTTTTGGCAAAGGCCTACAGGCCTCACGCTGCCATGATAGCAGTATGCTGTCCACCAATAACGGTGGCTTTAAAAAAACCAAACGACACAATAAATTGGTATTGTTTTCTTACTAACAACTATTATCGTATTCTCTCCATGAGAAGCAATTTCAAGAAAACTTTGTTTCTACTCTTTGTAGATAATATCCCTCCATTAAAGGCACAATTTATAAAACCATGGTGTTTAACTTCGCCATACAGGCACTAAAATAAATAGTTTTCAAAACAACCTACAAAAGTTCAGGGCAAGAAATTCTTGGGGGACAGAACAGCAATTTATCTAACACAAAAGCTTAGGATTCCCTTTTTTATTTAATTCCATATAGCCTCAAGCCCAGGTTTATCGCAGGCCGCTTGCGAAGCCAGCGCTGAACGCGCCGAGAGGCATTAACTAACACTCCTAGCAAAACAGAGTTCTGTAACTTCCAAAACTTTTGCCTTCCCTTCCAAACAACAACAAATTGAAGAGATGGCGGGCGGGGTGGAGAAGGCAATGTTTTTAGCTTTTCACACGTATCGAGTGCTCGCTCAAAGATTGCACGCCGTGCTCTGATGCCACCAGATGCGCCGGCGCGGGAGGGCAACAAGGGCCCTCTCCTTCCCCCGGGCCCCCGGCCGCTCCG
>NW_009260484.1:3232511-3233164 GCF_000687185.1 Egretta garzetta
GGAGGTCAGGGCAGGGAACTGCCCCCGGTGCCCCGTTCTCCCCGCCGGGGGCTGCGCGTCGCTGTTAAAATTCTGCGTCGCGCTGCTTCGCTGAATGAACGCCACGCCAGCTGGTGAGCTTCGGCGTGCAGGAGCAAACGCGCTTTTAACAACCGCGCTTTAAAGCCTGCAGAGGAGCGAAGCTGCGCTGGGGAGAGGAAGCGCGGCTCCAGCCTCCCGCCGCCACAAGGGGTACAGCCAGAGTCCCACTGCGTAGGGAAACTGAAGGGGTTAGCGCACCCCGCCAGCGAGCCGAGGGATGAGCCTCGCCCCGGGAAATCCACCGCCCTGCCGGAGCCGTTCCCCTTCACAGAATCATGGAACCATAGAACGTTTTGGGTTGGAAGGGACCCCTAGAGGTCATCTAGCCCAACCCCCTGCAGGAGCAGGGACACCGCTAACTAGATCAGGTTGCTCAGAGCCCCGTCCAACCCAGCCTTGAATGCTTTCAGGGATGGCGCCTCCACCACCTCTCTGGGCAACCCATTCCAGTGTTTCACCACCCTCATTGTAAAGAACTTCTTCCTTATATCTAGTCTAAAACTACCCCGGTTTAGTTTAAAACCATTACCCCTTGTCTTGTCACTGCTGGCCCTACTAAAAAGATTTTCCCC
>NW_009260484.1:3234241-3236560 GCF_000687185.1 Egretta garzetta
GGCCGCCCCGCGTAGGGGGCGCGGGGGGGTGTGTGAAATCTTGAGCTGAGCCCTCCCCCCTGACCCGCCCCGTCCCCACTTTTAGGGCGGTTTTAGCGTTTTTGGTTAGTTCGCTCCCCGTGTGATCGGGCAGCGCAGCGCGTTGCCGCCTCCCGCGGGCGAGGAGCAGGCCCGGTCAGCACCCATACGCGGCCTTGGCCCGACCAACCCCGCGTTTCCTGAACAAAGGGGCTTTCTGGAGCAAAACTACGTGAGATAGGCTGTAAAATGCGGCAAGACACAATAAAGTAACATTTTTTCGTAACAGGGGGACCAATTAGCTGAGCCTGTTGCGTCCTGTGAGGAGCGACACGCCGTTGCAGGTCGTGTGCCATGGTGCTCCCTGGGGGCCAGCGCCGTTCCCTGCGACCGCAGGGACACCCCCCCACACACCAGGCTGGCCACCCCACGCCTCCAGGGCCTGGGGATTAACTGGGGTCTGGGACGCAGTACAGAGAGCAAACCTCCAGCCTGGGTGCAATACCGAGGGCCAAGGCTCTTGCCAAACCTGCCACAGCCCAGGCCCCCTTTCCCTGCGGGGTGTGGAGGGGAAACCTGGTGCACGCAGGGGAGGATGCAGGTGAAAGGGAGGTGAGTGCAAGCACGGCGAGAAGGGCACGCTCGTGAAAGTTTGCATAGATGCGAGTTTTCTGTCTTCCAGAAAAGTTTCAGGTGCTGCAGGCCATCCTGCCCAGCCTGTGCTGTCCCCACATTATCTAATTGGGTATACGAAAGCTGATGGGATTACATGTTGTAGATTAAACTGCAAACGCTAAATCTTTTATTTAATTATTGCATGACGCTGAAACAGTTCTGTAGCCTGTTCTGCATCTGCAAGGAGAAACAGACGGGCACTGCAGAACAAAAGCCGTTGCATCGAGTGAAGCAAGCAGTGCAAAAGCAACCCAGAGCACTGAAATCCCACAGCACATGTTCTTTCACAGCACCATTTGAAGGCAAACGAAACACCTCCATCGTGAAATCAAACCTGATTGAAGCACGCAGTTCCCACTGCCAGGCACACAGCGTACCCGAGCCAGAGGAGCGCACACAGCTCGAGCAGCGAGGGGTGCAGAGTGGAGCTCTGGCATCCCTGCAGGTTGATGTCACCGAGATGCGTGAGGTGATCTCTCGACAAAATTTTGCAGGTAAGAAGCACCACATGCTCACAACAGAACAACCCATACAGACACAAACGGTGCTTTGGGAAGGCAGGTTCCCTGCACTTGTGTGTTTCCTGCACTGTCTGCAGGATGAGGGCTGTTGGAGAACACAGGATGTTTTCTCTTGAAAGCCTTTGGATAAGTAATAATCAATTATGGATAAGTAAGTAAAAAAAAAAAAAAGAGAGAAAGCCAAGCACCCCCTCCTCCAGGACGAGGAGATCTGACTGGCAAAGGTGACAGGAAGTTTAGACGCAGCAGAGCTTTACGTTCCAGTTTGGTTTAGGCTTTGCTTCTGTGGAAGAAAAATAGTGTAAAAAACCACAACCATCCCCAAACTCACAGATGGTTATACAGTCATCCTAAGCGGTCATGAAATATTTGCACTAGTGGAGTGGAGTTGCCAGGAGGGAAGAGAGCGCCTAAAATTCTGGCTATTCTTTTCCAGTTTGTTTACCACATGTGGATCGCTCTGCTATTGCCTTAAGCAAAAATGGCAAAAGCAACAGCAGTCCAGCACATAAGCCTCCAGCTAAGCTGCCTACCAGTACAAAAAAAAATGAGCAAAAGCTGTGCAAAACATGCCTCATTCCAACTCCACCAAGAAGTTGTGATGTGTTAACCTAAAATACTACAAGTTGCATGTGCACTCACAACTCCAGACCTCGGCATGCCTGAGCTAACGGTTGGGGCTTGGCTGCTTTCTGGCGTTGAACTACATGCAGCTCCAGATGGAGTTGTGCTAGTTCTGAAAGGGCAAGTTGTCATTACACGAGTTTTGCTGTGCTTTTCTGGATGCCAGACAAATGGCTGTCCTCCAGATGCAGTTGGCAATAGTTTCTCTGGGGTTGTCTTACAGCGTGACCCCAGTTTATCACTGCAGTAAGCACACAGCAGTTTCTGCCCTTATTTGCACTGTCCTTTCCCTCTCCGTGAACTATGAAGCATCGCTAGCTATTTCAAAGCCAGGTCCAGGGCTGGCCTAAGGCAGACATCAGAGCAGACAGGTACTATCACTGCTGTCCGGAGACCAAGAAACTCCTTCTGGCAGGAGCGGTTTGTTATCTAGCGGCCTTGTTCCCCTTAGTGTCCACCTACCTCTCCTCTCTTCATTGCT
>NW_009260484.1:3236637-3259453 GCF_000687185.1 Egretta garzetta
TATGGCACTCACTGCTGTCTAGGTAGGCTGCTTGCCTAAGGGTAAAAGAGAAGGCAGAGTCTGATCTGGCACCTTCCAAATTAGGGGCAGGGGGTTCGGGATATCCCCCGAATATCTCAAATATCACAAGATCAAAGGCTTCTCTCACATGGAAACGGGTAGCTCAGTATGCTACCTCTGTTAAAACAATTCTAAGCCACAGGGGAAAAAAAGAACCTACACCAAAACAAAACACAGGCTTGCTTAAGGGAATATTTACAGGCAATTTACAAGCAAGGAAGGCAGCTTGAACAAGCTGCCTGACCAGCCCTGCTACCTTACCGAAACTGCTGCTGGAGTTGGTGGTGCATGATGTGTAGCAGCGTGAACAGAAGCATCCCCACTGGGGGGGCGGGGAAGAAGTGATAGCAAAGAAATGGAAGTGGACACCATCATGGTCTGAGTCTCGTGCCCTGACACTCATTGCTTCTGCACCACCTCCCATCCCATTCTCCAGAGCTGGGGCAGCAGCACCGGTATATCTCCTCCCTTTGACAGCGGGGTAGAGAGATTCAGATGTAGTTTCTTCCCCCTGTTGTTGGGCAAAGTGGCAGAGGAGCAGCACTGCCTATGTGCTGATATGCTTGTACAGCTCCAAACACCATAAAGTCCAGTTCTTAGCTGATCCCCTGGCTGTATATGCTAAAATATTTTTGTTATCAGGCTTGTCACAAACAGAGGATCATGACTTCACTGAAGATCACAGACCTATGCGAAGAGAAGACAATTTTGTCCTAAATGGAACTGCAAGGATCTGGACTAGGTAGGAAAGCAGGGCTACTGATAAAGCAGTCTTCTAACCCTCAGCTTAATGCAGCTGATCCCTTCTGTTTGAAAACAGGATGCATGTTTCAGTTATAGAGTAACACCTATGATACCCAGTTATAGAAATAGCTTCCACAGCTGCCTTGTTCAAGCATTTCACCGTCCCAAGAGAATATTTCTGCAGGATGACAGACACAGTGGGTAACGCCTTGTCTTAAACTGGGCACTTCAAATATGCTACCTTCTCTGTACAACTGCTGCCGCATGGCAGTGTCCAGGAAACAGCAAGTCAGATGCATGTTTGGAATTGTTAAAAAAGATTGCCAGTCCAGAGACAAATTTTACCAGTACTTTGTACTCAAAATACGTTGAGCGTGGTGAGCATTGTTGAATTATTTCAGCAAGTTTGGGCTCCCATCCAATGCTTTTAAAAAAACCCCATTGCTAACGTGCAACATGACGGGACAGTCTTTGGCAAGGGACATCCAGGCAGTTAATTTAACTGTCACATCGGTGTCTTGTAATGGTACAGTTTTAGAGCCTGGCTCACCGCGAGCAATTAGACACCACTCAGAAGGAAGGCCATTTCAGGACTTTGCTGAAGAACCCACTGAGCCTGGAGGACTAACAAAGTCAGCAACAGTTGAAACAAGGTTAGCAAAATGGCCCGAAGCCCTTTTTATTTTTCTTGGCGAATGCGAAGGATCTGTTAATGGAAATATCATTGCTGTAAAATGTTTTTAGACTTAAAAAGACACTTGTAAGAGACAGCTTTTTCACAAAGGAACCAGCATGGGGAGCAATAGGGTGAACTTCACCGTTTGGGAAATTAAGACATGTAGACTGAACAGTGTGGCAGCACGTCGCTCAGGAGAGATGCCAGTGCTAAAAGTGGGAAGGGCAACTTTAACATAGGCCTGTGAATGGGTGTAGCAGTTTGTTTATTGGAGCAAATACCCTTTCCTTCCATCAATATTCAGTGACTAAGCATGGACTTGTACCTCAGCTTTCTCTGTATTTACTGTGACCTGGGCTACCTGACACCTTTTGAAAGAGCGTTTTGCCGTTCGTTGCCTTTATCAATTCATGAGGTTAGGGAACAGAGTGAAATTATCAGATAACCGATGTCAAGAACAAGGAAATACTTTTCTCCCTCATAAAATCAAGGTGTAGAACTTCTTGCTGCAGCAAGCTGTGGAAGCTGCAAGTACATAGCTGATTAATAAAAAGAATGATACAAAATTAATGGAAACTAGATCCACCAGCAGCTATCGCAGATAGATAGCCTGCAGCTCTGGAGGTTGTCTAAAAAAACCCACCAAAAACCCAAAAAAACCCCCACCAAAAAACCACCAAACAGTAACTGTGAGAAGGTAAGCATGCATAAACCATGGAAGGATCACTGTCGATATGCCCTCTTTCTCCAAGCATCTCCTGTTAGCCACTGGCTGATACCATGCAGTGCCCGGTGCACTGTGCATCGTCCAGGAGACGCATGAAGTGAGCAGAGCTTTGCAGGGGAAGGAATACCCAGTTACATGATGGAGAACTGCATTACACACCGACTCACAAGCAGCAACAGTCACTGCTATGACACTTATTAATATTTGAGTGCTTAACCATGTCAACTTAAATGCATTTTTGTTTTTTATGATATATATTTAAAATAGAGTAAAGAAGGGGTCTGTGCAAATGCAGACTTATTTCTGAACTACACAGTTAATAGAGATTACAGTCCAAATTTTGCTAGACTTCATGATATTCCTTCTTCCCACTCATACTTTCCTTCCAATTCTGCCTTGAAATTCAGACTGTCAATCAATTGCAGACATTTCTTATAGTCTGGATTACTTCCTGGCTTCCTGCCTTCAAACATTTACATTCCATGAGCACCAATAACTGTCCGCACAGTACATAAAAGTTTATATGTTTGAAGCGCATCATTAGTGATACTGTTTCTCCAACACCTCAGAAATCACTTTTACATCTTTTAGCCTCTGTACGTATAATAGGATTTGCTTCCTAAGTCTTTTTACTTTTCACTTTTGTATGCAAAATACTTCAGAATAACCCAACTAATAAAAAGTCCAATGATGTTAAAGGAAAACTTCGTTCTCTGCCCATCTCACCTTTTTTTTTTTTTTTCTTTCCTCCTTTTGGTTGCTGTTTGCTCTACTTCAGGACGAGAAGTCCAGCTGCTCTAAATCTAAACACTGCTCAGGACATATGGCAAACAGCAAATTGAGTTCCAGTGAACGCTGGTGAGCCATATCCTTCCTAGGTATTCACACAGGCATTCAGCCAAGCACTTTGATACTTTGCTATGATACAAGAGCACCGTCATTTCACAATGAAATCTTCGGGCTAGACTACAAAATCAAGCAAAAAACACTCAAAACAACCATAGAGGTTACTGCAGGTTGAAGAATACAATGATTTTAGTCTGGTGAGCAGTATCAGCTCAACAGATCTGAAGAAGGTCTCTAGAGACCTGCATAGCACAAAGCATCAGCAATACAATCATCTCCCATACTGGGTTGGTTTTTTTTTTTCCTCCCCTCAAATGCCTGATCCTGGTCTGGGATTGTAGCGTTGCTTCACACTTTTGAAATCCAGCTGTCAGAAGATTAGCAGCAGTGCCATTCAACTCCAAGCATACAGAGGGGTTTCTGGTACGCACAGAGCTGAGCTGCAGCACACACTGTTACTAATCTCAGAAAGGTCAAACACTTTTCTGATTAAAGGTTTTGGTTATTTACCAACCTAAGTAGACAAAAAAAAATAAAATAAAAGGCAATTGTGAGCTGTCATCTAAGCTCTTAGATTGTTTGGATGTTCTCAAGAGAATTCTCTCATGAAAAGTCCAGAAGGTCTGAGGGAAGTTGAAGGGAGTTATAATTTAATACCATCAGCCTGTCTAGAAGACATTAGGATTGTGCCTTTGCTCGAAAGAGGCATTTTAGAACATCAAACCACAAAGTAAAGGTCATGCAGCAGTACAGAATGAGGCCTTCTGGTGCACAGCATCAACATCAGGGGGTACCTAGGTCCTCCCCATGCATTTCAGCTGACCTACAAAGCTGCCAAGTCAGCTCTGTGGAAAGCAAGCAGGGGGATAGCAAAACAGCATGCACCAACTGAGCGAGGCCACCAGATTCAGCCTCCAAGCACCAAGCAGGCTCTGGCTCAAGCAGTGGAGGAGAAGCATGCTCCTGCCCACTCATTCCCATGCAAGTCAGAGCAAGTTTCCCAGAAAGGGACCAAACCATTTTTTTTTTAAACTAAATGCTTTTAATAGAAAACAAAATACAAAATAACTCTTTCCAGAAAGCAGAAATATTTAATCTCTCCAAATGACAAACTAGAACGTGCTTCTTCCGCAGATCCTTGTCGTAAATGCTGATGATTTATCTCTCAAAGTGTTCATGAAACTGATATTGCAACATTTTGAGAAGAATCCAACACTGGCAGAGCTGCCTCTGTGTACGCACAATAATTTAGTAATACTATTTTTTCCCATGTCACTTTGTGTCTCTCTCTCCCCCCGTCCCCCTCTCCCTAGACTGCCAACTTCCATTTACGGAAATACGTCTGTGAGGTGCAGTGGTGGATTGACATGCCCTGTTTCCATGAGGAGTCCAAACTTAGCTGCTTCAGTTCTATTGTGCCCTCCCTCCAGACAAGGCAAGTCATTTATTACCCTTAAAGCCACCGCCCTACCCCCACTGTCCTCCCATCCTCAAAACACAGTGCAACCAGATTCAGAAAGATTCCTAATTAATGGAACATAAATACAAATATCACAGCTAGTACCAGGAACCAAACCCAAATGACAATGCAGAGATGGGCCCCAACTGAGGTCAGATTTCCATCCCCTTACTAAAAAGAAAGATGGTATTTTCTACTTAGCTTGTCCAAAATATTCCAGAAGTGCTATAGGGAGCTGTAATATTTAGGACCACTATCACTGTAGAAAATACATAATGTTCTTTTAATAGAAGGGTCTTAAAATGCTGGTCCTCTGCAATACCAGGAAAACAAAAGCAAAACAAAACAAAAAACACTGGGCCAGTAGTTCTCCACACACTCAAGCCTCAGTTAACAGTAGGTAAGATGTGCCCATCAATCAATGCAGGACATTTAAGTGCAGGTCAGCAGCTTATCTGGTTGGCAGTTTCACTTGTCTGGACCAGGCTTTCGGCTTCCCCAAGCTACTGAATTTCCTCCCCTTTTCCCCATCCCTACTAGTAGAAGATTAGAATGTATAGGTATTTTCATCACTCCTCCTTCTTTCCTTATTCCATTCAACAGCACAGGCCTTTCTGTGGGCAAGACATTTTAAAGCATTTGCATCACTCTGGACATGCCTTTCAAGGGGGCAGAGGAAGAAAAGTGTTTCACAGTCAGTAATCTCAGCTTGCAATGGACTCTGGCATTCAATACACCCACCCACTTCCCTAAGAAAAAAAAAAAATTAATGTTCCTGATTTTCTTGTGCAATTCCAGTCACTAGAAGAAGATTACAGGCCATAAACTGTACGCTCAGTACATTATTCATTTGTCCGGTATATACACCAACCAGTTCACTGGAAGACCCATCAGCAGGGGCGTTGCAGTAAGTGTTCCGAATGTCCCAGACCCGGACTGAATTGTCCATTGATGCTGAAGCAATTAAACTACTGTCGGGGCTAAAAGTAAGGCTGGTTATGTTGTCCGTGTGCCCCCTCAGTTCTTTGTAAAGAGTTCCTGACGCCAAGTCCCACAGCTTTAGCCGCTGGTCTTCACCTGCTGATGCCAGGTACTTACCGTTGGGAGAAAACGCAAGCGCTAGCACGGGGCCACGGTGCCCGGTGAAAAGGCGCACTGAGTTGCCTTGCTGAGTGCTCCACAAGCGCACAGTTTTGTCCGTGGAGCCCGTCGCCAAGTAGTTGGAATTGGGGTGGAACTTGACACAGTCTACGTCCGCCAAATGGCCTGCGTATATTCGCAGCGGGTACGTCCGATCAAATGACCAGAGCCTTGCAGTGCGATCGTGGGAACCACTGGCAAAGTACAGGCTGCAGGGACTAATATCCAAATCCCAGACAGGATAGGCATGTCCTTGGTACAACACAGTGTTTGTAAAACTTCCGAGGTCCCAGTATCTGATGGACATGTCCTCAGAACAAGATAAGAGTCCCGAACTGTCTGAAAGGAACCTCGTGCTATACACAGGCCCACAGTGTCCTCTCAGGATCTTCATTTCCGTGCCTGCGCTGTCGTCCTCTTCCTCCTGGTCGGGGAGGAGAAAAAGAAACAAGAAAGGAAAGCATGTTTATCTGTTCAACAAATACAGGAACCACCATGAGGAAAACAGTCGGGTGTTAATACAGAGAAAGTTATTTTAGATGTGGCATGTTTTGTGCAACTCTGAGATACAAATGTTACTAGTGCATTTGCTACATGCTGAAAGTGATGGTGAGAGAAAGGCGTTATCTTCATTTTGGGTAGCCTCATGCTCACTCCAGAAGGCACCTTAACCTGGGACCGTACGCAAATAGGGAAAAAAAAAAGAGACGTATTTTATGAATTTTTTCCACTTGTTAAAAACATATGCTTATTCCCTATCCGCTCTCTACTAAACTTTTGGCTAGGATGTTGAAACAGATCTTGGCATCTGCTCTTTTGGTGTGGTCATGATTGGAAGTGAATCTCACGGTAGAGAAAAAGAAACACAGATGTCTTAAACAAAACGCAGGAGGTGGAAAGACAAAGCATATTTGACAAGCTGTCTGCTGGACATTCCTTCTTAGCCCCACATGTGAACAGAAACCCAGTACGGCCATAATATCTGTTTCTCCATGCAAGCTCTATCAGGATGCCTTCACATCCTCACCCTTCAAGAATAGCAAAAGTATGCAGCTTATTTAGGTCAAAGGATCTATTTTGGGGTAAGAGAAGATGAATAATCACAAAAAAGATGGCACTGGAAACCTTATTATCCTGTAATTCTCCAATTCGAGTACCAGGGCAGACAGTCAACAAGTAAAGGCTTTCACGTTAAAAGACTGTTTAGTGAGCTGTGCTATAATGAAAAGTAAGCATTTTCAAAATTCTACTCAAGTAGCACCTCTCAACACTCAAAGGCCACAGACTGCACGAGCTTCAACAAACTCAAGAGAGCATCCTTGCCGGACAAGCTGGTGTCTTGCTGATGGAGTGCAAGATAACCATGGCTTGGGGTGCACCTGTAGAGCAGCTCAAGACCGCCCTTCCTCAGGGCAGGCTCTGCACATCAAATTCAATCCCCTTTTGTCTGTGAGCAGCCCCTTTAACTTTTATCATTGCAAACTGGCCCATTTCCTGATGAAGGAGTGCTTCCTGCCCTGAGAGGAAACCCAATTCCCCAGGGCTGCTGGACTGCTGACAACCAGCAGAAGTTAGTGTGTCCTGAACAGCTCTCTTGGCTGACACAACATCTCCCATCCCTCCACCCTCAGGACCCACAGACAGTTTTGCTTCAGACTTGAAGGCCTGAAAGCCCTCTCCTCCAGCGGTTTCAAATCTCATGTCAGAGGTGAGCAAGCTCTGACTTAGCTAGCTCGCTGCCTTTCTCCATCTCGACTGCTAAATGTGTTTAGTGGTAGGCAGCGAGCTGTGTTTAGCAATGCTAATTCTCTTCAGTGTAGTCAGTGCCCATGGGAGTTTTATGATGCGGCTGGGAGCCAACTTCATCTCTACTACGGAGGTGAGGCAGAGAGAAGTTGCAGGCTCTAGCACGCAAAGCCCCATTCTCATTCAAATTGCTTTTTCTACCTCAGATAGAGCATTGCTTGCTGGAATCCACAGCATCTCTAGGCTATGTTACCACATTAAAGGAGAGAGGCTGATACCTGCAGCATTTTATACTATTTAATTATGACCATAAGACTCCTGCCAAGTTACCAGTAGAAGCCCATTGAAGTTACCTATATTGCACTATAGTTTCTGTAAATTCTGCAAGTCCAGGTACTTAATTTTATGCCTTCAAATTCATACTGGGCTACTTGGGCTGTCTGCAAGCACTTACTCTTTCTCTATTACAAGCACCCACTCTTCTTTCCTTGTATTACAGTAGCAGCTTATTTGACAATTCTGCCTTCTGCAGCATCCAAAACCACGCTCCTGTATGGTCACAGGTAACAAATCTTATCTTTGACTTCTGTTTGACACCCACTTAGCATAACAACTGCACACTGCTGTTACAGCTCACTGAAAGTGGTATACCTATAATGCTTCTGAGTCACTGAATTTTCCGTTTCCTCCCTATCCAAGTTAGTCTGCTGACCAGATTAACAAAGCAGCTGGAAGTGCAGCCACTAAATTACTGCCTTGCAGAACCAAGCACCATTTCTTGGTCAGATCAAGCACACTCTTCCTTACATCCCACAGCTACTACCACGTAGGTGAGCATTTCCAGCAGCTATGGAAAGGTTGCAACCAGTGTTAAAATCCACAGAGAGGCAGGGAATCCCTCTTTGTAGTATTTCTTCAGGATTCCAGTTTCACACACTGAGTATGTTTCCTGGATATAACATACCACTGGGCATCAAAACAGGTTTTAAGTATTAGGATAGAACTGAAAAACCTACCAACACTACTAAAATTAGCTAAAAAAAAAATAATTTACTCTTCAACAGTGAACACAAAATCTTCCTGAGCAAGTACAAGACTCCCAAAAATTATATCATGAAGAAAATGAAAAGAACAAAAATGTTGGTGTGTTTGTTACACAAAACACCTTCCAAATGATACACCTATGGGCACAGACTGCCCACCTCCTCAGCTATTACTTAAATCAGTAATGGGTTTTGCATGACAGTCCTCTGGACCCAGAAAAATTTACTGCTGATGCATTTAACCTTGTGAGCAGCAAACGTTACCTAGCTGACAAAAATGATCTTGATTTTCCACCCAGCATGAGCCTCAAAAAGCAACAGTGATAACCTCAAAAAAACCAAGACCAAAAAAAATCTGCCGCCTCCCCCCCCCTCTTCTTTTCTGTTTTTTAACTAGTAACAGGTTTCCCTGAGTGTCATCACCTCTCTCATCCTGCAGTGCTCTTAAGATGTCAAAAGGGAAGATCTCTTGCCTGCCTACGGTAGGGATCTCCTAGCAGGGAAAGATGAGGGAGTAGATACCATGGCTTTCTTTGCAGGACATTTCTTACTGCTCCTTCCAGAATTCCCTCCCATCTGCCATCCACCAAGGTATCAGCATCATCTCTGCTCACTACCATTTGAAGGACCACTGCCACTTCAAGTGGCATTTAAGATTCTGAGCAGAATCTTAGAAGCAGAGCTGAATGTGATCAAGTCTTAGTCTTCACAGAATTTAAAGGCTGCCACTCTTGCAGCTCAGAACAGAGAGTATTTTCTGTTGTTGATTTATGTAGTACCAGTGATGAGCATGGCAAAATTGCACAGAGACAAACAATACATCCATTTGCACAGCTGCAGAACTGCATTTTTACACTGGACCTTAAGTAAGAGAGACTATAAAGTGGCATTTGTGAGATGCTACTATAAAGAAAACAGAATTACTTTATCCCAAAATAATAAGCCTCTCCTATTTCCAAGAAGCAAAACAACACTGGTGATGGGTACTGGGATATCACACTGAGCAAAGTTGACTAAAACTACATCTAGTAGTGTAGTTGACGTTACTGACACAAAGGTTTTACGTAGATTAGGAAAAAAATATTGTTCTCTAAAACTTTTGCTAAGTCTCAACCTCTTTTTATACATATATATATACACACACAAAAAGAGTTAATAAATCCAATAGCGTAGTTTCAGTGCCACCCTGAACAAGATCCACTGAAACCAGCAGTTTTAAACTTCTATATCTTCATAAACAGAAGGACCTATTTGCTTGCAGCAAATCAGAAACCAAGCTGAAGATTAATTATTTCAGGCACTACTACTTAGATACAATATGCAAAGCTAACTACACAATACAGAAATCAACCAAAACAAAATTCAGAAACCTTAGAAGACCCAGCCAAGTTTAACATCCTCACAAGTTATTCTATAGAACTCAGTGAAGTAATGTCAAAGCACATTCAGAATTTTTGTTCTTTGTCAAAGTTTTCATCAGATTTATTGCTGTGAATTGTTGCAGTGACACTCTGAAACACAGCCCCTGTTCATGCTGAGCTGCATTACTGATGACTGCAGCCCAGTTGGGGTGATCTGGTTTGATCTGTCTTCGTATCTGTGGCTTCTACTCCCATGGCACCCAAGCGGGTGCCAGTCTGTTCTCACCTGCGACCTTGTGGGTGCCTGTGTATTTTCACTTAGGGCTCCCAGATACTGGAATTTATTCCCTTTGTAGTCAGTAGGCTTTCACTTACATTTCAAACACGTAACCAGCAGTGCATTCATGCTGGTATATCCCCCGTTAACTTTGAACTCCTGGTCAGGTCACTATTTGTTTTGTCAGTGGTAAAGTTATTCAGGGCAATGATGACTTTGATCTGTGCTGGTCTTTGACCAGTTTTTGGTTTTAGACCTGTGCATAAATACTGCAGGATACACAAAATATTAAATAGCCAATGAGAGCCATTTGTATGCAAGGTGCCGCAGCCATTTCATAATACACATACGACACGCAAGTATGCACCTATGTGCCAATAAAAGCTAACACGCACTCCTGATAACCTCGCACTATCTTACTCTTCTGTAGTCTAGAGCCAAAGGAGGTGACTTGCTGATTTCTCCTCTGTCACAGGTTATTGACATTTGGTTTCGCTGACAGGCAATACACACAGTCATGTGTCCTATGAACTCTTACAGCTTACAATGAAAACAAGTCCATAGCTCCATCTTGGGCCAGTCTGACCCATTTACCTGCTCACTCTGCAGAAAGGGTTAACCTGGGAAGCGGTGAGCAGGAAGGCAGCTGTGCTATCTCACCTGGATGCCTGCCTCCAGTTCTCAAGCTGACTAACAAAGCAATTCCTAACCATAGATCCCTTCGTACAACAAGGTCTCTGCACTCTTCCAAAATAAACAGAACCCTGCCACTAGGTATTTTTTACGAGAGGAAGAACGAACAGTGGAAAAAAGGTTGTTTCTCCTGCTAAACACTCAACACAAGAACAAATGAGGCTTTTTCTTTTTTTTTTTTTTTCCTTCAAGAGGGTAGTGATTAAACAAAGGAAGAGTCACAAATTCTGATCTCTAACCAGATAGAAGATGCTACGTGGGCAGCTGTGGTAAGAGAGGAGGAAGGGCGTGACTAGAAGGCAAAAAAGTAGAGTAAACTAGAAGATGCTATCTAGCCTGGCATGTGAAGGCACACACATCCCTGTCCCTGTCTCCAGCACTCCAGAGTGGGAAGCCTCTGAAGTTTCTACACTGCAGATTCCTTAACAGGGACATTTTGCATAATTTTTCCATGCTAACTCTTCACCTCTGGTTAAGGTGATTCCTTAAATACAGTTTTGCACTTAGGCAACCCTCCTCCTTCCTGAGGCATCAGACCAGGCTCCTTTGGCTCTTTCCTTACTTTGTCTTTATTTTCCTCTTCCTGCATCTCTCCCCTTCTGACCGGTTGTTCTGAGCTGCTTTCCTTCTAGTTTTCACTCACCACAGCGTGTTTTTACTGCCTGCACCTCCTTGTTTCCTCTTGCCATCCATCAGAAGGCTCCATGCTGCTCAGGGAAGGTAGCTTTCCCTAGTCACCTGTCTTACCTGGCTGCCTGTGTACTGTCATCTGTTCAAGGACAGCCGGAGGACGCAGATCAGCAGCTAGGACTAACAAACTATGATCCGAGCACAAACCCATTGCACCTCAGTGCAGCATTTACAACCACTGCAGAAAAGAACAAGGACAAGAGTAGGCTATAAAATTTGTGCGTCAAGGCAGACAGGTTGTGGAACACAGTCCCCTAAGACATTACTAGATACTCCACAATGCATACCCAAAATACCTCAGCAGAAAGGGTAGGGGAGGAAAAAAGGGGGATCCAGACCTCCTCATCCAGGATGTCACAAGCCAGGCGGATGCGGGACACATCAACAAGGTGGGGCTCAGATTTTAACTTCCTGGAACGCAGGCTCCACAGCTTCACACATGAATTATCGAACCCAGCAGCGAGCAGCTTGCTGTTTGGTGAAATCTCTGCAGTGTTCAGCAACTGCTCCGTGTTATAGAAGGCATAGAAACAGATGGTCGTTAAGGAAGGGGGCCCGTCCTTGACACGTTTAATGCTGTCCTGCAGTAAATCCAGCGCCGCCTCGTTCTGCAGAATGGAAGCCGGCACGTCGCTGGGTTCCAGGCCATTGCTCTCGTTGCGCGAGGAGCTCCCACCGGCGTAGAGCTGGTAGTCAGTCCTCTTGGCGGGCTGCACATCCAGGTGAATGTGCAAGGTCAGGACTTTGCACAGGGCGTTGTTGTTGTCACTTTGGAGGTAGCGAAGAAGGTAGTTGTAGCTGTCCTCTTGAAGGCGGATGACGTACTTGTTGTCCAGAAAAGCCCGGAGCTTCAAGTTGGACAGGATATCTTGAATAGTCATGGTAGTCTGCAACTGCTCAATGATATCCTTCTGGCTGGCATTCTGCAAGAACATGCCATGGAAGCGGCTGTAAAAACTGTCCACTGTGCTTTTTAGGCCATTCTGGACCATGTTCAGATGGAGGTAGACGAAGAGGGGATACAGAAGAGGCATCACTTCATGGCTGTGCTGAGAATCTGAATCTACATAAAAAATAGGAACAAACTTTGAATGATTTTTCAATCCACTTTCTCCTGGGAATAAAACAGAGCAAGGACAATTACTGCAAAAAGCCTTGACAGTGGGATCGGAGAGCAAGCAAGAGACTGTTGCTGGTGCATGTAAGCAAACCTCCTCTGTCACCTAAAGGGGATACGCAGTACCTATTACAGATCCAAGGAGAGATTTTTCAAGTCAGTGAGGTATGTTGCAAGAACCAAATGCGGAGATTTCAAAACCTTTTTAGATGTGGGCCAGCTATTAAAATACCACCTCAAACTACATGACAGCTGAATTTCTCCCCAGTATTTATAAAGCAAAACTGTGTCCTCTGTTTATTGCATTAAATGGACTTTAAAATTTACTCATTATATTTAAAACAGTATTTAATGTGTTTTAAGTCAAAATTATTTATCTAACTTGTGCAGGCCTAAACTGTAGTGGCTTTTTTTCCTCTCGGCTTCAATAAAACTTGCATGTGGTGCTTCAGATGGAACTGATTTGTCTCCAGGGGAAAGGAAGCTACAGTTCCCAAAATGTACTGCAATATGCTGTGCTCTTGTTTTATTTCTGTGCCTGTTCATGTGCACGCTTTCTCTCTCTCTCTCTCTCTCTCTCTTTCCCCCCCGCCGCCCCTTCTCTCTGCTAAGGCAAATCCCAACAGCAATTCCTAGCACACAGTGTAACACACTCGCGGTTAGGCTGTGCAGTACCTTGCAGAGACTAATCTGTGCAACAGCTCCACCCCTCCTTCACCAGCTTCTTGGGGCTGTTTCCCTCCCACATTCAGCCGGCTGCAGGGAGCTGTAAGGAGCGGAGCCCTGCTGTAGAACACCATGGCGGTGTACAGGGCCGTAACAGTGAGTTAGTGGCGCCCAAATGGTCCAAATTACTGGAACAAAATAGGCATTGCAGATCCTCAAACAGCATTGCTTCTTTTCAACTTGTTCTTCCCTCTGCCACTCACCAACGCATACCCTTCTTTTCCCTTTCCATTAGATTACTTTTCTTCTCCTGTTGAGCACCCGTCCAAGACTTTCTCCAGTCTATACTGTGCCATACTCTCTCCCATTTCAATATCAGTAACTACACAGTGTGTGTGTGATATGCAGCATATACACACGTATTTGCATACTTAGCCATCATTCTCCTTTCTGTCCCACTGAAACTGGGCCAAAGCCAGTGAAACCAGTGGTCTGTATGTAGTAAAAGCACTAAGCAGCTAGCAGCTGCTCTTTCCTCTGCAAGTGCTCTAGTTCAGAAATGCAACAAGGGGCAAGACCTCACACTGCAGTGAGGGGAAAAAGGGAAGATATGGGAAGTTGGCAGAGACAGGAACGAAGAAAATTTTCCCCATGAACATATGAAGGGAGGCTATGGGGGTGGTGTCTGCCTACCCTGGAGAAGATTAAGGGGCTATCAACTGCTGCCTTCAGTACCCATAGGACATTATGGAGGAAAAGAAGCCAGCTTCTTCTCAGAGGTGCTCAGTGAAAAGACAACAGGCAAGTTGCTGTAAGTGAAATTCTTGCCAAATCGCTCAGCCCTACAGCTGGGACACAGAGGTGCAGGTAGTGCCATCTCCACACTTTTTGATTTACAAAACCTGGCTGGACAAGGACCTCAACAACCTGATCAAACTCTGACCTTGCCCTGCTTTGAGCAGTAGGTTGAACTAGAGAACTTGAGAGTAATTCCTACATTATTCAGTGGTCCTAGTCCCCTGCCCACTCCTCAATGCCCCTGGAGGCAGGCATCGTGCCTGCCTGACAAGTTACATGCATGAACTGCTTCTGTTTCTGCAAGGGACTAAGAAATCAAAACCGAGCAAGAGAGACAAAAAAGATGCAGAGTTGACATGAACACCAAAACCATGCCTAGCACTTGCCTAAGTGGTATTTAAGCCACTGAACAGCACAGTCATACTTCTCAAAAATCTACTAAACCATGTGAATTTACCCTCAATACTAAAGTGCAATGGTATTGAACTGCTCTAGGTGGCAAGCCTAAGACTAAGGCACTATTTTCTGCCTCTGCCTTCCTCCCTCCCTTTCCCTTCAACAACTATCAGGAATATTAATCCTAGTGTTATGCACACTGGGATCAAATCCCTATGCTGGACAAATGTAGATGTACCCAAGGGCGGGAGGAGCAACAACCTCATTTTCCTTGGCGTTATTATTGAAAAATCCTATCTGCTTTCCTCTTACCACATTTGGGACTCATAGAAGAAATGAGGACATTCCCAGGAACCCCTTTTTGATTTTTTTAAAAAATAAATAAATAATCACGATTGTCTTCTGCATCACACTACGGTATGAGCATTTTTTTCCCTTCTGTCATATGCCTCCAGTCTCAAAGACGGTACAGGTAAATTTAAGGGAACAAATTCTCCCTTAGAAATCTAGGCCATCATAAAAAGAAGCCAATTATGAATCAAATTAAAACCCCTAACCTAGGAGATGGCAAAGAACTACATTCATTTCTAAGTTACCCGTCTTTCACATAAGACACTAATCTTCCTTCTTGTCCTGTATATGTATGATGTTGTCTAGAAGATTTACACATGTACAAAGGCCAAATGCTTGAACAAGAGAGGGCTAACAGACAGCTATCTACAAAAGCCAAAGGTAACTCACCACCCAGGCAACAAAAAAAAAAGAAAGAAAAAGAAAAACTAAATATTTCTAATTGCAGCAACTGAAATCTCAAAACTCGAAATCAAACACTTGTTAGAGACATGATTTTTAATTTTATTATACTGTCTTCTACTAATTGAAATGACAAAAAAATCAGCTACTTTCCTCTTCCTTGCTTCCTGATATTTACCTGTGAGAAAATTGCGTAATCGTCCAAATTGTACTTCATATTGCTGTGGCTCCGCCAGGCAGGGAGCTGCAGACACAACATTGGCACAACCAGATTCAGATTGGACTGTGAAATAAGATAAGTAAAATTAGGTAAGGATTTAAGGAATTTTGCATGTATGTCTGGAAACGGAGCTTCTCATTAAACCCAAGGTAATGCAGCCACCAAGGTGACATTTTCGTCTTTCAAACCATTCAGGGATGACGTAGTCCGAAGCATCTAGACGTGGCATTAACAACCTAAACAGATCATGAATAAGAAAGTATACTGAAAGCTTAACAAAACCCCTAAAAAGCTCAGTAACTCACCTGCTCTCCCCAGAACACATTTTAAAGTTTTTAAATATAACCTTAAGTTCCTGAGAAACTCAAGTGTAACACCATCACGGATCCTTCACAGTTTTACAAGATAGTCAGCAGTTTTACTACTTTGCACTCAAGAAAAGATGACAAAACGAATCTACAACTTTCTCCAAAACCAAGTTTCTTTTTCAGTGGGACCCACCACCCGTCATGGACAGAAGGTCTGCAGTGATACTACCTCAGAGTCTCAAATTCCCTGCCCCAGTCATTATCATTTACTACAAATTATAATCGTTATAATTTACTAGTCTCCCTGAGGTGGTGGTGAAAACACACTGAATCTCTAAGCAAACAAACACTAGTTTTTAATCAAAATGTGTCCTGCTCCCTGCGGATTTTAGGTTAAAGGGCAGCTGGTATCTGACCACAAACCCAGCTGTTAAGAGTCTCCTGAGATGGTATTAAACTTATTTTCAGAACCAGTACCAGTAACTCTGGTAAAAGTGGTTCTGAACTATTTAGAAAGGGAACAGGCTTTTCTTTCTCTGGCACCAAACATTTGGTCTTTTGCTAACCACTCAAAATTTGACAGAGGACTTTGTGCAAGTTTACAAACCAACATACCCTAAACATATACAAATATCAGTGATTACAAACTCAAGTTACACAATTTACCTGTCTAAATTTTAACTAATATGTTAATTCATCTGCTCATCTAAGAAAAGCACAACAGGGCAAGGAGTTATGCTCTGTTTTCCCTTCCTATTCTTTTTTCAATTCATAACTATCTTCCCCTCCACAAAACATTTTTTTATTACTCTCACTTTCAACTCCTTTGACTTCTTTCAGTCTCCCCCGCCCCGCACTGCTTTCCATCCTCTCTTTTTGCCTTCCTAGTCCTGACTGATCACTGTTTGTTCCAACATTTGGCTCAGGCACAGAGGCGCAACTCGGCCCTGGAAGTCTATGAACAACATCATCAAATTTTCACATGCTAAGGAGAGATAGGCCAGCCTCCAGCTCATCTCAATGCTTCTAATTAGAAAGAGATCAGCACATGGTGTGCAGGCAGCCTGTCACTACTCTCCCCTCTCTCTCGTAAGACACAGGTCTATCTTCACGGAGTTTATGGCAATATGGGAGGTATGTTTACCAACCCTCCAGGGCAAGCGGAATTCAGCTTCAGAATCAGAGAGCTGGGCTGTGCTTATCATCCCCTCATGGGATAAAAAAACCAAACACAGATTCCAGCACCAATACCCTATCTTCATCAAATCAGTTTTGAAATAAACAAATATAACCCGTTGAAAGGTACAGATACACTGCGTTTTCTACAGCTTGCTTGCTTCAGAAACTCAAAGCTGGTCAGAACTCCAAGGCTCACATGCTGGTATTACTTAATGGCTAGAGTAAACAACTCTGCTATTCAGACTCAAAATTTAATACAATCAATATTCAGCATAAGAAAGTAAACTGCATGCACGCACATGTAACTCAAAATTCTTAGTGACAGTTTTCACTGTCACACATACTATTAATTGCAAAAGCAAAGAAAAACAAATATGAAGGCCTGTCTTTTATGCTGTGTCACAGGGCTATGTACAAGGGTCAAGTCTTCACACAGTTCTGGTGGCCTTGTTTCAGTAGGAATGGGAATAACTTGCCACCTTGCTTGTACCATGCAAGCACAACTTAATGCCCTTGGCTTTATGAAGTGCTCCCTCCATGCCACCTATTTAACTTTCTCTGTATAAACAACTTAATTCCAAAATGAGGATGTACTTCATGCTTCAGAAAGAGGGAACATCATCTTTGGCTACCTACCCTGGAGCAGTCTGAGTGGGCAATCATTATGCCTCACTGTTTCAGTAATGATGCTAGAGCTTGTTCCCTTCAAAAAAAATGGTAAATGAACCCTATATACCAGACAGTTATAACAAGCTCAAATTCTAATTCTTCCCCTTCCTAAAACTTTACACCAACCAGAACTACAAAAGGGGTCAAGAGCTCAACTGACTCAAAACAAGAGAGTCAATTTTCACACATATTTTTCTCCTGGTGGAAAAGAAACACATGCTATATCCTTCTAATACATCAATAAATCTACCATAGTTTCTTTTCCACCTTACCCAGTGGTTTTAAGAACATCTACTGGAAACATCTGCTCCTCGACTTCACTTCCAGTAATTGCAGCCAGCTATGCGACCTGATAGCAAATTCAAAGGAACTCACCCCTCACTCAGGGATATGGACAGCGGCCTCCTGGTCTTGCATGTTGGCTACGAGCAGCATTGCTTCCAGCTAACAAATGCTACTGTAAACACTGTTTCACAGCAATTGATTCCTCTTTTACATGAGTGTGATGATGTATAATTTCACATTATTTCAGATAGTCCTATGTGTTGACAGTATACTTACGGGCAACATTAGAGGAACCCATTCCTTAAATCACTCATTCTGTTCACAAATATTCTCCTAGTTTTCTAGAGAAATACAAGATAGTCACAAGGAAGCTCTGTCCTGCATTTTACTGCAGATGCAATCAGACAGCGCACTAGATAATCTCATCTGGGCTCCCTTTCCTACAAGAGGTTGGACCAGATGATCTTCTGAGGTGCCTTCGAACTTGGAATGTTCTACGATTCCGTGAAAACAGAGCCTTACAGATATAGCAAGTACATGAAGCAATGGAGAAGGGCTCAACTGAAAATACTCTGGAAGATGACAAAAAGAGACGCTGAGATAAAACTGAGAACCAAAACTATTTAAAACAAAAAAACAGAGGACACTCTTCACTGTGAAAGAAGTAGTCACAGAATCGAAGACAGAAGTAAGCAACTCTCCCATTTATACAGACTGGTTAAATGTCAAACAAAAGAAAAGAGCTGAATAGAAAAAGCAAGGTGAGTTTTTTTAAGGAATGAGCAAAGACATCTCAAGACAAAAATATTTGATCGCTTTCTCCAAACATAAAGCAATGCAGGCTTTAGCATCTGGTCAGTTTTTATTCAGTTTGCCAAACTATGACAACTGCCGCCAAAAGTATTTTCAGCCTCTGTTGTCACAATAAGTGCAAGCTGGGTTTTTCTTTTTCAGCAGTCATTCACAGAACTGCAGCATACTCACTGAGCACTTACTACGAGCATGTTTGACAAGAAGAAGTAGTAAGCAGCTGAATGCATGAGAGCAGACCATTTTCAGTTCTAATGAAAACGGATGACTAAGTTCTGAATCACCAGCCACAAAACCCTTGCACGGGCAAGAAGATACAGACTTACAAGAAATTTAGTAATAACATTTGGTGGAAGATTAGTAAAAAGACAAAACCCAATCACACACTCATTCACACTCTTTACCGAAACGTTTTTTTTTTTCCTGTGCGATACCACATACAAATGGAAGGGCTTGCAATCCAATTAGTCTCTCCTACTTCAGATACTCTGGTATGGATTGGTCCCTGCTTCTAATTCCATTTCAACACTGACCTTTCTACCCACCTCTCCTGTAAAATCTCCCATCAAAAACAACTCAGCATTTTACTTTGGTTTCATTCCTTCCCCATCTCCCCCAGTATTATTTCAGGGAGTTGCAACAAACTTCCGATAGTTACTCTGAAAACAACAAGGAAATGAAAACTACTAAGAAGATGTAAGTTACTTCTAGTAACGAAATATTACCCAATTTCCTTCAGGCCCCTGAGAGAGTCAGCCTGGACATTCACCCACAAGTCACTCATCTTTGGATTGTAACTATGGCAAAAACTCTAGACATGGGAAGAGCTATTTTGGCATCCAATCTTATCTAGCTACAAAGCAGGGTTATACAGCAACCAATGTTCTGTCAAATCAAGTTGTATCACAAGTAACTAAGGTCTCCACCACTCCTAGCCTGGGACACTGTCACAATCTAAGCAGTTTCATTAACAGAGAACACTTCCTCCTTGCATTTTCACCCAAAGGTCAGCCCAGTATTTTCTATTACTTTTACAAGTAAATTTCATCTCTTTATAACCTCCACATTGCTTGCAATCCTTTCAACATGTGTACATGCTCAAGCAGTAGCATAGTTTGTTGTAACAAAAATAATAATTACAATGAAGACTGTCACAAACAGGATTCGAAAAGCATGTAGTGTAACAGGAATAAGTAGCCTTTAAGGAAGAGGAGAAAGGGGAATGCAGGGAAATAAACTGTATCATCCACTGAAGGTTTGGGGTTTTTTCTGGTGTGTGGTTTGTTGTTTTTTTTTTTTTTCCCCTCCCCCCAAGTCACAGAGCTGAGCTTTCACAACTAGAAAGCTAACTAGGCCAGAGAAAGAAACAGCCTGTCTCGCTTCCATTTCACATGATATAGCTCTCCTGGAGTAGAAAGGTACAACAGATTTTCCTGCTTTTACTTAATTCCTCATCTAGGTTCTTCTCACCTCTGTCCCAAAGCACTGCCACTCACCAGACTTCATATTCTTTGGGATACAACATAAGCATTCTCCACTACCCTGACCTGGTATTTCAGCCTGCTGTTTCACTGACCACGAATCTCACCTTGTTACACTTTCATCCACGTTTTCATTCCTCAAAAGTTCTTAAGTCGTGCCAACTTCACACTGGGAAATTCCTTTATTTCAAAAGGAGAGCAGTCCGTATGTGCAGACAAATTCATGTAGTTACCAATATACATACTCACACTTGTCACAACTCTGCCAAGAAGCACACATGGAAAATATGATAGGATTACCTGTGAGATTAGCTGCCATCTCTTCAGCAGTCTGACACAGCCTCAGCCCTTGTTTTAGGGGACCTTCTGAGTCCACATACTGACGGCGCTTGAGGTAGCAGGACACTGCCATCTGAATCTGTTCTGTGCGTACGCGTTTCATGACCTCAAAAGAAAAGAAAGAGACAACGAGGCTCTTACCATGTAGGTATACGCTAAGATCAACATACACCATAGCTGTATTAAAACTGATGGAAGACAAACAGCTCAGTAGTTTCATTGCTTAAGTCAAACAACTTCTTTACCGAAGTATGAAACAAAACCTGTAGGCATTTGCCTCTCAGTACTAAGGCATAACTAGGCACTTTGAAACAGATCCCTGAAGATATTTTGCTGCCTAATTCCACTAATTTCACTGAGGAATCAAAAATACTTTTGAGGATTCTGGAGTAAAACTGCAGTGGTGAGCTGAAGCATTTGTTTTTGATAACAATAACTCATAAAAAGGGAACGTTTCTCCTCCTTGCTTTTTTACAACAGCAGTTCGGGTATTCTTCAGCCATTTTCTGATTCCTCTGCTTGACCAACCAACAAAACAATTCCAGAAGAGTGAAGGGAATGAGAAATGAATATGCAAAGAAGGAAACCTCAGAATCATAACACTTTAAATAGCACACCTGTCTGGGGAGTCCAAGAAGCAATAGCTTATTGCTGGAACTTAAAGGTTAGAGCCGGACTTCTGGCACTTCAGTCAGGTAAGTTCCCAGAAAAAAACCCAGGGAAATTAAAACAAAAGCAGAGGCTTCAGCCTTTTCCACCTGCCCCATTTATCTAAACCTCCCTCCTATGAAAGCTTAAAAAAAAAAAATCCTTTGAAGTTTCCTTTATATAAATTTTGAAAGCCATCCTCACAAACACCACTTTTCCCCCTTGCAAGAACTGTATTTCCAACAAAATGGTAGCTTTAAAAATATGATCATAAATGAGCATTTTCTAATACCCATGCACACTTTAATGCTTATCCCAGTTGTTAGAACAAGCAACCCTCTGTGAAGTTCCAAACGGACGGGAAGCAAGGTTAAACACATACATGGAATGGCAAACCCGAAGTATAGCTTTGGCAAAAAAAAAAAATTCCATTTGTTCTCGCAGGCGAAACAACTGTTTGAGGGTGGGGAAGGGGGCATCAACAGGTGTGGAGTTTTCAAAGCATTTCCAGATAGACCCATTCAAATAATTACTTTCAACCACAACTTTTTCCGCTCCAAAAGCAAACTTCCTTTTCATCTTCCTTGCAATTAAAGAAATTATATCTGAGACTTACACTATCTCAAATACAACGCTTTTTCTGCTGCACAAATCTGTAGGAAGGACAGAATTCTAACAAAGGCCATGAAGAAGGGTGGACACAGGGACAGACCAGCATCTTAGCACTCTCCTAAAAACCACCCCTAAGCTTCGCAGCGTATTACATGATCATTCTGCATTTCAGCTAGCAGTATGGACTCACGCACAAGTGACTTGCCCAGGTCCACACTAAGGCCTCTGCATGCAGTCTGCCACACAGCTTAGGTTTGGGTAGCAACTTAATTATATTTGAGACGCTCTCTTAAGATGCTTACTTTGCGTCCAGAAATCATGTTGGAGAGTGTGCATTTAGATTGTTGCATTTGGTTTATAATCCAAAAGAAACTCACACCCAAAATGGCATGGAACAGATTCAACTACATGTTTCTGAAATGGTTTCAGCCAGTCAGAGCTGTGCAAATCGGCCTCAGGTCTGTGGTTCAATTGCAAAGAGAGAGCATCTAGAAATATCCTTGCCCATACTTTTTCACTTCAGTTACAGCATCAATTTGTGCTAGGTTAGATTTGGCGAGAAAACCCTTATTCATTATGGCGCAGCATGCACATACAGATAATTCCTCGTAAACTCGTAATGGATTGGAAAAAACGAAAACCAGTGTGTGAAAGATGCAGAACTCCAGAGGATCCTTTGAAGTGGCAGTGACAAACAAGAGAAGCACAGAGATCAGCCTTTTCAAGCTGCTGAACGAGCACATGACCAACAGAGAAAATGGTCACTTTTAAATGATAGACAAAAAAGCAGTAGGTCAACCAGTAGCCTCAAACTCTAACATCAGGATTGGACATTTTATCAGCAAGAGAGAAGGGGCTGGGCAAGGAGCAGTTGCTGGCAGCTGATTCATATCTGAGCTTTTTCACGGCTTTGGGGTAACAGGGAAGCCCCCGTTTCTTCAGCCAAGATGAGCTACGTGGAATTTGCAGCTGCTTTATGCAATCTGCAGTTTCTTGCTCCCTTCTCATACCTTGTATGCTTCGCCCAACAGTCACAGTAGTGGGGTGTTACGAGCAGTATCACAAGGAGATCT
>NW_009260484.1:3259694-3261413 GCF_000687185.1 Egretta garzetta
CCCTACTCCCAGTTGACAGAACAGGAACTACCTTATAGGAAATGCATCTTCACCAGGAAACACCCATGGGCATCAGACACACCATCACCCCTACTTTCGTTTCAGGTCTTTGTTTCTTCGTTCACTTTGCCTTTCTACTTCACCCTCAGCATTACAAAGAGCAATGTCACAGGAGGAAGGAAAGCGTTCATGGAAAATGCAAGAAGAGCAAACCCAACATTCCTACAAATATTCGTTATCAAGCCCTCAAAGTTAGAGTAACCTGATAAAATAAATATAAGGACGGCCTGCCAAAATGCCTTTAACTGGGTTCAAGCTGAGCCAGTTCACAACACACCAATGATGCAGAATTTAAAAGCAAAAAAGGACAAGCCTGCCAGTTTAGCCTCCAATTAATTTTAAGACTCTAGCTCTCATCGCTGAAGATAATCTCCAAAATATGAAACAAACTGAACGCCAATAGCATTCCTTGTCCATGCCTGCAGAAAGCTTGAAACAATTGTTCAGAAGTCCCAGCTGCCTCATTCTTCTCAAGCAGCCAGAGAGAACAATAAATACCAATGCCATTAACCATTTTTACTGATAAGCAAAATACATAAGAGAGAAGAAAGATCACATCAAGAGTCTGCACAGCTACAATGCAGCGTCTTCTGCATTGTCACAAATTGGAGCACCAAAAAAAGAAAAAAATTAATTTTTTTTTAGGAACCAAAACCAATGAAAAAAACCAGAGGGGAGATCGATCCTACAAAACACATTGCAAGTTCCTCTTTCCTAGCAAAGCTGGAAATTAGCTGCGTACTAAGCATTGGCACAAGGAAATTAATTTCCTGCCTATGCTACATCTCAGGTGCAGGTTTAGGCAGATTCCACGGCTTTGAAATATTACCAGTGAAGACATATGAAAAAGAGAGTGAAAACTAGCATTGGAAACGCTGCTTTTAAATACTCTGCATTCCTGTCCTGATGCTGGGACGGCAATCTCTTCCTTCCAACAGACTGAGGAAAGACCTGTGAGCATCAGAGAAGAGCCAAGGACGGGAAATCTTAAAAAAAGCAAAAAACAATAAAACAACCCACAAAATCCAAATTTTGAATATTCTCTACTGAGAGCTGCATCTCAGGCCTCAGGTACAGGCAGAGAAGTACCATCTTTTATCTGTAATCACTACAGGTGCAATTTGGAGTCTACCAACAGTACTAAACCACCTGTTTTTTAATTTTGTGGCATTAAGTTAATCTAAGAGTTACACAATTCCAGAATAAACAAGATAAACTGATACAAGGATCGGAACCTAGAGCAGGGGGACCTCACACACGCCACGGCTGCAATTCCGGAAAACAGGCAGGTAGACGCGACAAGTTGACATGGAGACCCGGCGCGGTGGTGGTGGTGCCAGCGCAAAACAGAAAAAGCGCTGCAGATATCAGGAATTAGGGAGAAGGCTTTTGCCTGAGCAGCGGCGTTCACGCGACGAGGCGGAGAGGAAACGGCTGTGATTTGCGAAGAGCCCGTATCCACTTGCACTGGACCCAGATTTGGCTCACCTGGGCAGGACGCGCTTTCCTCCTGCCCGCCGCACACCACCGCCGCCTTTACGCCTTCAGCCTCGCCCGCCCAACCCTTCCTCCTCAGAGCGGAGCTGCCGGACCGAGGGCCGCTCGCTCACTCGCCCTTAGGCCCCGCCGACAGAAACCCGGGCCAAGGCCGAGCGTCCT
>NW_009260484.1:3262400-3283156 GCF_000687185.1 Egretta garzetta
CCGTCCGACCCCCCCCTTCTCCTCCTCCTCCTCCTCCTTGGGGTTTCTTCCAGTCGCGTCCCCGCGGCTTGGGGGGCCCGTGCGCTGCCCCCATGGCAGCGATCTACTCGGGGATCTACCTGAAGCTGAAAAGCGCCAGGACTTCTTGGGAGGACAAGCTCAAACTAGCCCGATTTGCGTGGATTTCTCACCAGTGCGTTCTGCCGAATAAAGAGCAAGTAAGTACTTTTTAATGGTAAACAGCGAAAGGGAAAACAGAAAATATTTCCCAGAAATTAACTGCTGCTGAGGAAGATTTGATGCATAAAGTCCAGATCTGCTTGCTTAAGCTTTTGACCCCAGGTAGCGGCGCAGATACACCTCCGGTGGTGAATTGTGGGTGGCTCTTGATTTCTGCGTGGTTATATAAAATTCTTCCGTAACATCGTCTTCCCAGCAGCAAGATCTGCAGTAGGGCAGGAGGAAAGAGGCTTTCTTACAGTGAGGGTCGCGTGTGCGTTCTGTCTCCCGGATAGCTGAGAAACCATTACCTTCAGAGCTGTCATCAGCATTGCTTGGTATATCCTGCACAGCATGCTCTCAAGCCTGATGCTTCTGGTCGTAGTGAAGAACAAGAACTTCAGGGTGGGAGAACTGACTCTAGCTACACGCATGTTTCCTGGTGATCTAAATAGAGTGCACTCATGGGCATCTCCTTGGAAGATGCTCAGAACCTCCCCCCTCCCCTCAAGTCTTTTGTTTCGATCCTGTTTCCTGAATGTCTGTTCAATGTTTCCCTGAGCGAGTGGTGTCTTGTGCTGCTTCCTCCAGCCTAGCAGTCTTGTGGAGTCTAGTGCTTGCACCGTCTGAGGTCGGTGTGTTGAGTCCCTGTGGTTTCAGTTACTTAGAATATTAAACCTAGCCGTACGCCACCATTTTATTTTGAGATCAATAATTTAAATCAATAGGTTTCAGCCTTTTCTGATTTGCACATGTCTAAATTCCTAGGCCTGAATTTCTAGGTAGTAAAATGAAACATACCAAGAGGAGGATGTGAAAGGAATACCAGTTGTCAGAAAGTGAAAACCATCTGTCCCTTTAAGTTTTGATTTAAAAGACTACGTCTGCTGATCAGTGTTGACTGTCAGAATTATACCCTGATGAAAGTGCCTTAGGATGTTGACTCCTGAAAGCTGTCTTGGGAGGGTACAGGGGAGCACAGGGCCAACGCTCGATTTAGAATGAAAGCTCTTAGGAATTTAGATCTTGGTTAAAACCTACAAGGGTGGTAGGTTTCTCTGCTCCTTCAGAGCCTCTTCTGCTTGGATGTAGAGCAGTTCTCAAGGCACAAGTGAAAGAGGTGTAGTACTTTTCTCGCAAGGTGAAAGTGAAAGGCACAAGTGAAAGAGGTGTAGTACTTTTCTCTTGTTTGTGAGTCTTATTAAAGATTACTTCTTTTCCCTTTTGTTAACAGGTATTACTTGACTGGGTAAGCCATGCATTGGTTTCATACTACAATAAGAAACCTGAACTGGAGGATGAAGTTGTTGAGAAACTCTGGACCTATCTAGACAACGTTATCCATAGTCGAAGACTACAGAGTCTCTTAAAGAGTGGGAAGACAATTGGTCTCAGTTTTTCAGTTGCACAGGTAACTAAAACTGTAGATATTTTGTAACATGCTGGATAGCAACGTGTATCTTGTGCGGTGCATGGCTCTTCCTCACAGTGTAGGGTGTTATGTGAATTATATAATAATTCATCTGATGGCTTTTAGGACCTCTAATAAAAATTTCGCTGTTTCTGTTCTGCGATACAATTTGTATTTGTGCAGCACGAAGGCTGAAAATGGCAGAGCATTCCAATAACCTCAAAGTTAATCTTCATCTTTAAGTTCTTCAAACTATCAGGGAGTGAACTGGTTTAAATATTTCAATAGGTAAGTAAATGCTCAGTTCCATATGTTGCTATTCTGTATTATTTACTGCTTATATTTTCATTGGGGCTCATCAGTGTGTTTGGCTTGAGTACTTGGGCAGTGTGACATGCTGTTCAGCAGACCCTGCAGCTTCTTGTGATGACTCTGAACGGTGGTGGCAGCAAATCATTATTGATCTTAATCACATGATCCTCAGCTGAAAGTAAATGGGGCAGACTTCAGTTAGTTTAGAACTGAACCAGAAAGTGTTCTTACTCAGCTTCCTGATTACAGAAATGGCAGAATTAGTGGATGACTGCAAAGGCAGTCAAAATAGCTGGAAGAATGACCCTCTTAGTTGTGATCTGGTTGGAAGGAAGCAGAAGAAAACTGACTTTACCTGCAGAAGTTAATTTGTGGAGTACAGAGAATTGGTTGGATTAAATCTCTGCTTCAGAGAAGTTACACAGAAAGTGTGCCCAATTTAAATGTCGTCTGTGTGTGAAAACTTGTCTGGCTGAAGATTAGGTGAGAGGTACAGGCCAGAGTATCCTAAAGACCAAGGACAGAGGTGGGAGAGGGTCCAGTGGAAAGAATTTAAGGATCTGTTTTAGCCCAGTGGGGCTTGAGCTGAGGTGATGAACCGCCCACTATGAGGTGTAAGGAGACAGATGAGATTTTTAACTCTGGAGTAGAGGCAGATTTGTAAATTGTTACTGAGTTTGTTTGCTGACAAGATTATCTGGAGGTAAGAAAAGGGAGCAAATAAAAAGGAGATACAAGGAGAAAACCATAGGGAAATCAACACAAAGTTTGGGAAAAGGAAGGGAAATGCAAGTTCAAGTAAACATTAATTCTTTAGAACTGTGTATCCCTCAAAGAGGAGAGACAACAGTTCTTCACATTCCAGATATCAGCACAGGGAACTGGGTCTTTTTAAAATATGAAGATGATATTTAGTCGTGAACATTCTTACTGAATAAGCATTATGGATCAAAAGTAGGAAGTGTGGTGTGTGTGTGTGTGTGTGTTTTGTTGTTTGGAAGATAATTTTGGGGACCTTGCAAGAAGGGAGAGAATTTACCCCTACTCCCTTTCTGCAGGATCAACTGTTAGGATCAAGTATGGATAGTCTTATGCTGTTACTGGTAGCACACGTACTGAAAGAGGTCTTCTTCACTCATCCTGTGGTGCTAACAAATCCAGGGACACTGTCCTGGCCAGAGGAGCTTCTAGAGCTTCTAGTTTGAGACCCACAATATGAGAGGCCCAGCAGCAGTTGTTGGCAGGTCCCTGTTGCTTCCTTCTTGCAGCCAGAGCTCACAGAAGGTATTGTTGGTTTGTTATGATGAGCTTTATCTTTGTGTGCAAAATTGACTGTGGGTTGTGTTTTGTTTGTTTTTTTCTTTTTCCCCAATCTTCAGGTCATAAATGAAAGATTATCAGAGGCCTGTTCTCAAAAAACACAGCAAAACATTGGCACAGTGCTGAGTTGCTCCAGTGGCATTCTTTCTACTCCTTCACTCTCCATCATTTACACAGCAAAATGTGAGCTCTTGGTTGATCTCCTCAGCAAGCTGTCCAAGCTGGCATGTCAGCAGCTGGCTTCTGATGACACTGTGGGCTCCCAGGTGTTCAGCGTCCTCCAGCTTACCTTTGCTCAATACCTCCTGGTCCAGAGGCAGCAAACCAACCCAAATCGTGTGTTTGGGCAAGTGACAAGTCACTTGCTCCAGCCATGTCTGCTCCTGAGGCACTTGCTGACTGTGAGGAGCTGGACACAAGCAGATGACAACCATGTGCGTCAGCACCTGAGCAGGGAAATCCGAAACCAAGTAGAAACTTTGCTGCAGGCTGGGTTATTCCAGCCTGAGCTTTTCTCATCCTACAAAGAGGAGCTGCTGCCAGAACAGGAACTCCAGGAGAAGAAGAAAGGAGCTTTGAAAAGTCTTTTGCTACCAGTCAACACAGTGCAGACCAACCTGAGCAGTGGCTTTTGTGAACCTGCCCTCCATGGAGCTGTTGTGGCTGGTTCGGTGTCCCTGCTATATAAGCTTTTTCTGGACTCGTACTGTAAGGCAGAAAACCACCTTGTGTGTTTCCACATGCTCAGTAGGCTTTTTGGCTGTCTCAGGCTCTCTGGCCTACAGCAGGGTGTGAGGGAGGATGCTCTCACTCCTGCGGACTGGAGCACAGAGCTGCTTGCTTTGGAACAGTTTCTGAACTTGGTGCTTAGCAGTGATATCTATAACATTGCCAGTGACCGTATCCGGCACAAGGAGGTACAGTTTGGTTTTTACCGCAAGCTAGCACAGATGTTGATGAGCCACTCCCAAGCTTCCATCCCTGCTTGGTTCAGGTGTCTCAAACTCTTGATGTCACTAAACCACCTTATAGTAGAGCCAGACTTGGATGACTTAGTGTCCTCAGCTTGGATTGATGCCGAGGTCTCCGAGCCGCGTACGAAGAAGGCCCAGGAGGCTCTCATCAACACCATGTTTCAGACTTACTCCAAGCTGCGACAGTTCCCACGGCTCTTTGAGGAGGTGCTGACAGTCATTTGCCAGCCAGCTGCTGATGAACTGAGGCTGCCTGTCTTCTCTGCTGGCCTGACAGTAAAGCTTCGTGAGTGCCTCCTTGAACTGCCGCCCAACCAGATTCTGGACATTTTGTGTCTCTTTGTGGAGAAATGCAGCTGCTGTCATTGAGCTCAGTGCTGCACGCTTTTCTGTTCAACATGAGGAGCCTAGATGATGTCACTCCTTCCCCTGTGGTCCTTCGCATTCAGAATCTGCTGGCAAAGATGCAGAAGGGAATAATTCAGCCACTGATGGAGCTGCTGCAGGCTCCTAGAAAAGAGAAAGAGAAGTCAGACCTTTGGCTAAGAAAGGCCAGTGACTCTGCTCTCCTCCTTGTTTACACTTGGGTTGAGGTAGACACTTTGTTTGGTGTTAGCTGCAGTAAATATGTGTCTCCAGCAGCTGAAGTTGCTGGTGCCATTACTGCATCTGCTGCAAGGCACCGGGGCACTTCAGCTTTCCTCCCTGGTGTGGAGGAGCAGTGCTGGGAGAGAGTCATGGAACTTGCAAACACTTTTGCCTCCACTAGTAAATATTGCTTAGAACTGCTCGCACTTCAGAAAATGAAGATGATCTTAATGCAGACCAAAGCTGACCCACAGGCCTTGCAGCATGCTGCAGCTTTCATCCTGGAGTCTGGGAGATCCAGCATGAGCAGGGGAGAATCTGAACCCTGGGATGGAGATATCGGCACAGTAAGTGATCTCACCTACCCTACGGCCCACTGGCACCTTGTCGTCTCCAACCTGACTATCCTGTTGCCATATATTTCCCTGAAAGATGTAGAGTACATCGCAACTGTGCTTCTGGAGACATTAGTATTGGCCAAGGCTCAGGAAGCTGATGCAGACCTGGAGCCTTCTATCAGCATTGGAAAGATATCTCTTGGTTTGATGCATAGCTCCTTTCTACCGGAAATGAAGGTCCTGCACTGTGCTTTTCTGACCAGTCTTGTTCATCAGTTTGCTAGGGTGCTGCCCTCTGCTGCCAGGGATTCAGTAGATCTGCCACTTCAACAGCTGTCTGCAGGTAACATCCCTTGGCATGAAGAAATCCTGGCTCTTGGCAGACCTGTTGACCCGTTGGACGCACCATCAGAAAACAAACTGCTGAAGGATGAGCCCAGCTTGTCTTGGAAAACACTGGAGAAAGTTGCCCAATGTATAGTACTGTTAGCAAAAAACGACTGCCCTGTCATCCTGAAAGAAAGTCAGCTGGAAAGCTGCTTGCGTTTGCTAGAAATTGCTTCTCTTCTGAAACTAGATAGTCTTCTTCCCTCTGACTGTACCCGGTGTTTTCTGGTGCTGCTGTCCCTGCTAGCCAATGCCAGGGCTAGTGACTCTTGCAGCAAGCTGTTATTGCTGAAGTTTTTAAGTACCTCATTCCGCCTCCTCAGGTGCCTGCAAGCAGGCAGGAATTCCAACTCTGTTTTTAAGGTGTTTCAGGCCAGCCATATTCTTGAGGCTGTCATGACCTCCCAGCTCACAGCTAGCAAGTTCTTCACTGATGTTTTGACTGTTCCTGTTTGGGCACAGTATCTCCAGGAAGTCCAAGCCTCTTTGGAAAACTTTCTTCAGATGATTATTGAAAGAAGGCAAAGTGTGAGGCTCAACTTGGAAAAGTTCATGTCTTTCCTGGTGAGCTGCAAGCCTGACGTTGGTGCAGCCAAAAGCAAAGGCTGGAAAAACTGGAATCCTGCAGCTGGGCAGTTACTGCTCATGGCATTCACCACCCTGTGTCACGTCGTCACACTCTACCTTCAGCAGCTGCCAGAAAAGAAGCTGCAGTCTGCGGATGTTCTCTCTGCTCTGTTGGAGCCAGTGGTTCTGCAGATGGTCAGAACTGTTGAACATGGTCTCAGGAGTAACACCCAAAACCAGCCTTTGCCTGTAGCATTCATACCATCTGTCACTACTCTTCTCAAAGCAGATCTGAGCCATGCTGTCAAGAAGGGCTGGCAGAAGGAGCCCAGTGGGTTTTTGGAGCAGCCCCGTATTAAACTCTACCAAAGGTTTTACTCTCAGATACTGAGAGAGCTGCCCTGTGCAGGAAGCAATCTGCAGTTCCTTCAGTCTGCGTTGCAGTTCCTAACGGTCTTCTGCTCGGTGCCAGAGCTGTATCCTGGAAAAGAAACTGCAGTCACGGTTGTTTTTGCTGTAAAAAAGCTGCTCACTGGTATGAAAACTCTCTTTCTCCACTTCCTTTGCTAATTTTGCAGTGTCGAGGCGAGTTAAAAGCCTTTTAGCAAAACATACAGCTTTTTGGAAAGTCTGTATCTACTTGTGCTAAAGCAGTAGGCTATCCTTTTACAAACGCGTAACGGGAGAATTTTCAAGGAGTCAGTGTGGTGCCTGGACCACAGCCACCATCTAATTTGGTAATGACCTTCTGGAAGATGCAAACATCTTAATAGAGTTGAGGTCCTCAGTTACTCATCCCCGTAGAGCATTTTGACAGTAACTGGAACTTGGTAATACTTCTGGATGTAGGGCTGAAGGTACAGTGTCCTGCTACTCATGTATTTGGTATAGTAGGCACCACTGAAGCAGCCGACATGCACCAGGTCAGACCTGATATGTCTTATCTGAGGATCTTGGAGTACCTTACGGTAAAATACTCATCTATTTTTTGTATCTGATAGGCAAGGTTATAAAACAGTGGAAATCACCTAATTGTTAAGGATGCTGAACCCCCATAATTCTGATAAAGTCTGTGGGAGATTGGCAGATCAGTCCCTTTATCCCCACCAGATAAAGAGCCAGGGCTAGAAATTACATGAAAAACCTCTCTTGCCAGCTGTGTGACCTAATGGCTCCTTTATATTGTCTCATTCAGAAAGCGAGATGAACTAAACACAGCATAAACTTAACTGTTCTCTTTGACTTCTCTGAACAGTTGCGATTTGTCAGACTTACTACTAACATGTTCTGGTGTAGTGGTCTCCAAACATTTTTGGTTGTGCACACCTATCAGTAAAAAAAAAATAAATTGAGCATGCAGCCGCCATATGTGTTTATTTATACATTGTATGAACGTGCTGCTCTACTAGTATACTAGTATACTACATTACAAAACACACAAATTTTAAAAAGCATGAGAAAGATGAAATAAACAGTATTTTTACATTTTATTTTATTTATTAAAGATATTATAATTTCCACACCCCAGTGGATTGTCTTGTGCACGCCCTGGGGTGTGTGCACCCTACTTTGGAGGCTACTGCTCAAGTGTACTACCGTCATAATATCGATGTTTATATTGGCGTTGGGTAGTTAAGAACAGAGCACAGCTCTCCATGGAAAATCTGATCTTGAATTTGTGCGGCTGAGTTTGAGCTAGGACTTTAGAGATAGATACAGGCTTAGTCTGTCTCTTCCCTGGCCAGCATTTTGATCCTTCAGCGTTGTGGGGTTCAGTAAGGGCACTGAGAGCAGGGATTTCACGCTAAAACTAGGGGCCATGGGGACGTGTCCCCAAGTGCTTTAGCCTGGAGACATAATTAATCACTGTAAAAAGCTGTAAGAATTTCTGATGAATAAGTAAAGTATTCACTAAGATGAAATACGGATTCCTGTTGAAGAAAACTTTTGGCGTTGCCACAGATCCTGTGGATACTTGTGGAACTAAAAAACAAGCCTTCAGAATCAATTAAGACACAAGCTAGTCCAGGGCTGTCTACATAGTAATAATTGAGTAAATGGGGAGTGTGACTTATGGCCAGCAGAGACCTAAACTTTCTCAGCTTAATGCTTCTGTGACTTTTGATGGCTCTCTGGCCAGCATCTGTAGTAATGCCCCATGGCTTGTTTAGCCTACTCCCTCGGCTTGTGCACATGCTTTGTTGTAGTATTTCCATGCTACTGAAGGCTTTTTATTGGTATGATGACCGCTCTGTGACCCCTAGTGTACAAAGTACTTGAGTACAGCAATTCATTGCACTAGTGGGGCGGGAAGTAAAGGGGAAGTGTGGGGCCCTCTATGCATTTGAGTGTTTAAAAAGGTACCCACAGAGCTGTTACAAGGTTCAATTCGCCCTGTTGTTACCTGCGGAAGTCCCTGTCTTGGGAATTGATTCAAGTCTCTTGAATATGCAGGTCCTGCAGTCACAACCCAGGTGATCCAAAGTATGGAGGCGGAGCTGACAGAGGTGCTTGTCCAGCTGCTGGGAAACTGCTCTGCCGAGGAGTTTTATACCATAATGAGGCTGGTGCTGCAGGGACTCGAAATGAGGAACACTTGGCAACAGAAGGATAAAGTAAGGCATAAGCTTAGTTTATTGTGAACTTCTTTCTTCAGTTTTCTGTATCTTGAAAAAAGTTTGTTGGCTGAATGGCATCAGATAATTTTTTTTTTTTCCTCTTCCTGCTTTATGTTCAGTGGTCAAGTAAAATTAATTTACACGGTTAAGGGCTTGGTGACTGTGCTATGTTCCAGATATAAATTGGAAACCTACTGGAAAAACTTTCTGTCCAGTTCAAGGACTCAGCAGTCTTAATTCCATGTATTGTCAACAGAAATCACACAGCTGTGATGTTGCAGGCCATGCTGAGATATTTTTTTTTTGCTTGCCCGTGCAAACTCTTGCACAACAGATACTAGCAGTCAGTGAGTTTAACCACTGTTTTTCTGTGGCTCTTCTTAACAGGGTTAAAGGCACTTCTAGAAATGCTGGCATTTTAAAGTAAAACCAAAACTGCACCTGTGCTTTTGGTATTGGTCTCTATTAAGACTTTTACTCTGTAATAATCAGATACCACTCAGCACCTTTTTAAATACACTGCTCTGGAGAAAGGCATAGTAAGCAGCAGTGGTGACATATGGAACACTTCTGGCAAAAAAGCCAGCTGTACCCTCCATAGAAAGCTCAGTGACTTGAGAATGAAACTTGGATTAAACTTGGGGGTTTATCTGACTCTGTCTTATTTGTCAGAAATAGATATGGATGTGCTGCATCAATTCTTGATATGTCTTTTTGAAAGTGTATCTGGAATTCCTGTACTATGTGTATAACTTCTGCCACCTGAGTATAGTTTGTAATATGTTTCTTTTATCAGTCTGTCATAATAGCCAGCAAGTAAAAAAAATCCTGCTGCCAAATGCAGCATTCTTAGCATATAGTGTACTGATGTCCCTGTATTCCTCCTGCTTCCCCCTGTTGTCTAGTGGCAGTTGAAGGAGAAGGCTTTCCTTTCTTAAAAATCACGTAAGCCTTTTTGTACGCAGTAAGTTCATTCCAAAAAAAATGTAGCACACAGTACATTTGGGCCAGGGCTGCTCAGCATACTGAATTTTGTTGAGCTGCTGCTTACTTCACAATTTCCAAAGAGATCTGTTGGTGAGAGGACTTTCATGTGTCAAGGCTCTGGTAATGCTCAAAACTGCCACTGCCCTTGAAAGAGCTCTTCTGTACTTGAAGGGAGCCAGTGCATCTTGTACCCGTGACTGATCATCAATCTGCTTTCTGCAGGAAGTATTGTCAGCTGTTACGCTAACCAAATTGTTGCTCAGCTGCCCATTAAGTGGAGACAAAGAGAAAGCTTTCTGGTTTGCCAGCCCGCAGATAATCACAGCTTTAGCTGTAAGTATCTCTTTATTGTAACTTCATTACCTATCTCTTTTCTTTGTTGGAGTCTGTAGTGGTTACATCGAACACGCAGGGAGGCGTGCAGGAAGAACAAAAAAGTTGCGGATACCAGATAAATCCATACCAGATTCACTTGCGCTTTTTTGTCTACACCCTTTCTCTCCTCTCTCTTCAAGTAAATCTCCTCCTGTGAGTACAGTGTGTAGGTCATACATTTCTTATTATCAGTAATTTTCTGGGACTGCACCGTGTAACCTTGGGAGAAACTTGTTAGGCTGCAAAGAAGAGAGTCTGAGTCTCCTGTCCTTTCTTCTGTCCAAAGGAGAAGATAACTGTCAGCCACGTGTTGCAGCAGAAGCCAACAGCAGCAAAACAAAAAAAGTGCTCATATTAAAAAAATAATAATATAAGTTCACTGAATTATGAATGGGAAACTTAATTGAAAGTAACCAAACCCAGGCTTCCCGTCCTTCATTTGTACAGCATACAAACCCAGTGATTAGGGTTTTCTTCTCTCATGGTGATGGTGTCTCTAGAACAGAATTTGTCAGAGGGTGGCTCTGCGATGCCTGGGAATTGTGAGCATGCAATTTCTGCCCTTATTTAGTAGGTCTGCATGCTTGTAAAGGGGAGAACTGCATCGGTGCATTCATGTGAGGAGATGTAAAGAGGTGCTGGTTGTCAGGGGACTAGGGATTCGTTACAATTCCCCACGCATAGCAGTGGTTGCTTGAAATGGATCATGTGCATCTTCGCCTAGGGTGCAGTTGCACAAAAATGGCTCAAGTACAGGAGTCTCCCTGCCAGTCCAACTTGCACCAGTCTAGTTCCATTGACTCAAGTCAGAACATTATGGTTCTCTGGTGTGCGAATGCTGGTGATAGGTGGCTAATGCACTCCTCCTTATCTGTTTCCTGTCTTGTAGATGCAAACCAAAGAGGCCTGTCAGGACCAGTCACTGATTTCCACCATAGTTGTACCTATTCTAGAGACTGTAGCAGCTCTGCTAAGGCACGGAGAAGGGGTTCTCTTGAATCCACATCATGTGGCATTGGCATTCAGCATTCTCCTAACAGTCCCTCTGGATCATCTGAAGACAGAAGACTATTGTGGTGTCTTCCTGGGAGTCCATGAAGTGCTCTTCTCTATTGTGCAGTGTCATCCAAAGGTATGTCTGTGAAGGGGTGGGAGGAGGGGAAAAAGGTAGAAAGAACCAACACAAAAGCCAGTGATATTTCTTTTTTAATAGTGTTTTTGAAATAATTTGTCCTTACAGTGTGAAAGTGCTTTGTACCGCTTGTCATTTAAAAGGTTGGGAATCTCAAAATCACATCATTTTAGTTGCTCTCCTGCTTTGTTTTATGCCTGCGTTGTTGGTCTTTGGCAGCAGATTGCTTATCAACACCTGATGCTAGATTAGAATAAAACTTTCCCTTATTTTACGATTGATTTCTAGAAGCACAAATGGCTCAGGCTCTAGGACCTCATTCTCACTGGAGATCAAGATTCTGCAGTCCTTTGAAAACAGGGCTTGGACATGTTAGAAGTTGGTGACCTTCAAATGTACCATCCTGGTGTTCTTGTCAGCCTTCTGGCATGGGAAAGTGAAGATGTGCCAGGACTTGCATAGGGTTGGAGATAACTTCTGCATGGAATATGTACGCAGAGGATGAAGAGAAAAGGAAAGGGGCTTCATGCATTTGTTTTAAGACTGAGAGTGAAGAAAGTTAAAGATGGGGAAATGGTAAATTCTAAAAGCAAGGCAGTACGCATTGCTAAAATGCCCTTACAAAAACCCTGTGGTAGAAAGCTGCCTATCCAGGCTGTTCTCACACAGTGATCTGTAGTGTTACTGGACCCTGCGTTCTGTGAATCTGTCTGGCTGCACAGGTTCTCTACCAGCAAGAACAAATTCCCTAGAAGTTAGGGTACTTGTAAGAAAATGCTGCTTTGGAGAGATGGAGTAATTCTAATATGCTATTTACTTGTTATTTATATTTGAATGTGGCCAGGACTGCAGTCCTGCTCCAGGATTCTCATGTGCTAGATGCTGTATGGATGCAGAATGAAAAGATAGTCTCCACTCCTGACAGCTGTATAAGCTATATAGTTTCCTTCTCAGGAATTGATTTCCCTCAGACTGTGGGGTGGTGTACCTCTACCCTCTTCACTCCCTTTACTAAATAATCTTGGATCTTTTTACTTCATCTCTTTGCAGGTGCTGTTGAAAGCTGCACCGTCTTTTCTGAACAGTTTCCATCGTCTGGTTGTTTCTGTCATGCATGAAGGACGTCAGAAAGGAGACAGGGGTACTGTACCTTTTCCACTTTTGCACTGTATATACACACTGTAATTTTTATATTCTAGAAGAGGTGATGCAGAACAGGACAGTCTGACACCAGAAGCAAAGTCCTCAAAACCTGGCTGTGGCATTGAAACCATTAGCTCTATTTGTCTTTTATGTAGAATTGAGAGTGAGCTTTGTAGTATTGTGGGCTTATGAAGATAACTGGGGCTCCTGTGGAGCTGCATTGAGACATCACTGCTTTAGGTGAATAAGGTATTCTTCACTGACTGGCTGGCAAGTAGACAGGAACTGGTAAGGCTTGCTGTGCCCAATTTCTGCTCTTCCTATCAACCTCTGTGCCTGAAAGCGTGGTGGCTGTGAACTCTGGTGATACATGCTGCTGTGCCTGAGTTATAGCCCCAAATAGATCCTACTAAATGGAGCTTCTTAAGACTGGAATTATGTTTACTACAGAACTGAACTGACACCATTCTGTGCTAAGCAGGATGCCAGAATATTACACGTATCTGAAGCATCAGTTGGGATTAGATGATATATCTGTATGGTCAAGGATTTGGAATTAGTGTAGTTAAATATCTCAAAAGGAAGGGAAAAACAGAAGACTTATTACTGGAAGTTTTTAAAGAATTTGCATTGTCAAAGTAGCCAAGTCAAAGATGTTCACAGTGATTAAGGTAATCCTCCTGTGCTTTATGCTGGTCAGGACACAAATACCGTGTCATTAACAGTGGTGACTTCATGGCCTGCAACTGCTTGTATCCCAGCTTTCCGCTGACGTCTTACAGCTTAATACGTGTTCAGATTTGTCTCAGCTGATATGATGCCCACAAGTGTGGGCAAATACATGTATGCATCATGGAGGAATATACTAACAAAAGCTTAATAATAGAGGAAAAAGTATGTTAAACTGGTGGCAAACTTTGAGAACTTGCTAGCTTATGTCATATGTTTACATAAGGCAAGGGTGACAGGAAATGTACAGGTGCATGGCATCCTGAAGTTAAAAAATGTGCTGTTTATCTTTGCAGGATTGTTTTATTTTCATAACAGATAACATGAAAGTAATTTCTAGATTTACCTTCTCCTTTGTTTGTGTTGGTTCTCTTCATTCACTGCCTACTGAAAGGGTAAATTCTCAGGAGATCTCTGCAGTCTCACTTTAAATATCTCCAGTGCTGTTGCTTCTGCTGCTCCATTCCACGTAATAAATCTTACTAGAAAGCTTTCTTACTATGCTGTTTCTAAGAGATGTCTTCTGAATCAGTGTGCATGCGTGTGGTGTGTTGTGGGGGTGTGGGAGACCTCTCAGCTGTGGCTTGATGAGAAAAGAAGATTAAAAGGGCAAGCTGGTGTTGGTTTCATGTTGTTCAAGGATCATATGGAAGACTGGGTGATTCTTTGGTTTTTTCCTAGTGTTTTAAGCCTTAAATGCCAGACTGCAACTCACTTTTTGTTTTAGGCAACACAGATGAGTTTGAAGTTATACTGAAGTGTGCACACTTGGTGGAACGGATGTATACTCATATCGCTGCAGAAATGGAGGACTTCACTGTGTTTTCTGCTTTCATTGTGGCTCAGTATGTGACTGAATTGCAGAAGGTAACATGTTCTCATCCATCTTGAAAGTGCCCTGGTATTGTGCTGGCTTTGGAGTTCCTGTTCCGAAGGCAGCTGTGTTGAGTTTTGTAAAATCTGTGAAGTTCTAAAAGTTGCTGTGCCTCATGGGGATACAGGTTTGATCCAGACTCTGTTATTTTGAGCAAGAGTTCCTAAAAATCTTTCTTACCCAGCTCCTAAAAGCTTTCTAAAGATGTGGGCTATGGGGTTTTTTTAAGGCAAAACAATGCAATGCCTATTTACAGAACTGTTTTGCTTTTCTGTCATGTTGGGTGTTGTTTTTTCTCCGTGTGGTAGTTAGGTTCTTCTCCCAGCTAGTCTCAGTTGTCCAGGATTGATAGCAGTTAGGGCCCCATCTGGCAAAGTAATGGAGAAAAATTCTCCCAGAAAATGTCTTTTAATCTGGTCTGAATGAGTAAGTGAATGGAGAAAATGTTACCAAGCCAGAGCATTGTCAGCTTTTCAGTAATTCTCCTTCCGTACCAAAGGTATCATTCCCATCCTTGCTGAAAACAACTACTCCTACTGTTATGAATGCCAGAGCCAGGTCAGTAGCTTCCAGACCTAAGTTCAAATTGTCATTCTGTTCAGCCTAATGGATTTAGATTTCACCAGGGTTTGAATGCTGCTTGTGTTGCGAGTACCTGTGAATTGATTATTTGCAGCTCTGGCCTGGGAATGGGCTGAAATACAAAAAGGAATTTTAGTCTTTGATTGTAGGCTGTCTCACCACAAAAAAATAACTGGTGCTATGTTTCTGAAAGATTATGGTATAACCAATGTAACTAGCCATGAAGGTTGTTATGTAGCTTAAACTCAGCAGCCTTCTCTATTTCCTGGCTTTTTTCCAAGGTTTGGGAGCAAAGCAATGGGATATGTCAGTTTTTAGCCATGTTATTTAGTGTTCCTGGTAAGTTGGTTATTGTTTACATAGTAAACATAGTAGTTCAGCAATACTAGGGACAAATTACTGTTAAAACTCCTTTGCTCTATTTATCTCTTAACTCTGAAATCTGTTCATTGTTGAATGTAGAGCTTTTACTCAGAAAACCTGACTTGAATTGTCAAATGCCCTTTCCAAGTTAAAAGGACACTTAACTCAGTATTAGCAGTGTACAAAGTCTCATGAGACTTCTAGGAAAGTTTTGTGCAATACTTATCACTGGGAAGTGGAAAGTGATGGATGATAGCTGAAACCACAGATCAGTAACGTGTGCTTGGACCCTTTGGGTGTGGAAAGGGGAATCGGTGTAGTGAGCCACCAGAGGCTGTGACAAAGGGGTGTTTTCTGTCTGACAGAACAGATACATCACAAGCAGGTGATGATTTATTTGCTCATTAGACTGGTGAGAATTGATGGACATCGGAGGAAGGGGAGGCCTCAGCATGCCTGTCTTTAGGGGGCACATACACATCTTTCATGTTGCTTTGCAAAGGGAGAAAAAATTCTTTTTAACCATTCATCTCTTCTGAGTCCAGATCAGTGGCTTTCAGCCTGTGATCTGAAAAGCCTGGGGGTCTGTCAGATAATTAAGAAAAACATGTTGGTAGATTTAAGTCTTTATATGGGCATCTGCACGCTTACTGGAACCCTTTTAAGGGTCTGCAGACTAAAACTGATGAAAGCTACTGGCCTAAACAGTCACTTACTCCTAAAGCAGTTGTGTAACAGTTCCCTCAGTGCTTCCTCTTTATACCAGGAAATGAAATATCCTTGTGAATTATTTTGTGTTAATCTGGAAGGATTCCATGCTGGAGTGGGTGGCATCTATAGCCTCTTTCATACTGTTGACAGTGCTTTTCCCTTGTTGTTTATGAGCTGTTGCTTAATTCAGCAATAGTGAAATACCTCTTCACACATTTAATGTCTCACGTCAAGAGCTCTGTAATGCTTGACAAATTGCTTGTGCTAACTATATAGACCATAAAACACTTACAAGCATAATTAACTGCCAGCCAGTAGTGGCAGCTGTTTAAATCTTTGGTTCTGCTTCCCATAGTGTTATTGGAGGGTGTTTATAGGAAGCTGCACTGCAAAGGAAGAATGGCCCAACTAAGGCATGGGTCCAGATTAATTCGTGATGTAAGGGATGCAGCTCCATTAACCGCAGCTCTGAGGTACCTGCTTATCCCAAGTGGGACATCTGGTCCATCCTGTCAGTAGCTGTGGGTTTTCCTGTCCTCGTTTTCTGCAGTCATTTCTCTGCCCTCAGAAGGGAAAGGCCAGCCCAGTACATGCACTGCGAGTTGCGTTGCTCAGCTTGTTCTGTTACTTCCAGTGCATGGTGTGGGGAGAAACATCTGTTATCAACCAGCCAACAGATGAACTGACAGAGGGGAAAGATGACAAACTTTTGGACATGCAAACTCATCAGGGTCACGCACCCAAAGAAAGGCTTATGTGCCTTAATGCGTGCTCTTATGTTTTTTCCCAGCTACATTAGCAGGTCTATTAAAATATATTAGCTGGTTTACATTTAGGGTGGAAAGAGAGCAGGAGCCTGTCACAGTGATTGGGAGTGCACTTCATTAGTGGAAAGTTTATTAGTTGCCTCAGGAAGAAAGAAGTCTGAATTTTAATAACAGCTTTTTATGAAATTTTTATTAGGCCTGGAGTACAGAGGCTTAGGTCTGGAGGCATAAAGTTAATTTTGGGATTCAGCAAAAATAAGACATGCTTCTGCAGCAAAAATAATGTGATTATGCCAGAGGCCAGCACCACCTCAGGCAGTGTTTAGCAAGTGACTGTGAGCACAGGACAAATTCCAGTTAGCCTGGAGCACCAGGGGACTCTGGAGTCAGCGCTGATGTTCCTGGTTGTGGTGGTGGTTCTGGTTGTGGGGCTGAGCAGGGGTTACAATGGCAGGAGCAGGGCAGGGAGTCCTGAGTCATTCCATGGTATTCTTTCAACTTTCTGCATGACTTCAGGCAAGCTATTCGATTCCTGATGTTAAAACAGATCAAGGAAACTCACATCTCCTGAGCTTTTTGAAGGCTGCTTTTATCACAGAATGGTTTGGGTTGGAAGGGACCTTTAAATGTCATCTTGTCCAAACCCTCTGCCACGAGCAGGGCCACCTTCAACTGGATCAGGTTGCTCAGAGCCCCGTCCAACCTGACCTTGAATGGTTCCGGGGATGGGGCATCTACCACCTCTCTGGGCAACCTCTTCCAGTGTTTCACCACCCTCATTGTAAAAAATTTCTTCCTCCTATCTAGTCTGAATCTACCCTCCTTTAGTTTAAAACCATTACCCCTTGTCCTACTGCTACAGGCCCTGCTAAAAAGTTTGTCCCCATCTTTCCTATAAGCCCCCATTAAGTGCTGAAAAGGCCGCAATGAGGTCTCTACAGAGCCTTCTCTTCTCCAGGCTGAACAACCTCAACTTTCTCAGCCTTTCCTCACAGGAGAGGTGCTCCATCCCTCCGATCATTTTTGTGGCCCTCCTCTGGACCCACTCCAACAGGTCCATGTCTTTCTTGTGCTGAAGGCTCCAGAGCTGGAGGCAGTATGTTGAAGTCCTTAGATACAAATTGTTAGATAAGTATCAAGTTGTTAAGTGATAAGTTAAAACTGATTGACTAGCCAATGTAAATAGTAGAGTAGCCTAAAGGAAGTACTCATTCAAAACCAAGACTTAGTAGCGTACAGCTAATAGGAGACATACAGAATCTACTGAAATGTGTAATCCAGGGCAAGAATTTTAGCGGTTTTTAATTACAGTTTTTCTGCTGAGGAGTTTTTTGTATGATTCAAGGTGATCAGTGCCTTTGCCTCCATAGCAATGTATATAGTAGCACTCTTGTGCGTTTTATGGCAAGGGCATTGTTGTTCTGCAAAACATGTATGCAAAAATCAGGAAAATACTGCCCAAGTCAAAATCTTGGATTTTATCTAGTGGTCTGTTCCAGATGGTCTGATGCGCTGGATAACATGTCAGTATTTAATGTATAATGACTGTGGAACGCGTGTTTTCTTGCCTTTTTGTCTTCAAGTCTAATGCAGTTTTGTTCTTCTTGTAGGTGACTTTGCACCCGGCTGTGAAGAAACATCTCACGGAAGGGATCTATCACATCCTTGACCTTTGCATTGAACGGGACATCAAGTTCTTAAATGCGTCACTACCAGCAGGTGTAAGGGAGGTCTTTAAGGATCTGTATAATGATTACAACCACTACCACAAAGCGAAGAAACATGGGGAGGAAAAGTATACTGCATGATGAATCCCGCCTGGTGCTGCAGAGTCAGTAATGAGTTGATCTTGCAGTGCTCAGAAAAACTTCAGTTGCTGTTTGGTTTGGGTTGACTAGTATGATCAAATCTGAAGAGGGTCCTTTAAACATGGATTGCATCTATCCCTATAAAGCCAGCCTTCATAATGGGGAAGAGGAGAACGCGGAGGGAGGATGTGCTGTTAGGTCTGGTCCTGCTGTGTGGCACAAATGGCAGGACCGCTGCACCTGTGCTGGCCTGGGTGAACTTGCTGGGAGCCCCGGGGAGCTCGCTGCAGTCTGGCAGCAGATGTCAGGCTTCAGGGTTTGGCACATTATGGTGCTTTTCTGTGGAAGCAATAGCCTGGTGTAAAAGCCAGCAAGGGTTGTAACTCCTGCTCTCGCTTACATGGTAAGCAGAATTAAAGCAGTTAAAGTGCTTATTTTTGTACCTTGTTATTTTACATTTTGTTACTGAAGAAATTTGTGAATGTTACACAGCTGTGTGGTAGGCTACTGTGCAAAATTGTGGAAATGCAGTAAAAAAAATCTGAAAGTTTGTATCTCTTTGCTTGATTGGTTTTGCTCTTGAGTCCAGCCCTGGGCAATCCAGTCTGACCTATTGAATTTCCTTCCCAATTGAATTATCCCGTGATCTCATGATAATCAAAAAGACCGGCTACTTAGAGCTCTGGTCAATTTACTGTCATTAAGTGATTACACTTAGTCATCTGAGCTGTGGTCACTCTCAGTGTACATTTTTAGCTCATGGCAAATGCTGAGTGCCAAGACCTATCTGAGACCTTTATGGTCTAGGCGAGCCTTGTTGTTTTGCATTCACTCTAGGTTAAGAGCGAGCCCTGGACTTACTGCTACTCATCTGGCAGTAATTTAATAAGCTGTGGTAAATTAATCACATTTGAGCCTGTAAGAAGATTTGTCAAATAGCCCCCTTTCATTAGCTAAACTACGGAAGTTTATTTTCTTGAAAATGATAGAGACTAAAGATCCAAACTTTCACCTAAGTGCTAAAACAATCTTCATGCGTGCACGCAATTAGTAGTAAGAACTCAATCCTCCCGCATAATTATCTGCTTCAATCTTTAGATAGGGGGTGGGCAGAGGAAGATGGGAATGTGGCTTACCACTTCTACTGGGCCCATCTGCCTCATAGCAAGGTCCAAAGGATGAAGTTTGGCTGGGGTAGGAGACTCCACATGGCACAGACAAGGGAGGTGAGCGGGGCTGTGGGGGAGCCAAGGCAGGTGCAGGCAGGGCAGAGGCAGGGCACTGCAGCTGCTGTCTGAAATAAAGCCCTTTGTGCTCCTCCTGCACTGCCCCGCTGGCTGTGGCCCTGGCAGGGCACTACTGGCATGTCACAGACCAACACTAGGACTGTGACGACTAGGATGTGGCATCAGGTGCCCAGCCCTGGCCCTGGGGCAGCTACCTCTGTGACTCATGCTGGTGCCTGCTGACCTCCTCCATTTTTGCCACGTGGAGCCTCCTGTGCTGGCTAAACTTCATCCTTTGGACCAGAGGTGGTCCTCCTCGTGTCCTGAACAAGAAGCTTCGGGAGAAAGCTTTGATACTGTTCAAGCGCTGTTTGGAAGTAGCCACAACAGTGGTATGTTACCAACGCTGTTCCAGCCACAAATGCAAAGCACAGCACCTCTGGGCTGCTACGAAGCCAGTTAACTCCATCCAAGCTGGACCCTGTACACCACTGTGCCATTTCTGTATTTTATTTCAAAGCCGAAAAGCGAATATGGGCCAGCGTTTGGAAGGGCAACTACTGCTGCCCCACCAGGCTGTGTGACCGTGAAGTGCCTGGTAGGTCCCAGAAGGGCAACGTGTGTGAGCTGGGTGCAGCCAAAGGGAGGAGGGCTCCAGGGTGAAGACAGTTAATATGTTAGTAAAACAACAAAGGTTGTGAGCGTTGGGAGAGGATCGGGAAAGAACAGTGAAAAAAGGAGAGCTAGGTTTGGAGCAGGGGGGAAGGAATCGAGGTGGCATCTCTGGCGCGTGAGTGTCGAGGCTCCCCTGACGTGGCCGTGTGGTTGCAAGCTGCACACGTAGCTCGGAAGCTTCTGAGTGTAGACCATAGAGTAGATGACATCTTACTGATTGCTTTAAGGGAGGTAAATTACTTGAGTTGATACCAGTTTTGTTTCATTAATGCTGACTTAAAATTTTATCGATTTTAACTTCTTGGCTTGGAAATGAAAGCATGTAACTGACTGCCATGGACAGGGATGATGGAAATAACAAACTCCTGCTACAAAAAGGGAGACGGGGCTTGAATGAATGAAAAACTGAAACCCTGCCACAATTAAACCTTTATTTCCAATACACTCTGCAAGTGCCGCTCACCCCACAGCCCTCCCTCCTCCTTCCCCAGGCCGGGTTCTGAAAGACAAAGCGACGTTTCTGTGTAGAAGCTACAGAGGGGTTAAAAAGAAGGCTGTATTTCACTTGCTAATCCTAGGCCTTTGTCCAAGAACTGCTCCAGCCTTTTTTTTTTTTTTTTTTTTTTTTTGGCAGGAAAAATATGAAGTGC
>NW_009260484.1:3283340-3300165 GCF_000687185.1 Egretta garzetta
AGGCAGGGTTTGGAGCAACCACCATCTCGGGGCTGAAGGAGAGGATGGTGACCTTCACTTGAGCCTTAGCTGGCCCGCCTAAAAGCAGGGTCCTGGGGTCCTGCTGCACCCCCTCATCCCGGCCATGCTCCCAACTGTTGATGCAGGGCATCTCTTCTCAGGGGCTTCTCCGGCAGCGGTGGCGGCTGCTCTGCTCGCAGAAAGGCCTCCCATAGGCCGCGCTGGCCCGCTGGGGTGTCGGGGTGCTGCTGGCTGCCCCCCGGGCTCAGCCTGTGGCTTGGCATTATTCGTGCCCAGGCGGTCCCCAAGTCTGCTGTGCCCAAACTAGCTCAAATGTAAAGTAAGATAACGGGATGGGCAAGAAGGACAGTCCCGACCGGCAGAGATCCCGTTGGCTTTATTGATCCCTTGTTTCTATATAGCTGCTGTGAAAATTGGCTGATTTTTCTACTTATCCAGGACTGGGGCTTGGTGCTTGATTTACCTTGCTGTTGCGGATAGAAATGTCAAAAAAGATTATGGTGTAAGATAGTAGAAATTATTTTGCTAGTTTAGAAAGCAGTTATTTTTCATGTTCTTACCTGCTGGGAGGAGACAAAATACTATCTCCCTTCGAGTCTGAAATGGATCGGTAACTTCCTATTTGTTTACCTCTTGATGCGGGTCCAGGGGTTGCAGGATTACAGAAGGCTCCTTCCAAAGTTTCTTTTATGGGTTAAAACATAACAGCATGAATAAAGGAGTACTTTGGGAGATTCCCATGTCGTTACTACTGAACCATTAAATGTCTGCAGCGGTGATAGCTATACTGGGACTGTATAATCTTTCTGTGTTACAGTCTGGTGGGGATGCTTGCCTTGAGATGCCACAGTTGTTTTCCTACTTGAAGCAGATTCTAGCCACTCAGGTGGAGAACAGCATTTGTGTCCTAAACAGTGTTTGCAAGCATGGAAAAAATGATTGATTTTTTTTTATTTTTTTCAGCAAAATGACTGCTTGATTTTTTTCAGTAAGAAACATACAAAAGTGCCATTGTATAATTGTTGGCAGTGCTGACATTTGCTGCTTTATAATCAGTGAAGTATTCTGCAAATGGTTGAAGTTTCCAAAAAGGGGAATGCTCCTGTTGTTGTATCTACACCGTAAGGTTTTTGGCACAGGCAAGTGGAAGTGAAACCTGACTTGCTGTGAGGAAGTACCTATTTGTATTCATGTTTTTCTTTTTAAAGTATGAAAGGGTTTGTGTTTTTTTTTTTTTGTGACTTTAAAGCCTGGGAAATTTGTGAAGAAACAGTGTCCCTGTGACCTTCTCAAAGCTTTAGTCTAGGAGAGCCCTCTAGCAAACCCCTTGACAGTTCTTCAAGAGAGTTTGGGAAGAATAAATAAAGGTACTCCAAGTGCCTAAGCTGTATTGCCATCCCTTTCCTTCTGAAGAACGACGGTGACTTTTTTGGTACCTATTTGTAAAGATGGTAACAAACAAAACCGGCAAAATCTATTTTGTCTTTTTTAGGCATCTTTCAATGCAAGTACAGAGTGGCAAGAGGTACAGGCCTGCAACGACTTTCCAGCAGTGGCTGCTTGGTCCTTTCTTAGGTATAGAGTTGTTTGTGTCAGAAGAGCCTTATCCTGACACGTAGTTCTGGGGCTTCTCTTTGAAGATGGGTGGAGACCGACTTCTGCCCCAAAGCAATTGTCATTGGTTTGATTACTTTTTGTAGAATGTGGATTCAGAAATGCTTCCTGAAGGGAGAAGTTCCACAGGTGATCTGCTCTGAACTAGACATCTCGTGGAAGCTGCTGCGGTGCCTGTGCCCTCTTTCTCCAGCAGGGACATCATTGTTATGCCTTTTCAGCTCTTCCCCACAGCCAGAGGGTAGGGGTCTTTCTGCTGATAGCTTGTGGAGAGGATTTGGAAAGCAAACAAAGAATAAAAGGAGAAGGAAATCCGGGACACGTCCCCTGTTAATTCATTCAGCAGCTGAGTTTTCTGTTCGGTTCAGGCACCCCTGCTTATTTCTACAGGCTCCACTTGAGGGCTTGGTTCTGCAGGCTTTCACGGAGCTGTGCTGGGGCTTCTCAGGAATGTGCACAAAGCTGAATGTTGCTGTCCTAAGGATGAGGACCATGGGCTGCTTCTGCTGTAGGAAAGGAGAAAAGAGAAAGAGGAAGAACGGAGGTCTGGGATGCAGTCAGACTATTGCCAGGGCTCTTTGCTGATGAGGTGACTTTGTTGATATGAGCTGATTTTGGGTAGGAACCAGCAGCTTACAAGAAGGAAATAAGCTCCTGGTAGCTGAAAGCAGAGCAGCTTTGAAAACCAGGCTGTTCCTGGTTTTCAGTGCACCTTAAACACCCGTTGCTGTATTTGGTGTACCACAAGCGCCTAGAAACCTCTGTCGGTGGTGGGCCTCCACGTGCGGAGCAGTGTGAACTGTGAGCGGGCACTCGCTGTCCTCACACCCTGCCAGGTGTGGGAGACAGTGGGTGGGAGAAGAACAGCAATCTGGGGAGAAGTGATTGATTTGTGTTTAGTTTTTCATGCTGGTTTTAGAGCAGCGCGGGGGAGTTCCCTTCAGTAACCGCAGGGAAGAGTGGTGTTGGGTTTTGTTAATATCCCAGGAAAAGAAAGCAAGAGTTAATGACGATGCTACAAAAAAAAATCAGATTTTCATGTTGGGGCACAAAGAGACAAATCCATACAAGACAATTTGATCAACTGCTGCCATTGGTAATACGTGGCCTATGCAAACAAAACCTCAGCTTTATCGGACAGTGTGTTAACTCGTGGAGGGAAGGCTGATTTATTACTCTTCAGCCAGCCAGTAATTGTCAGCCCGTAATCCCCTGAAGGGAAAGCAGCCACCTGTGCTGGTGGCTTGAGAGGAGACACTAGAACAAGTGGATGTGATTTTAGCCTGGCAAAAAAATGGTGCCGCTTGAGCACAGCTGGTCTATCCCAGTGCAAGTGGCCACTGCCTGTGCCTGTTCAGGAGGCAGAGGGGTGCAGCTGATTCGGAGCGCCTGGGAGCAAAGCTCGGGGCTCTGCTGGGGTGTTGTTCCCGCATCTGCTGCGGGTCACCTGTGTACTTTGCTTGCTGAGACCCGACCTTCTTTGGCCTCTGACATGGACTCGAGTCTTCCCTATAGGGCATTCGTGAGGTGTGCAGAATGTTTAATGTTCTCTGGGTACCTAGGTGAACTGAGATTATTTTCTTTTTTAAATACTACAGGGGTGAGTGATACAGCGTTATTTGGCTTATTCCCAACATTTCAAGGGATAACCAGAAAATATCTAGACTGACAGCATAATTTCTGCCCCTTTTGTCCTCCCACCAGATATATGTGAAACTTCCTATTGTTTTAGTGTACATTTTGCTTTCTTTTCTAGGATTTGTTGAGACTGCACAGCATTTTCAGGAGACAGCTATGCGAATGTGAGCTGCTAGTACCCGATTTCTTCAGACTGACGTTTTAAAATAGGTTCATTAAAGTTTTCATAACCTAAGACGATAATAACGAGAGCCTAGAGTATGTGCCTACGGGTACCATATGCAAAGGAAATGCATGTCTAGGAAACTTGTTATTAGCAGCTCGTATTTTGTTTGTGCAGTGACATCTAAGAGACTTTCTAAGCAACTTAATTTTCCCTTGCTGTAAAGGCAGATTTCTTACTGCAGCAAAAGGCAAATCTGTTCTTCAGATCTCAGCCTGCGCTGTATTGTCTGGATGAGGAGAAACCTGGGGAGGAGAAATACTTTTGTTCCTGAGCCATGGAAACTTCAGCTGGAAATCTCCATTGACCCATACGCCCTTTCCTTGCAATAGCTAGGGATTATCATCTGTCACAGCATTTCTGCCCGCATGTCTGTCCTAAGCTGCCATTTCTCTAAAAGCATCACCAGACCCATTGCATCCCATCTATTAGCAAGGGGACTGTCCCAGCGCCTCTTGCTTGAGGGGAGACTCTTAGCGTACTGACAGTTGGGAAAACCCATTAGCGTGAGTGGTAAGCAACAGCAGTGTTTAACTTCCAAGGTCTGAAGCTTCAATCTGTTCTTCCTAGGTAAGTATTGTAGCTGGGCTGTGTATCCACAGAGCACGGCTGAGCTGCATGAAATGGTTCCTCCTGGTGCTCTTCCATTCCTGTTTTTGAAGAAGGATATATAGCTGTGTTGTCTTAACACAGGCAGTTATCTGGAAGATGGGTTAATCTCTGCACACAGATCTGGGGTGTTGAGTAGTTGTTGTGGTACGTGCATCTTTTTCCCTGCCATAATGTAGCAGTGGTAATGTTTAGAATTAGCTTCTGCACACGATTCCTAGGGACTTTGGAGGGCAGAAACGTGCCCTTGGAGCTCGTGGCACTTTTCATCTTCAAAGTGCATTATAATCATTAATAAATTAATTAGGCATTCTCCTCTTCCTTCCTGCTAACGAGGTTTATTAAGCTGAATGTATTTATCTTTGGGCAGCTTCTACAAGCAATTGAATGAATAATTTTCCTAATAACTTTAATAGCAAAGACATGAAAGGGAAGAGGGATGATGAGAAGAACAAGGGACGAGGTAAATAAAGCTACACTATGAAAGGAGAGGAGCAACTTCATTCTGGGTGTAACTCCACCTACCTCTGCAACTCCCAGCTGGCAGCTATACAGCTGTTGTTGTTTCTGTCTCCCCTAACCTACATGTAATTGCACATCTATGCAACATTTATGCTAGCACACACAAATGCAAAAAACAGGAGGTCGTGGATGACTGGGACCCGCAGGAAAGGAGAACATGAATATAGCTTGCAGTTGGCAAGGTGAGAAAGCCTATACGAAAGTTTGTTTGCATATGCTTACAACGTCTTAGGTGTTTTGATGAGAACCTGTATCATCTAGCAGAGTATTTCACAGGGGCTAAGTTGTAGCACCCAGGAGGTGGAGGACTGTCATGAACGACTATGTTGGGGCATTTAAGATGTTGAAAACCTTAACATAAAGCAAATGAAATCTTGCTTTCTTTCTCCATCTTTATCCCTCGAGCATTGTCTGTTGTGCCCTCGAAGCACACACAAATACATGGTTTATGGATGTTATCATACATATGCTGTTTTGCTCCTACTCTCATAGTAAATGTTGGGGGAAGGACATAAAACGTTTGTGCTGAATAAGGACATACTCCAAAAAAGCTCTGAGTCCTGGTGACTTAGCAGTTTGGATGCTGCACGGTGAGTTTAGTGATTCGCACCTTAGGCAGTGCTCTGCCACTTGCTAAATGATTTCACCTCTGCTTTCTTCCTGTCTTGTTTATTCAGATTCACAAGCTTAAGATCAGGAGGGACTACTAGATCATCTGGCCAGACCTCTTGCATATCGCATCATGGTCCATTGAGCTCGATGCAGTCACTGCTGTAGTGGGCCAAATAACCTGTAGGTAGTTGCAATGTATCTTCCACAAAGCCAAATTTTTGACATTAAGCTCTTCAGCGCAGGAGCTATGTTCTGTCTGTGCTTTCGGTAGAGCTGATTGCTCAGCAGTGTTATTAAACCAACAACAATGCCAAGAAAAACAACAACGAGGGTAATACCAGTAAGTTTAATTATAATAGAATCTATCAATATTTTATTGGTTAAGCTTGCAAAGATTTTTTTTTAAGCTGTGAAGCCAGCCACTGTACATGAACTATAGTCTTCAGAAAGGAGACTGAGAGGTGGCTTTTCAACTCTGTTATACATATACTTCTGCAAAGCAGCAGACCAGGTATTAGAAGGCTCCTTAATGCAGTGGAGGAGGTTGTAACAAAGAAACCTGACATAGCTAGGAGCTGTTATCCAGCAAATGCAAGTTCGCAGTAAGTTGCAAATAGTTATGTTACTGAGCTCCACGCAGCAGTAAGGGAGTAAAATGTTACAGCTGATGGCATACAGGATAAATGCTATGAGTCTGAAATGTAGATTTTATTAAACATGGAGAATCAGCCCTGTTCTTCTATCCCCTAATTCCTAATTTAAAGTTCAAGTAGTCTGCCTGTGCCACTTTGATGGAAAGTGGCTCACCAAATGGAGCAAATATTCTTTTTTTTGGTAAGGATTCTTTCCGCTAATGTGGATTTGACACTCCCACAGCTTCACTCAAACTCTGTCAGACCACGAAGATGTTTGTCAGCATCCTCTTTTACTGGAAAAGCTAACCTAGTCTGAAATCTTGACGGAAGAAACCCTTGACTTAAAATAGAAGTGTTTGTGACAGGAGGGGGTCATAGGAATGGAAGGATCCTTCTTAACTGCCTGCCTGGTTGTCAGAGGAGCTCATCTCTTCCCCTTGGCACCTTCAGCCATGTAGAGTTTGCGATGGACTGCCTGCAGGCTGCAAAGGGAGTGGGGGGAGAGGCATAAGCGTGCTGGGAAGCACCCAGAGTTTATTTGCTGCGATAGGAGCAGCGCCCACTGCTGCGGCCGCTGGCCACCTCTTACAGCCCTGGGGTGCAGGAGCTGCAGCTGGTTTAACTAAAGCAGCACAGGGGCCTCATCGGCCTTGCTGTGCCCCAACAGAGGTTACTTTCCCCACAGCAGCATCCGTGGAGTGGAGCTGTGGTCTCCCCTCAGATCCTATGTCTCCAAGCCTGATAAGTTACCCCAAACCACCTGGGAGGCCGGTGTAAAATAAAACACCAGGTTGCAGAGAAGCTACCATGCTTCTGCTCTCTCTTGGCCCCTGCTGTGGGGCCAGTGGTCTTTGGCCCACAGGCAGGACAAACTCAACTGGTGAAACTCAGGGTAGTGTCTGAAAGGTGTGCAGCTAAGTCTGACAGAGTTGCCCTGAAGTCCCAGGGCACTGCTGCTCCTTCACTCTTGGGCTGGAGCTCGGCCCTGGCCAGACCCTCCACCCAGCCTCATGGTAGGGCTGCCTGGCAGATGTAGGCACTGATGGCTCTGGCAGGCAAGCAAGCCCTTAGCTGGCTTCCTGCAGGTGCCAGAGCTTGAAAGTCAGGCTTTGGTCCTGGCTTTTAATTGCCTTGGGTAGGGGTGCTGTCCTCCCTTTAGCCCTTATTACCCTGGCACCACAGGTACTGCTGTCACAGCTACCTTGATTAAAGCTGGCCAAAGCACAGCCAGGCGCACCTCTGATGGCAAAGCAGGCGTGCCTCGGCTTTAAAGCCTTGCCTTGGGCTTCAGCACAAGAATGGATTCTCTTCTTTACAGCAGCATGGGAGCTCTTCAGACTCTGCTGTAAGAGAGAAAGGAGGGAGTGAAACTGGACTGGAGCAAAATGAAGTTTATGGTTGCAGGGCTTGTGATGCAGCTTCCTTTCTGTAGCCAGAACTGAGCTTTCAACCTGGTTCAGTGAATGAGATGAGCTGCTGAGGCTTCATTACTTTAAGATGCAGCGATAACATCATGTTCTTTGGGAACCAAACAGGTTGGGAGTCCATCCTTTTGGGACAATCTTAAAAAGAAACACCCACAGGTTGAGATGCAAGTCTGTTTTGGGATGTTGTTCCAACACTCGTGGGAAACCTTCAAGTGGAAAGCAAGCAGGAAAGACAGCAAAGTAGAAATCCCCAGTGCAAGTCAGTTCAAAATAAGGTCTGCCCCGCTGTTTCTATTTATAGTACTTCATGAATGTGTTTATTTTGTTATTGCAAGAGGCAGCTGGGATGGGAATTGCAGTGTGGAACGGGACAGGTTAAGACAAAAAAAGCACTGCTGTGGTAGCCCCTTCTTCCTTTTCTTTTGGAGCCAACATAGGCTGCAGGTGAGCAGGGCCACAGTGAAACTCATTTCTTGCAGCTGACAGATGTTAGCTGGAGCAGTGGATTTCCAGAGCTTTGAAAAGCAGGTCTTGAAGACTGCGCGGCACGTGTTACAGCATGGGTGGTTCTGTTCTCCTTGCCTTGTGTTCCCACAGGACATGCTACTCTTCCCTGTCCAGGTGTTGAGCACTGGAGGTGAGCCGTAGCCAAGTGTGGCCTGTTAGCAAGGGCAGCATAAGCTGGGATGCGGTAAGTGTGGGCTCCTTGTGTTGTAGCCTTTACGTAAGGCAATATCTTCCACTGCTCTTTGACCGATCAAAGGTTGAGGTGGCTTTGTGCTCAGCTTTTGTGGATGCCTAGGCTTGTAAGCCTTCATCTTGCTCAGGTTCTAATCCTTGGTGCTGGGCTGGGTCATCTCTGTCAGGCTGCTGATCGTCCTTGCTAAGTGCTGTATCCCAGCATCTGTGGTATTTCACCCCTTCATGCACTTCCTCTGTTTGCACAGTGATTACAGAAATAATTTTTGCCTGCTGTACAGCATTCCTTATGTTCCAGAAATGTAGGCTATTACTGTGATCCTTCAAGAAAAGCAAAGCTGCAGCTCAGTACCGAGTGTAAAATATTCTCCCAGTCAGACGTGGTAACTATGTCCACAACTCTCAGGCTTCGGAGATGTTAAACTGGTCTGAGAAATGAGTGTGGTATGTTAAGACCACTTGAGGGGCAGCCAGCCTCTCTAGCAGACCACTGAGCAGCTTCACCTGCTCTAAATGTTTCAACTTTTTTCAACTCTAGTTTTCAATGCACAACTCCTGAAATGCCTTCTCTTTCTCCGATTCTGCTGACAACAGTTTCCAGGGGCCTTCTGCAACAGCGTGAAAATCATAAGCCGGTGGGCCGCTTGTCTGTCTGATGGCTTTTCTTTTATGTGCCATCTGCATGAAGCCACGCTACTGCGTTGGTCCTTTTGCTCCTCCTGTCCTTGGGTTGGGTATTTCCACAGTTAAGAGTTGATCAAATGGGCTAACCTGCATTTTGTGGGCCAAGGAAAGATTCTCAACATCTGCAAGAACCCTGCCCCGCCTTTACAGGGAGGAAGGGGAACCCCAACATTTTGTTGCCATATGGTTTTGACTGATTTGTGGCTTTAATCATTTCCTCTTGGCAGGGGGACTATCCAGCTCTCTCTGCTCCCTACCAGGAACTGACTCATGGAAATGGAGTTTTCCCTCAGCGTGTTGGGAGAGCAAATATCTGTGTGTGTTTGAGGAAGCTAGTGAGCTAATGTGCAGATGATGAGGATTTCTAAATGTGGGGAGGAAAACCCATATTTGGCTATTTTAAATAAAGCTTCTCATTTTATGCAACAGCCAGTTGGAGGTTCACCCATTCTAAATCAGAGATTTGTCTGCCTCGTTGCTCACAAATTGCAGAGCTGGTGACCTGAATGTCGTTGCTTTACAGAGGTAAGTGATGGCTGGTAGTGGATAGAGCTGATCAGGTACCACGGTGATAAGCCTGATATAAAATACAAACCTTGGTCTTGCTGTCAGCTCTGTGCAGATCTTGTGTCCTGTGTTGATATAACATCATAGCCTTAGGCATCACCATCATCAAGGCTTGAACCTGGGATTTGTGGATCTAAAAGCACAACCTGCTGTGAGCTGGAGGCTCGGGCAGGCAAGTGCACTGTGACCAAACATGAGGTAAAGCGTATTTGCGTAAGCCGCAATGAAAAAGATTTAAGCAAATACATTTTTATCTCACTTTTGTGACAGGCTAAGTGTGTGTGCGCTCTGCCACTGCAGCTGGGCAGATAAGCAGCGTCTTCTTGAGCTGTAGCCTCTAATCAAGTCTCTGAGCTGTGAGCTGAGGGGCCTGTCCTTGTTACCACGAGACTGAACCGTCTCAGTAGTATTTGTGATCCAGGCACAAGAAGGAGACAGAGCTGCAGTAGGCAGGGGTTCAGCGTTAGAAGTGTCTTGGCAAACCAAGCTCATTAAATTATATGGTGTGTTACCTCTAATGTCAAAAAGTTGTTTTTTTTTTTCATGCTGTTTGGTTTTTTCTGTCATAGGATTGAACACTCCAAACAATGGAGCTTTCTCAGTATCCTCGGGAAGTTATTGCCTACCTTTAAAGATTAATGTCATGGAAATTTTTCTTTGATCTCAAGCCTGACTTTCGTTAGCTCAGTTTTATCCTCTTATTCCTGGATGCAAGGGACAATCGCAGGAGAAGTAGGATTTCTTGCATCAAGGTTTGGGGCCACGGTATCGCTGTTGCCCCAGCTGTGGAGGAGCTGTGGACGGCCAGGCTTCGAAGCAGTGATCCCTTCCCCTCAGGAGCAGGAAACCTGCTGCGTTTTAGCCGCGTGCGTTGCCTGCTGACCCCCTGACTGATCTTTGATGTTTTTATTTTGAAACGCATCCCACTGCACAAGATATATGCATAGCTACAGCCCTAAAAGATTATCTGTATGCTGTTGCACACGAGCAGCCTGCGCCCAAGGCTAAATCCTGCAGCCTAGCCGGGTATTAGCTGACAAGCAGGTGATAGGCAGAGAACAAACGGGGAGCACAGAGGGTGTTTGTTAGGCTCCTGGGGCTGAAGAAATGGGGGTCTGTGCTCAGGAACAAAGGCAATTTGCATTTAATTTCTCTGGGCTGCAGTGCTGGCAACAATGGTAGATGTTCATCTGTAGCATGAAACCCCTGCGCGGTCTGGGCTGAATGGCCGCCTTTGTTCGGGGCGGGAGCAGCAGGAGCGCTGCAAATGGGGACCAAAGTGCTGTGTCGTACAGCGTGGCCACAAGCGCGAGAGGGGGGAGAGAGAGAAACTGGATGCTGGTAAAGCCTACTCCATCTCTCCTCCTGCCCCAGGGGAGGTATTCAGTGACCCTGGGAAGCCCTAAAAGGAAATGGGCGCCATCCTCAAGGGGCTCTCCCATGGGGTTATGGTCAGTGCCCTGTCCGTGCTGGTGTTCACCTCCGCTCCACACTGAGAAGGGGAGGAGGGACTGGCTGCTGCTCTCCCCAGAGGACTATTGCAGAGGGTCGGGCAGGAGAAAGCTGGGCCATGCACAAGGTCCATCCTGCTCCTGCAGCTAGCTGGGGCTCCACGCAGGAGGTTGAACATCCCTAAGTCTTACCTGGCTGGGACAGGGTCTCCTCCCTAGATGAGGCTTTCAGAAGGGGGTGAGGAGAGTAGGGGTAGAAATGGAGTGTGAAGTGTGGTGCTTTCCTCCAGCAGAGACCTGAATTCAGCCAGGTGTTCCGTTGTGGCTGGGATCCTCCTCCAGACTTTGTTGGGGCAGGCTTAGCACTGGAGTTCTCATTCAGCTTAACACCCTTTGCAGAGGGCTGAGGCTCGGGAAGTCCCTTCCCAGGGGAATCCAGGCACTCGCTGGGCTGCAAAAATTGCATCCCCTCAGGCTGGTAGCTAGCAGCCACAGAATACGCTGTGGCCACCTGCAGCCTCCAACCTCCTTGCTCATTGAAGTAGTCATACTTCTGGCACAAGTAGCAAAGCAGTTGGAGTTTGTCCAAAACCTCCACCAGGTCAGCAGGTGACCGGTGGGGTCTTCTACTGGTCTCTTACCAGGAGTGATTCGTGGTCTGTGGTTGACCACAACAGGTGGGAGGGAAGTGCGAGAAGTAGGATCCTGTTCTCTAGCCCCACAGAGAAGTGGTGTTCTGCTCGGGGACTGACCGTGCCAAACGCTGTCTCAGAAACCTGAGCTTCTGCCGCCTCACCTACCCCATTGCACAGTGCTCGCCATGCCAGCTGAACAAGGAGTGGTGTCAATTGCACTGTGTGCTCCTAAGCTTCTTTCCACGGCTTTCCGGAGGCTGATTAAGAGAGAGAAAGTAAAGTGGGGATTATTGGGATCCTGGTGGAGGCTAGTGGGGAAAAAAAAAAAAAGGAAATTCCTTGGAGGGGGGAAAAAAGAGGGATTTGAACAGCTGATGGCAAGCCTCTGCAAACAAACCGGGAGAGTTAGGCAGCAGATGGACTAACACTCCCTGGGCTTGTGCCAATGCATCAGATTGATTTTAAAGATGAAGCACCCACTGCCTGGGAAAGCAAGCCAGTAGCCCTGTGAGTAGGAGCCCTTCCTGGCAGCTGCTCAAACACTAGCTGCTTCACGGTTTGCTTTCCGTGCACCAGGAGTCAGTGAGAAGCACTGGGGACTTGGGATATGAGATATGACCGGTGGGGACTATGGACCAATAAAGGGATGGTTTTTGTAGGGAGGATTGCATGGAAAGTAATGTCCAGTTGCTCAGAAACTCAGTGTGCAATTAAAGGACCAGAAAAGATCGAAGGGCCGTCAAGTCAAACTCTGTGCCTCCCAGCACAATGAGTGCTGAATCAAGCGAAGGTGTAGGCTTCTCTGGAGTCCAGTTCCAGAGGGGAATTTTTTTGCTGGACCTCAGCTGTAGACTTGCTGTCGATCAGCTTATTTCTTGAGGAATAACTGCTGTCCTGAATGACATTAGCCATGTTACGGACATCTACCATAACGTGTTTGAACTGAACTCGCAGGGTACCTCAGTGATGGGTTTGGATACGTACACTGACAAATACCTCCTTCTCCCACACCATCCCTTTCCTTTTACAGAAATGATATGAGCTGGAGTGGTTTATTTTTCCCTCCTGCACTTTTCTCAGAATGAAATGAAAAACCCCCTGTTGATGAAATAAAACTACTGAATAATAAAACACATGAAGACTCTTCAGTAAAATAAGCATTTTCACAGCAGTTCATTCCATTGGATTATATATACATATACATGTATATGTAATATAGCCTGATGGTCCACCCAATTTATGAAGGCTGTTCCATGGTTCTTCCTCTTAATTTCCCATTGTATGTAATTTGGTTCTCTTTTAAGTATGTCATACACTGTTTTTACAGTATGCATGGCAAAGAGACGCAGGCTCAGACCCTGATCTGGTGCCAGCTCCCGCATCTTGAATGGCCTCTTGAACATAAGCTTATATAAAAGTTAATCAGTTTTTAGGCTGATTGTACAACATGTGCAGTTGTGATTAGAGTCTATATTTAAGACTCGGCTGCCAAAAAGGCTTCAGCAATGACAGGCTCACAAGTATTTCAGCAAAAGGCTGACACAAATGTGGGGTGGGCTGGGAGTGCCACACAATTTACACTCTGCCCCAAGAAAATGCCACCCCTCACCCTGGCACCGCACTTTCCTCTGCCTCTGTTGGCGTTGCAGCAAAGGGCGCTTGAGTTTGTCATCCTGCATCCTCCTCCGTCCCGGGGTTTCTGATGCAAGAGGACCAGAGTGAGAAAGCAAGTGTGATGCAGCAGGCCTGGCGAAGCATGGCCGTGGCAAATGGAAGAAGCGCTGGGAGACTGGCAGCAGAGGTCTGATATCGGGGGTTTCAGGGGCAGAGGTGTGGAAAGGTAAAGCAGGAGCATGTCAGCTGCCCATTCCCATTGATGAGGAGTTCCCCCATTCCCCTCGCTGTGCCGCAAGTTGTTTGCAGCCAGAGTAGTTTGGAGAAAAGCAATATCCACCTGTCACTCAGAGCTTGGATGGGTTGTGTCTTGGCATTTGCAATAGTGTGTCTTGACTTTTGAGTAGCTGGGGTCTTGCTGAAGCCAGAGGACCTGACTGGAGAGGATTTTCAGTCAGATTTTCAGCTTTAAGTTAAGACAGAGTCATATCTGCCCGCTTAGCTGACAGCTGAGGGTCTGGGGGATGGCATCTTGGCCTTTCACTGCTGGGGCCATATGTACGCCACGTGAACGGCGTGGCAGGCTCTGACGGACTCTACCAGCTGCTTGGCTGTTTATGGCCTTGTGTAAAATAGATGTGGTAGTCCCTAGAAAGCCCACAGGAATTCAGCACAAGGACCACTAGGCTCAGATGAGTATCATTTAAGTGTTCACTAGAGGGGCAAGTATCCAGATTTATCCAGTTCAATGAGAGATCCTTCTTCTGGTTCCCAGAAATAGCATCCCATCAGCTGAAGCCCTCTCTTGGTCTGCTTTACTACAAGACTGTTGTTAAAATATTAACCCAAGAGTTACTTCCCCTTGTTACAGTCCTCAGTTGTACCCCGCCAGTTTCACACCGCTGACTTCAGCGGATCGACGCTGATGTGGAGCTGAGACAGCCTGATGGTGGGTTTGGTCCTGCGTTTGCTTTAGCAAATTCATTTAATGGATTTCTAGAAGCGGGAATGTCATGGTAACTGATGGGAAATGCATCAGGTAAGAAATGACAGGTTTCTGACTGATAGCCAGACACGTTAAAGATGTGGGTGTTTACTGGCAGGGAGAGTTACTGGAACAAAACATTTTATGATTCATGGAAAATAAATGTAAACATAAAATTATTTTGTTTTACTTTCTCCTCTCCCAGTCACTGAGGACACCTGATTTTAAAATGTTACCTACCTGTTTAGGGAACAGAAATGTTTTCTGGGCGGATTCTGAGGCTGGTAACACCAAAGTCAACCTGGAGTCATGCACCAGCACAGTCCGTCGAGTTCCTCTGTATTTACACCAGCATCGTTGATGAGCTTCTGGCTCACGAGAGCAATCAAAGCTAATCGATGTGGCTAGAATTTGAAATTTCAGATGCTTCCTCTGAATGGTTCATGAGCAATCTACAGGCTAGGAGTTATTTGTGGAAAGTACCCAGCAGTTAATTTCAAATCCCATATACATTTGAGATGTTCATAAGCTACTTGCAGACAATTTGCAAACAGAAAAAGAGGCTAAAATTCATCAAAATAAGTGATCTGCCATGAATTATTCATTTGGCTCCCATCAATCATGCCAAATGTCTCCCTTGTTGTTAGTCTCTGCAAGGAGATCAGGGATTGAATTTAGCTTAGAGACAGAAGTATGCTTTCACCCCTAGAGGTGCTTCTTCAAAGCAGACTAGCGGCATGTAGGTGATGAGAATAAGAAAGCTTCAGCGGCACGAACCGTTCCTGCTCTGTGGATAAACAGCAGATTTTAGCCAGCAGGGCTGTCAGGCAGGCTGCTTCCACAAGGACCAATTTTACAAAAAAAAAACCCCAAACAACCACTAAAACAAACATTGAACGTGAAGGGGAGAGGAAAAGAGAGAATTTGGGGTGTTTGTTGTAAACAAAGGTGTCTTTCAGCCTGTCCTAGCAGCAGGCTGAGGGTAACTTTGCCTTTTAAGGTGGAAGAGTATGAGTGAAGTAAAGTCTGGGTCACTGAGAAATAGAAGTGGGCATCATGGCCTGAGAGTGTTTCAGGCACCAGCACAGCTTCCCTTCCTTGTGAATATAAGTAATTTCTGGTCATGGGCACGCTCCCATAACTAGCAGAAAGGGGACAGCCAGAATGAAGCAACTCAGTGATGTCCATGCAACATCTTGGAGAGAGGGGCTGCAGTGGGAAGGCTCTGTACCACTTGGTTAATATAGTGGAAACCATATCGAGATACAGCTTTTGGGGGGACAGAGGTGGCTAATTAATGGGAAAGGGCCTCATTCACTGCTGGTTTGCTCAGGTTGACAGCAGAGAAATATAGCTGACACCAACTGCATTTTGACAAATGGCAGTGGCATAGCACAAATAAGAGCACTAAGAAGAAATAAGCTGATTTACGATGAAAAAAAAAAAGCTGAGTTCGATTCAAAGGCAATACGTGTAGCAGCATAAGCCCTCAGCACCCAACGGGCCCTCGTATGAGGCTCTTATAACCTGGATTTAGTTGCAGCATGGACGTATTATCCCTGTTTTTTCAATAAAGGCATTGCCATGGCTGCATGCACAGTGACAAGCCAGAGCCAACTCTCCAAAGCCTCAGCCCAGTGCCTGAGGTGCTAGGTTACAGCTTTTACTGTTCTGAAAATGGAAATAAATAGGGCATAATAGAGTTTAGGGAACTGAAATGCCACATAGCTGAAAGAGGGGCATCTAACAGCAAAACTGATAGAAACGTATGTTGAAGCAATCTCTTTGCACTTGAATTCACTTCTTACGCTTTGCCGCGAGCCCTTCACTTGAGAACCACTCAGCAACATTTCATTTAGACAAGTGTAGCTGTCATCTTTGACCTGTTGCTTCCAACGTTGGTACAACACCAACAGCTTGCTGGGGGTCAGCAAGAGGGGCTAGTCTCGAAAGCTGGGGCTGCTGGCTGCTGACCACCTGCCTCCATATGGTGATAGGACCCTGTACAGTTTCTCATTCGGGTCCTGGTTTGGAAAGGAAGGTCTTGTACATCTCCAGGAGAGAGCAGCCAGGGCCTCTGAGACAGGTCATGTGGAAGAAATGCTGATTTCTTTTTTAATAATCTCGCCTTCTTTGCAGCAGATTAGGAACAGGCTCATCAGCCAGGTAGCTGTATTTTGAGTTAATTTCCTCTCTATTTTAAGCTTTTATTTCAGTCTATTTCACCTAAAAATTAATTCTGATTTACCATATGCAAAGCAACATGTTTTGCTTTATGGTATATTGCATGCACACAGGCTTCAAATCCTCAGCAAGCTCTGGTCACCCATCCAAGGCAGGCTAAAGGGAGGGCTCAACTGGGCGCTGGTGAGCTGGTGACACCGGTGTCGCGAGCGGGGAGGCAGCTTGTGTCTGTAACGGGGCTGGCTGAGTGCCTGCCAGCCTATGCCCACCAAGGTGCCTGTCCCTGCCTGTCCTGACACACCACCCCTTTCCAAAAAGGTTCCCTGGCCCCTGAGGCAGGGTGCAGGCAGTGGTCTGGCTGAAACAGGGGGGAGCAGGAGAAACAGAGGAGCCAGCAGTGTGCCCAGGTGGCCAAGAAGGCCAATGGCATCCTGGCTTGTATCAGGAAAAGTGTGGCCAGCAGAAGCAGGGAAGTGATCATACCACTGTACTCGGCACTGGTGAGGCTGCACATCGTATACTGTATTCAGTTTTGAGCCCCTCACTATAGCAAAGACGTTGCATTGCTGGAACGTGTCCAGAGGAGAGCAACAAGGCTGGTGAGGGGTCTGGAGCACAAGTCTGACGAGGAGCGGCTGAGGGTACTGGGGTTGTTTAGTCTGGAGAAGAGGAGGCTGAGGGGAGACCTTATCACCCTCTACAACT
>NW_009260484.1:3300200-3353299 GCF_000687185.1 Egretta garzetta
ATCCCTGGAGGTATTTAAAAGACGGGTAGATGAGGTGCTTAGGGACATGGTTTAGTGGTGGGATAGCAGGGTTAGGTTAAAGGTTGGACTTGATGATCTTAAAGGTCTTTTCCAACCTAAACAATTCTATGATTCTAAGCCCCATTACACAACTCAGCGCGTGTCTAGAATGCTCAGTTTTTAAAATTACCAAAAACTGTGCAGGAAGGGAGCATTCAAGGGGGTGTGGCTGGACCAAGCCATGAGCCTCATTTATGTGTGAGGAGACTTTTTTCCTTTGCCCACCTCTGCAGCAAAGGCGTTGATGGGGCAGATGCCATTCGGTGACATGCACAGGACCTGCTGCAGGGGCTCCCGAGCAAGCCAAGCCCAGACCTCGTTCTTGTCTGTTCCCACAGCCACCTCAGTGCCTCATCTGCCTGAGAAACCCCACCAGGAGCATCACTGCATTCCCGTGACGGCCACTTTCAGCACAGGCAAACCCTGTCCTGTCCCCTACCCCTTCTTAAGGTCTGTGCTTCAAAAAGTTTCTGAAAGAGGCTACGGCAGCTCTTTCTCTCTCCTTGGTCCAGCTGACTCTTTCCAGGTCCCTAGCCCAGACTCACACCTTTCTGCCAAAACCTTTCCCATCTGTCATTGACCAGGAGGCCACCAGTTCAGTCCCAAAAAGAGCCCAAGTCCCAGTTGGAGGCTGGCACCGTCCTGTGCGGTGGATGGAGCTGATGGGGAGGGACGGCAGACAGGTCTGGCTGAAACTGCTGTGTTGACACCCCTAGTACCCCCGCACGGCTGGGGGCCGTGGGGGCCTCCAGGGTGATGCTGGGGGGAAGAGGGAGCAGGGCAGGGTGGCTTTTCTTGGCAAGGGTTGTCTGCGGTGCTCCCCGGGGCCTCCTGCATTGGGTGGCTGTGCGCCAGTGGGGAGGGACAGCCATGCCACCCTAGTGGTGCTCCCCCGCTGCGGCTGCTGAGGGGGGACACTACCCCCCCTGCAGAAAGTCCCTGACACCAAAATGTGGGGCAGTGCTCTCACATTGCAACTAGTGGTGAAGGGGTGGGGGATGCAGGAGGCTCAACACTGCTAAATTGCTTTGCCATTAGTGACACAGACTCTGTTACCTCATGTTTCATTTTAAATACGTTTGCTTGCAGACAGCAGTTTTGCAGTCTTACTTACATTGCCATAGAAACAATCTTTCGCATTCCTCTATTTGTTGTGCATTTTTGTTAAAGGCTCTTTCTTCTTTACTTATCCACTCTATCTTTTCATTTGCTGCCACTATCTTCATTATGTCCTTCCAATTCCCTCGCCTTCTAGCTTGCTGTGGTACAGCTAAATATTTTTCTTGGTAAAGGCACCCAGCTCACAGCCTCTACCTGTATACCTGTCAAAATCCACCGGTGATGTGCCACATGGATAAGGAAATCGGGCTAAGCGTGTGCGAGCGTGCATGTGCCTATGCCCACAAGTGCTGGGATGAGGAGAGGAGAAGGAGGTGGGAAGAAGTGTGATAATCTGGTATCAGACTGGTTGCCCTTGACAGTAATGAAACCAATTTTAACTTCTGCTTTGTGACCAGGGAATGAGGCTGCCCATCAGATAAGGGGCTGTGGGACTCCAGGGGGTTTTTTGCCCGGTTCATTTACTCTGGGAAGGAGCGCTGCTTAAAACTTCTGCGCTCCACGTAATTATAAGAAGACAAAAATCTTCTTGGGCATGCTGATTAGACAGAGATTTTTATGATGAATCACTGTCCTTGGTGGATTGCATTTGATTGTTTGCTTTAGAAGAGAAAAGGAAGAAAAAGGAAAAGGAAGATGTTTAGGGCTTTTCTGATTGCAAAGGGTCAACTTTTACTAACACCCGGATTATATCTTGTTTCCCTTCTCCTCTGCTCTCGTTGGCAGGAAGTTCCCAAGAAGAAAGAAGAGCCATTCATGGGGGGAAAAAAAAAAGCAAGTATATTCAGTGACTGATCACACATAAACAAATACATCTTTTTTCTCCCCATTCCTCAGGGGAGGCTGCTCTAACTGCTGGCGAAGGGACAGGCAGTGAGGCATCTGGGATCACCTTGCATTGCTGGGCAGGGCCGGGGACAGACTCCTCTCCCCTTGGACACAGGGCAGGGCTCCATGTGCCAGGCTGGGTGCTCCTCCTCACCTGGCCAAAGAACCTCCCGGCAGCAAGCTGCCGTCGCCGGCTGCAGGACCTGGGGAATGTTTTGTCCAGCCTCTGTTGTGTTGCGTGGTGGGTGAGGGGCCAGGCTGGTGCTCCTCCTCACCTGGCCAAAGAACCTCCCGGCAGCAAGCTGCCGTCGCCGGCTGCAGGACCTGGGGAATGTTTTGTCCAGCCTCTGTTGTGTTGCGTGGTGGGTGAGGGAATGAAGGATGTCACCTGGAGCTCTCTGTTACCACCATCTATTTTCCTTTCTTTTAAATTTTGTATTCAAGAGAAGGGTTAACTGTATTGCATTAACTCTTCAGTGATACCTCTTCTCATTCAAATTCCCCTTCCTCAGAGGCACAGACATTCTGTGTGTCCAGGCAGTGAAACCGTGATAAGTGTCACAATTTAGAGCGTATAGGAACCCTAAAGTCCTGCTTGTCTTGCGTGACAGCAGGATAAACAAAACCAGAATTTCTCCTCTCACCAGGGCAGGAGAAGAAGCACTAACAGCTGTAAGAGTGTTTGCATTCAACATCAGGAAGCCACATGCGGCACAGATTGGGTTCCTTCCTTCCCTCGCCTTCAGCGAATCCTTTAGGGGCATCAAGTGCAGCGATGATGGGGGTGGATGGAGAGGACAAAAGGGGGAAAGCAGGACAGGATTTAACTTGATTCTTCCCACCCTTCAAAGTCACCTATCGAGGGGAGCATACTCAGGAGAGTTTTTGATTCTTGCTTTGTACGGGTACGCTGGGCTTCTCTTCACTTTTTCCCTTGGAGCAGCCATGCACCGAAATCTGTTTATAGTACGTAGCTATCATGGTCAAATTTAACAGTAATAGCACGTGGCAGTCTTCTGTTTTCTGAATCAATTTATACCATGTACGAGTCTTTGTCCTGTCAGATGAAGTGAACTGTGACAATGTCTATCCATCCATCAGGACAAATCAAGCTATTCGTACATTTACTCTGAGGACATCTTATTGCATTTAAGATTTTTTCCTGTGGCAGTTTCTCTGTTTTGTAATGTCAAATGTAAGAACCGTGGGGTCACCAGGTCCTTCAAAATTGTGAGAACTGCATTGGCCACATTGGTGTCATCTAATCACTTGTATTTCTCGTATTTAACTTCCCTCCAGAGTTGTTTTCTTTTTCTTTTATTTTTTTTTATTTTTTTAATTTCATGTACAGGGAGTTCCTTTCCTCATGTTGTATGTGGATGTCATGCACAAACTCACAGCTGACCCAGAAAGATGCCTCAAGTGCTATTAGCTAATGGCAGCTATTAGTGCTGCTGGCCTACTGGTGTGGAAGAGCAGGGGTTTTTAGGATAGAAATGCATGCTTTTTCAGCCTGGTGATGATGCAGTTCAAGTTCATAATTAGAAGGGAGTTACAGTAGTGGGAACTGAGGGAGGCCCCAAAACTTTTGCTTGGAACATCTGAAACATGTGGTAGCGCTAGAGCAGAGCACCTTTGCCCTTCCCTGGAGAGCAGGGCCAGCTGCGGGCCAGTATATCCCCAGCAGAACTTGTTATTTCTAAAGATACGTCCAAAGTCTAAACTCCGGGGTACAAATTTCTCCCTTTTAAAACTCCTATTTGAAGTGGCAGTTACCATAATCTGAATCCCAGGTGGGTTTTTGTGTAAGAACGTCATTTCTCTACTAGGGAAGCTTGTGGTGCTTGTTCCAGCATCCTGAATCCATAAAACTCTTCAGCACCTCAGCTGCAGCTATTGATACTTTTCGTTTCATAAGATATTTTCCTCCCCTATTCTCTCTGGAGACTCAACTACACAAGAAGCAGCTAGATGAAGGATCAATAACCCACTTAGAGCAAGCAGTGCTTCCACATGGCAGCACAGTGGCTATCAGTGCTTTCCAATACTCAGACCATTAGGAACGTGTCCTCACCAACTCCAGCCTCCATTTCCATTTGCACTGGGCTCCTCTAAAGCATGCTGGCTTGTCAGCAGGTTTATCAATATGGTGAACTACAACTTCCTCCTGCTTCATGCTTCCTTCCCTACCAGGAGAGCAGTCATGCCCAGTAAGATGACTGCTCTCGCTGTAGGAGAGAGCTGGTTTCTGCTATCATATCCACCCAAAAAAAATGCAAAGAGCTGTCTTTACTCAGCAACCAAACAAGTTTGGGTGGACAGAAGAGAGCACAATAAATCCCTCTGGTGAGTCCCTGGATGGTGGGTGGCAGGTTCAAGTCTTATACCACAGTTCTGTTTTCACACCACTTTGGCCACATTAGGGGCAGCCGTAGGAGTTGTTGCTCTTTCAGAGGTAAACAACATTTCGGTTGCAGAGTAAACGGACTTTTTGCACCTCTGTGCTGGAGAAGTGTCTCCACTGGAGCGGGAAGGGATTACCTCAGGTTTTAGCTGAATATTTGTTTGCTTTGGGGTTTTTTTTGTACAAGAGGTTCCATTGCTCAGGCCAAAATTGCTACGTGACACATAGCAATGATGCCTTCACCAACACAGACACTGCTGCCCATGAAGGACCCAGCCCTGTAACTAGAGACTGCTGAGCGAAGCCTTTCCTTCACTGAGCAGACTTAGGGGGGCTGTCGCAGACCTCCTGGAAACAGTGACTGTGGTCTGGGTTTGTAAGCGGGTAATGACGCAGAGAAGATCGCATGGGCTGCTAAGTACTGTAATGTGTAGAAAGAGACTGTAGGCTCGATCTCTTACTTGCACTTGCTTGAAATGTCTCCTCTAGCTAAGCAATAAGCTGTGATAAATCAGCCTTTTATATCCTGATGCTTTAGTTAAAATGTTTCATTATACAGCTCAAATTGAATGTCTGGAAAAGTTTATACCTCCCACAAATTCTCCTCTGCTAATGGAAAAGTCATGTAAACAAACATCACTTTATTATATCCATTGTTCCAATAATGCCCCTTCCAAATGGGAAAGACTTGAATCAGAGCAATTTAGTCCTTGTCTCAATGTAGTTTCTCTTCTGGCCAGTTTTATTGGGGTGAAAAATAAAAGACACCCTGAAAATACGATTGTGTGAAAAATGGTTGCAGCCTGCATGCTGCGTGGTCTCAGGAAGCCTTTTGAACAGCAGGTTTAAAAGCCAGTTGCTGAGCACAGGCTGCCTCCTGGGGCTGATGGGGCCACGGAACTTTCTGTCCCAGTGCCTATTGTGCTGGAGTGCAGCCGGTGTGCTGGCAGCGCTGGGGTCAATCTATTCCCCCACACCACGCCAGGGTCTGAATTGCCTTCCAGTGTTTGTGGTGCTGAGGCCTCCAGCAGGCTCGTTCCCAATTTTCCCTGACTTGTAAGGTGTTTCAGGCCCATAGTTTTGGTCCATGTATTCGGTGAGAACCAAAAGTTAACCCCATAAAGTAAAAAATAAGGGAGTTCATCCCTGCATGGAAGCTCATAGAGAAGGTAATTTATAATCACAAAAAAAAATTGTGTCCCCATTACATTCCTTCTTTCCTGTCATTTCTGGTAGATTTGTGCACTGGTTCTTCTCTGCTCCTACCTACTGGCTAAGGTTGGATGGATCTTCCCAGGACTGGGGACACACAGGTGCACTGCATCTCACTGCAGGTGCTTTTAGGGGTTTTGACCATACAGAGCTCAAATCCTCTCTGATGACTGGCCTGAGATTTTCATGCAGAACTCTGACGTCCCAGGTGAGGAAAGGCCTTCAGCCCAAATGGTGCTGTTTCTCTGAGGCTTTTATTCCAGCTTTCACTTTAGGGTAGCCCTTGTACCAACTTGCACCTCCAGTGGGGGATGCTTTAGCACATCTCTTCTGAAGCTACACGGGGACAGTAAGACCCATGCCTGGACCAAAGGCACAGGTCCTTCATTGCACATCAAGGGAGGGCAAAAGGCTTCAGCAAGGATCACTCTCCCTTCGGTCGTCTGAATCATAAAAGCTTGCAGGCAATTTCCTGGTGGGACCTTGCACTCAGAGCTCTAAAAAGCCATCCCCAGCTCTTCTATTTGTTTTTTTAATGAACTTGCGTCAATCACTCAGCCACCTGGGTCCTCAAGTGACCTTACTGTAAAAGCAGCAATAATCTGACCCTGCAAGGATGGTGCTTTGGCACCGCGGATGGGAGCCTCTGGGGTGCCCTATTCTATGCACGTGCCCCTGTTTCTTATTGATCACTAGGCAAAACTCTTCCCAAAGACAGCGTGAGCACCCCTTCCCGTGTCTTTGATCACCAGTTCATGTCTGACACAGGATAAGGAGAACCAGGTGCTGTATCTCATGGGATGCTTTGAATTCTCTAGTCTGTTTTGGGGAGGGAAGGAGGAAAATGAGATCAAGGCAGTTACTGAAGGCAAGACAGGCTCAGACTATAACTGCTATGTTTAAAATATTTAATTCCACTGTATGAGTCACTATGACTAGGCTGCTATTGACCTGGGTAACCTGAGTGAATATTGCATAAAAGGCCCTCTCATTTTGTCACTATAAATAAAATCCCTGATTATTCATAGCGAATTCTGAGTTTCTATTACCATAAGCAGCCTTACAAGGCGTTACGCTCCAAGATGGGGCTGCCTTCGTAGGCCTTGTGGGTCATCTGCAACTGCCTTCATGGGTGACCGGCTTGAAAGGGGCAGCGCTTCTGCCCTCGAGCCTTTCTGTCCCTGCCGGGCAGAAGGAGAAGCCTGCACCCATCAAGAACTGAAAACACTGAAAATATTTGGCTGTGAAAAAATTGTGCAATGACTGAAAAAACAACGAAAGAAGCTGAGGGAAAGAAAGTGAAAGGAATTAAACATAGGGAAAGGAAAAGTTAAGGTCTCTCCCTCTCTGCCTCCCCCCAGGCTAATTTTCATTATCAGCTTCTGTTTTATAGCACCATCCCCTCCTGCTCCATGTGTTTTAATTGGGCTGCCACATGCTATACACGTCCTAAAGGGACATGGTAATTATTTGTTGGATAACCAGAAAGTCTGCGCGGGGATCTGTGTTGGAGATGAGTCCTGTGGTGCCATCTGGCCCTGCCTGTGACCAGTCCCACATCAAACTTACCTGTGGTCCCAGCCCATCCTACACAGCCTTCTCCCTCTGCTGAAGAGTATATAAGTGCTCAGCGGGCGGCACGGGGTGCCTCTGCAGGGGCACGAGTTAGCTGAGCTGCACTTATCCTGTGCTTGAGGGGGAGATTTCAGCAACCCCGGCAATGATGTGGGCTGTCGCCTGTGTCGGTGGCTGTGTGGACCAGGCTCGGGAGCAGCTCTAGGCAGTGGAAGATGAGGGTGCATGAGGTTCTGTGCCCTAAAAGAAAGGGTGACTCCTTGAACAAGGAGAGGGAACGTCAAAAGGGCTGGTGTACTGACCAGACACCAGAGCAGGGAGCTATTTGGGTATGTCAGAGCTGTCCTTTCTAATGTTTTATTCCTGTACTTACTGATGATTAAGCACCATGGAAAGAAAAGGCAAGTAGGTACTTAGAGTGAAGTGTGGCCTCTTGATTTTTGCCTGAGTTGTGGCACTGAAAGGCAGTACTTAATTGGCTCTGTGATCATCAGAGGAGCAGCACAGATCTGCTCCCTGTCCTTACCCCGGGAGACATCCCCGTCCTGCAAGAGGCATCAGCTGAGAGCAGACACAGGTAGAGAGATGCTTAGTGTTTGGATTACGGTGCTTGTACTGCAACTTCTCCAGGGAGTCTGGGAGGGAGACATTTTTCATGTTGGTATAAGCTTTAATAGTGTTGCGATAAGAGAGTGATTTGTCCTTCGACACAAACATCTGGTCTGCTTCCCCATTGCATGCCCTGCCCTGCACCAAGCCTTCTCCCAAACCCTCGTGCTGGTGCTGTAGAGCGGGGCTGTTCCCACCACCACATCCCACCCGCCTCATTCTTTCATCCCACCCAGCACAGCAGACGTCCCATTGACCCACAGTGCCTCTCAACAGCGGCCTTATGCCTGCAGTCGACTTAGTTGCCTGTATAAGTCAGTCTATCAGATATCTCAGCCACCCAACTTGATCTTCACTCTATGTCCTCACACAGATGATGAACCCTGTGGCAGACAGAAAGGTCGTCTTCATTAATTACTTCACTCTTCAAGTCCTTTACTGCAGACGTCTCTATCCACAAACCACATAAGTAGATCTTGTTGGCTCATTTTATGGCCGGGAAAATTAAGTCCATGGGGTGATCAGCAGGGTTTAAATAGGAAGAGACAGATGTTAAATGAATTTCCAAGAACATTAAGGTGTTCGCTGTCCCCAGAGTCCTTGGCTTAGATTCACTAGCAGAGAACATTATTATAATAGAGTGGCAGTGGGTTGCTTTTAAAAGATTTTCATGTTTGAACTGAAAGACCCACCTTGAAGAAAGCGCCTGGATATGTGTGTGTCATGACAAACACAAGCACCCAGGTAACAGAGCATCACAGCACTGAGCTGGAAGACGCTTGTTCCTGTTATTTACCAGAGGTTCTGGGACTGGGACTAAAGTCTGGGCTCGCAATTCTTTTTCTCATCTATACGAGCTTTACTGTACATATTTATTGTCACCCACCAAAGTTTACTTTTCCCAGAAAGCTGGAAATAATGTTAAGTATTGAGGCATGAGTAATGAATGGAAATTTGCTAGGGGGATATGATACCACTGAATAGAGAACCTTGCTGGGCGCTCAGGTACAGCTGGAATCCCTCTCTGCCGCCTGCATGGTCCCAGCTAAGCTCTGTTGAATTAGCCTCTTCCCCTGGATCGCTCATCTGATGTATTTCTAACTCACCTTTGGACTTTTAAATATTTTTACACCAAATACTCCACTGTACTCTGCAAGCATTTACACAGCGCTCACATGATTGATACTCCAGTGTACACAGAGGTGTAGGGGGACACGTTTTTCGGAAAATGTGTGTTGAGTATATGTTTAAAGATAGAAGCAGTGCCGTAAAATTAGAAGCAGTTTCAGCGTGAGGGGGGCAGCAAGCCCATGCCAGTGCTTAGACTGGAGGAGGAGGGATTTGGGAGAGCAGGTTACTGACCCCAGCACACGCAGGGTCCGGCTGAGAGGTTTTGTCAAGGCAAGTTCTTCCATGGTGTCTCCTTCCCCTGGCTTGTAAAACAGCGTGTCATGGTTTAACCCCAGCCAGCAACCAGGCACCACACAGCCGCTCGCTCACCCCCCCTGCTCCCCCCCGCAGTGGGATGGGGGAGAGAACCGGAAGGGCAAAAGTAAGAGAACTCACGAGTTAAGAACAGTATAATAACAACAATAACAATAATAACAACAGAAATAATAACAACAACAACAATAATAAAATAAATTGTAATGAAAAGAAAAAAAAGCACAAAAGAGACAGCAGAACAAAACCCAGGAGAAAACAAGTGATGCAACCGTTCTCCACTTGTTGACCGAAGCCCAGTCAGTCCCTGAGCAGTGATCGCTGCCCCCCAGGCAACTCCCCCCATTTATATACCAAGCATGACGTCGCATGGTACAGAATAGCCCTTTGGACAGTTGGGGTCAGCTGTCTTGGCTGTGCCCCCTCCCAGTTTCTTGCTGGCAGGGAATAGGAAGCTGAAAAGTCCTTGACTTAGTATAAGCACTGCTTAGCAACAACTAAAACATCCGTGTGTTATCACATTATTCTCATGCTAAATCCAAAACACAGCACTATGCCAGCTACTAGGAGGAAAATTAACTCTATCCCAGGTGGAACCAGGACAGTGTCCACCCTTTATTTTATACCATCTATGTCATGCCCAGGTTCCACACTTTCCAATACATTCCAATTAATCACCACCATTTTTCCTGTCTTTTGATATATACACACAGATATCATTCCCTTAGTCTATGAGCCATCCCTCTAAAATGTCCACTGAGTTCATTTAGTCTATGACTTTGGGCTCCATCTGCCATAACAGCCTGTCAGGGCAGGAGGGATGGTGTGCGGTGTTGGATTGTTGCATGCTGAAGTCAGTTCTGGTTCCATCACCACAGCACTTTGCTCTTTTTCATTAAAGTTCATTCTGCATTAATCTGGGTATTCTTACTGTAATAGTGTTGATATGGCATGTAGTAACTACAGTAGTGATGACATACAATATTACATAGCAATTAACTTCATACAACTCAAATCATTGGCTATTCTCATCCAAAATCAAATCCCCTTGAGGTACACATTGGGCTTCCACACCACCCACCAAGTGTACCCAGGTCCTTGAGCAAAAGCAATCCCACAAATTCCTTTGTCCGAGGACTGTCTTCCCTAGCATATTTTTTACGTGCACTAAAGGGACTTTACCCCCCTCTACAGTACATAAAAGTTTTGATTGGGCAGGGCCAGCTCGGTTTGCATATCCCCTAGTGTTGACTAACCAGGTGGCCTTTGCTAAATATGTATCCCAGTGTTTGAACATCCCACCACCTGTTGCTCTTGGCATAGTTTTTAACAGTCCATTGTATCGTTTGATTTTCCTGGAGGCTGGTGCGTGACAGGGGATGTGATAGACCCACTCAATGCCATGCTCTTTGGCCCAGGTGTCTATGAAGTTGTTTCAGAAATGAGCCCCCTTGTCTGACTCAGTTCTTTCTGGGGTGCCATGTCACCACAGGACTTGCTGTAGGAGGTTTTGTGCTCTTTGCCATGCTATGAATCAACAGTCCTCAGTGCCCATTAACCTATATGTTTCCACCAAATTATGCTTGCATTTGCACGAGGTAAGCTGCAGCTAACATTTTCTTTCCTCTTTTTCCTAGCAAATTTTGTAGCAAAGAGAAACCCTATGAATAAGCAGAAGTTTTTTCAAATGAAAATTGAAGGTTGTTTTCCTTTCCCTTCTCTCTTGATTTCTAACGGTTATTTTAGGAATACTCGATCTTCATGGAGAGACCAAAATCAAACTCCATCCTTGAGTAAATATAAATTCGTATTTTAACTGTGAGTATATGTACATGTGTCTGTACATATATATACCTAAACACATGAAAAACCAAACACATGGCACTGCTTAGAGTTATGTAGATGGTCTTGGCTGCCTATTTTATTTATTGTACTTCTGTTTTGAGAGGAAAATTGGATTTGGGGCTGTGACTGTCTCTGAGAGTGCATTATTTGACTTCTAATCTACATCAGGCTGTAACAAAGCACATCCCATATCATGGCTACTGTTGCTTCTGATAAAAATTATATATTTCAAGAATATTTATGCATATAGGATTATTTAGTTCGGTGGCAGAGGTGTTGCATTCTGCATTTTTTTTCTTCTGAAAGGTATTACTGGTTATTACTGATTAAATTGACTGTTCACATAAATTCAATCTATGGAATGGGTGGATATGCATATGGGCTGGTGAATACTGAACGTCCTCAGAAAACAAAGGGTTGACTTTGCCTCCCTTTTCCTCTGCTGGGGGAAGGCTGCCAGGGATGGAGAGAAGAAGGAATGGATGCTCGCCCTCCAGTTTTGGAGGCGGGGACGAGCTCCAGCAGGGAAAGGGGTCCCCAGAGGTTTGCTTGCTGCAGTGGTGATGGCTCCTGTGGATTTGCCCTGGGATACAAAACACAAGTTGCTCCTGACAGACTTTGTTAGTTTCTGCTACGACCTGACTGGGAGGAAGGACAATAAAATCCATTTTGCATAAGCTGTTGCGTCTTTATTTGCCTGCATTGGACCAGTCAGATTACAACGAGGCCTGGACTAAAACTTCTCTGTTCAACTGTGGTTGCTTTACCTAATTTTTCCACCTGCCTTGTCCCCCTAAGCCCAGCTCCTGCAAATATGTAGGCCCATCCTAGACTTAAAAAAGAGGAGCAGGAGTGCTGAGCTCTGTCAAATTCCCCTGATGGCAGCGTTTTTTCCCCTGTGCCCTAGACAGTCCTGTCAGCTGCTGTGCTCCCATGACAAGGTGGCTGCATTTCACAGCAAATGCGATGCTTTCTTAGTGCACGGCTGTAAAATACGTTGAAACCCTAGTGGATGAATAATGTTGTATCATAAATATAAAATGAATATTGTTTTACGGTTCCTGAAATATTAATTTGTGCATGGAGCCACTCTTGGAATGTTTTTTTAACTAAATGTAAAGATCCTTTCGAGTCCTGAATGTCCTTGCTTTGGTTTTTATTATTAATATTCCCTCCAGGAGACATTGACTTTCCCTTCCCCTAGACATGCTGACTCCTGCCTGCCAGAGTGATTCAGCAGCTTGCCACTCACTTTTACAGAAGGGAAGTTTTCTCCTGGCTTCCTCCACTGGCCTGGTGCAATGGTGGCTGCGATCGAGGGACGTCTTCGCGGGGCCGGTTGATTCTTCACACCAGGTCACCGCTGAGCAGCTGGGCAGCTCCGAGCTCTCTGTCTCTCTGGTGGCTCCGTCCTTCATGCGGGGAAGGAGATTCCCATGGAGAGCACCGGGGCTCTCTGCTTCACAGCTTTCCCTTTTCCAGACGGGGTCACGTTAAGCAACCAAAAGTTATTTATAATTGAGGCTGGTTGCTGACTGTCAGAGTCATCTGGGTCTATAGAGCAAAGTCTACAGAAGAACGCTGCTCGTTTGTCTAACTGCAACAAATGCCCATAAAAATTGCAAGGGATGAGGAGTGATCAACACTTCCTTTTCTTTCTTTTCCATGTGAAAAATGGGGGCAGGTTGTTATTTTTAATTTAAGCTGAGGAGACTCACATTACAATATTTTAATTATGTTTTGGTTTTCCTAATAAAGTGTTAAATAGCTGCCAGAGCTTAAAAGCACAAAGCCTTACATAAACCAAACCAGAGACATAGACATATATACCTGCGTGCAAACCGACTGACTGGTATGTCTTGTTTTATTAAAGCATGGTATATGAAGCTAAATTATGTGGGTTTTATGGATCCCTAAATTACAGGGTTTTATCGATCTCTTGTCACTCTTAAAAATACATTACAAAGAAAAAAGAATGCAGTCTTTGATATTGAAAAAGAAATTCAACTGCAACACATAAAAGATCTGGGATACTATAATTCACTGGGTGGGGCTGACAGAAATGTAAACCTCTTAATTGTAGCTAATTAGTTTTAAGAATTCCCGGTCACATGCCTTTAGGGACCAGTGCTGTAGTCATTCATGGGACAACTTTCCTGGTCATCCTGCTGTAGACATTTTGAAGCAGACGTCTTCACACAAAACTTCCATATCCCCCAAACCACCCAACCGGCATCTCTGCCCCTCGCCTTCCCCCTGACCTGGGAAAGAGGAACGTGGGCTTTGAGACTCAGGTTTCCACAACAGCATCATTTCTGAAAACCTGGTAGTTTTTCCCAACATGGGGGCAAAAGACCTCACGAGCTTCCAGCCCTGTATGTGGCCTGCTGTGCTTGGATGCCAAAAAATTTGGGAAGTGGAGACCTGCACTGGTGCTGTGGGAGGAGCTCAGCCACAAGGGGCCAGGGTTTGGCTTTCCTTCTTGCAGTACCCACCGTCAGGGTGGGAATAAACCCCAGCAGCACTGATGAGACGTGGTGAAGCACTGCTGGTGAGATTGAGGACAATGTGGTTTGTTTTATTTGGGACAGAGGAGGTGGGATGGAGGAGCAGGGTGTTTTCGGTGCTACTCCTCCACACCAGGTGATGCCTGCCACACCTCGTTGCCTTGGTTGAGGTGTTGAGCGATTCAGAGCAATCATTTTTATACCTTTTCAGAAATGAGACTCTTTCTCTAGTGGCCTCTTGCCATTGCTGGAGTTCAGCTGCTAGCCCCAAAATGGGCATCTCCTTTGACGATCTCATAATGCAAACCAAACCACATGCTCACATCTGACAGACCTGAACGTAACCTCAGTACCATCTTTCCTTGCAGTAGAGAAATCCCTTAATTTAATCTGTCTCTGAACCCGGATTTTTGTGCTTGAATATAAAATATCTACTAATATCCCAGGACTCATTTCTGGTACTCAGCTACTAAAAATTCAGCCATGGCCTTCATAAGTTGTTATTAATGTTTGAAGTTGCTTTTTCTACCTTATCTATAAGGAGCACCTGCACTGCTGTATTTACCATGAACAAGAGTATTTCTTTTGTTTCTGCAAAGAGATTTAAAAGAAGGGACACAGCCAGTTCATGTGCTAATGGAGGTACCAGCAGAATGTTAATAGCTGAGATAAGCAGTAACAAAAGGAAAAATAAAAGTACTTTTGTGGGTAGTTTTGAGGCTGAGGGCTGGGTTTCTGGTTTTGATGGCTTTTTCACCCCAACTTGCCTGCCTGATACCTGGATTTCATTCTAATACAACTTTCAGTGGAGGAAAGGTGTGAGTTTGGCTTTAACAGTAAGTCTGCTTTGAAAGTCCATTGCAATTCAAAAATCCTATTTTCCAACAACCTTCCCCCAGCACTTTACAATTCATGCCTCCAAATGGGATTGTTTGCAAGAAACCGAACTGTGAAAGCATAATATTTGAAGACTTTTTAGAAATGTTGTTGTGACTGTTTCACAGGGACCTCCCTATCACTCTGACACTGCTCTCAGAGAGGGCTCTGACCTGTGAGTGGTAACAGTGTCCATGAGACATCTGGTTCCCTCTTCCACTTTCCACCACAGCCCTCTCCAAGGAAGCTCCCACTCAATTTACGCTCTGACACCCATTCCGTTTCTTGTCCGTGCTTTGGTGTGCAGACTATGGTGGTCTAGGACCCACCTCAGGGCCACCGGAGATATCTCTGGAGCGGGGACAGGGACCTCCCAGAGGGGAGCAAAGCAACATCCCGGGTGGAAAACCCACTGCACCATCCTGCTGGTGAGTCAGAGCCACCAGGCTTGGTCCTGCCGTGTGCGGAGCCATTGAAGAGCCTTCAAGTGTCCCACTTGGAACCTACACACCGAGCTATTTGTTCCCTAAGAGAGGAATTGGTGTCACACGCTGAGCTTGTTATGAACCTGGGAATGTTCTGTGCTAACGAGATCCTGAGCCCTGGCTAGCTGACAGGGTGGGAACGTGCCTGCAAAGGGCCTCGTGACTCATCCTGGATGCCAGTGATGTGGAACCAGGTACGGCATTGCTGGCATAGCCGGGCAGGAGGCTGCTTCTGAGGACATGGCACACTGGCCAGATGGATCTGGATGGGTAATTCCCTTTATTGCATGCCTTCCTTCCCCTGACCCCAACGGAGAAAAGAGGCAACGCTCTGGGGTACGGCCGTGCACGCTACCTCCGAGTTTGTTCTGCGCAGGGGCTGTTGGTTTAGGCATTGGGGAGAGCGAGCAAACTGCTGCACTGACGAAGCTGAGCACATGATAGCCCATGGTGACAGTCGTGCTGCTATGTACATCCAGGATACCACTCTGCAGTTACAATAGGGCTGTAAATGAGCCTCTGAGGCATTAATTCAATATATGTAATATTTTACATTTCCTTCTGGCATGAGAAGCGCAAGATGTTTCTTCCAAGAGCTTTATGGAGAGGGTAAGGCCTCTTCACAGTCAAAGAGCTGAAATAAGTGGTCATTGCCTGAGATGGAGGGCACACTCAAGGCACAGTGTGAGCAAGGGGAGTTTGCATTGCCTGAGAGAGGAGAGCAGGAAGCCCGCAGAAACTGGGAGTGGGAGCAGCAGAAAAAATCTTCAGGATTGCTTGAAAAGATGCTGAGAGCCTGGCACCGAAGGAAATTCCAGAGGTGGGGGACTTTCCCAGTCAAGGCTGTGGGCAGGGGGACAATCTCTTGTTGTTTGAGTCTTACGGTGTCCAAGAAAACCAGACATTTTTGTGGCCTTAGTCAATGAACAGGGATCCATCAAAAAGACAGCAGACTGCCACAGCTTCCCCTAAGAAGGGAAACAACCTGCAGGGCCCCGAGTTTTGGTCAGTTGCTCATGCCAGGGGTAATACCAACTGCAGAGAACAAGCATTAACCTGTTTTCTTCTCACTCCTGCCATAGCAATGAAGAGGGCTTTCCTTCCTCTCTCCTTTGGCCAACAGCTCTTCAAAGGTCAGGGTATGAGTGAGGGCTGCCTCACTTGCCCACTGGGGAAATCAGCACCTCTGCCATACACCTTGCCATACCGTGCATGCCAGGAGAAGGGCTCCCACCCACGGGGAGAAGACTGGCTAACACTGACAGGCCCAAACCTCGCGTAGGTGCAGGATTGCTGCATTTAAACAGTAAGGGATGATGGGGTGATGAACAGATGTTTTCTCAAGCTCGTATCACATACCACATGATGGCGTGGGCCTGGATCATGAGTTCAAGTCCCCCCAAAGCAAGTGCTAGAAGTTCTGCCATGTGCCCCTCTCCATTTTTAGGTGGCAACCATAAAACCCCAGGGGGTTTTGTTCTTCGATGCAGATACCCAGCAGCAATCCTCCTGGGGGTGGTGGTGCCAGGGTGTCTGTGAGCTGACTCACTCCACAGATACGCTGGGGTGGGAGGTGGTTTTCTCCCACAGCAGCAGCCACAGAACTCCTGCTGGGGGTGACGCTGTTGTGGAGGTCTCACGAGCAGATGCTGAGCCTGAGTCTCGCTTCCCCAGAGGCAGAATTTCACCTGCAGCCCATCGCTGGGGGTAGTGTTCACAGTGTATTCAGGCAGACCTTTCCCTGGGGCTGACCCTGTCTCAGTGTGCCAATCTGAAACAGTCGTTCTTCTGAACATGAAAGATGGCTGGGAAAAGTGCAAGTTTTTTTCTGATATCTGCTGGGTGGCAGGAGGTCGTGAAAGTGGCGCCGATGGGATAAAAAGGATATTGAAGGGGAGTTGAAGAAGCAGGGAGCATTCAAGCAGCACTGCTCAAAGCATACGTATACTTCTAGGAACACTCTTCAAGTTACCTCATTATTATTGTAAACTCCACCAACTGAAACCAGCTACAAGCAAATGCTCTTCACGATGTTACACCAGAATCTGGCATCAGTATCAGCCAGCAGGGGACATTAAAATCAAGGGGGGAGTTGTATTTATATTCTGGACATGAACAAAGCCTATACCACTGGAGATAATATAAACCCTCCTCACCACCTACCTTTGGGGAATTTAAGCCTCCCTCTGTCCGTCTGACTCCCACTTGGGCAGTGGTTACTTACAATGCCATGGCATGAGCTGTAGGTTCCCTTTGAAATACAGCCTTTCCCAGTCAAAGGCCTTTGGAGCAGGGCACTGTCTCTTTATTCTGGAATTACAGCATTCATATTAGCAAGGCTGCTAAGGAATTCATGTTCAGAAAATATGCACTCTGCAGAAATGTTTTATGGAAATTAGATTTCAAGAGGCAAAAATAGCACAGTACTCTCAGATTGCAGAAGGTGGAGATCCGTTTCTTCCCCCATTCTCCCTGTAGTTAATTACTCCTCTGGCATAATTTGAGGAAAATAATTTTTTTCATTAATGCACTGTCTACCTCTTAAGGAACATTCTTTCAATGGATTTTTTAAGCATGCACAACTTTGATCAAGTGCTCGTCATAGATCTCACAGAACAATTTAATCCTGCTGAGCGTTTTCCTTGTAGGACACTCACCAATGTTTCATGCCCTTAGTTTAGTAGATTTCATCCCAGTGAAGCCATTGAGATTGCATCCACTTCCAGAAGAGCTCTACTTGGCCACTTGTTTGCACAACGGAAGTGGCAGTGACTCATAAAGTCAGATTGTATCTGACTAAACAATGAAGTCTGTGGAAACACAATTCAGTGTGTTCCAGTCCTGTTTGTCTATAGCCATTTCCTTAGCAGACTTATATCTGAGACACTAGTGAATCTCTGCTGATTTGGACCATGAGCGTTTCTTCCAACCTTTTACCTCTAGAAAATGGGAGAGAAAGAAATTCACCTTTTATCTGAGTGGTCTAGATGATAGTTCATTCACGTCAAAAGTCAACTGAAGCCTTACCTGGACACAGCCTACACTGTCAGACATATGTGGTCAGGCTCAGCAGAAGGGAACTGGACAGCATCCATAGCCCATGATGTGCAGGAGGTTTGGCTGGAAGAGTCCCTTTCAACCTTAAACTCTAGTTTTTGGTGGAAGGTCCCTTTCTTCCTTTCCATAAGTAAAACTAGGTAAGACATCCCTTTGTCTCAGATCAAGATCCTTGGGGTTCAGAACCATCAAGAACGAGACTGTATCTGGACCTTTCTATTCAAAACTCCTCCCTGTTCCTGGAGAGAACCCACTACCACAGAGTCTGTTCCCTAGTGACAGTCACTTGCAGAAGTGTCCCTTATTGTTAAAGACTGCTGCAGGGTCTTTTGGGCCTTTCTCCTCCTCAGCTTGATGTAATAATAGTTGAACTGAGATAGATGTCTCGCCTCAACTAGAGGGTTATGTGGTGAACCTACACTCATACATGTCCTACAGCTTTGTCTTGACCTAAAATGGCAGGTGTCATTTTGAAGGTTTTGAAGGCTTGTCTGTAGGTTGATTTTGTCCTCAAAGCTCAGCAATTGCATGAATCTTGGACAACCTTCAACTTCCAGTGCATCCTCCACATTGTCCGACATGTGGGGGACTGAGCCAACAGGTTTCAGAGCTGCTGTTCACAACCCTTTCTCCTCACAGAACCACATTTGGGGCCACAGTCTTCCTTCAGTTGGCTTTTCTGGGCTCAAAGACCCAGGAAGAGTCACAGCTTATTGCATAGAATCCTCAGGAGCTAGGCAGAGTCTTCTCCATGAATGGAGGGGAAGCAATGGATACTGCAGACAGTCAAATGGATTCTTTGGGCATCTACAGCTTTTGTGTGGGTGACTATATTTCTTTCTTAATGTGAAAAAATAAATAAAACCACTTGAGTCCAAATGGTCCATATGAGTCATGAAGAAACTGTTCTTCCTCCCCCTGAGACAGTTAGTCACCCTTTCACTACCAGAAGGCAGAATTAGACTTGTTCTGACTGCACAGGACTGTGGATGGTGAGAAATTGCTCTTAAATTTAGGAAATTTTGCCATCCCCTGAGACAGGCAAAATTTGCTTCTCTTTAAATGCTGACCAGAACCACCTTTTGCAAGAAGCAAGTGCTATGTTGCTAGGAATTGGTCTGGCTGAGTGGTTTTTGTTTCACCTGTGTCTCTGGAAACTCTGATTTGTAGGTGATATTTTGGAGAATAGATGACATGGAGGAGATTGGTGGGCTACAGAAAGGCCAGCTGATCTGTTTATGTTACTGAAGTCTCCTGTGCAGGAAAGCATTTAGGAAAGATTCTGATAACATGTGTGAAGTCTTCACAGAACTTTCATACTTGGGGTATGGGATTCCCGCCCAAGTCCTGCCTTGCCATCAACTGTTGCTCTGAGGAAAGCGTTCCATACCTGTGCCTCCGCTTCCCAACTACGAAATGGGAATTGCAAGGGGAATCTCAGCTGTCCTGTGCAACTGTGTTATTCTGTGGCTGAATTAGTCAGTATTTGGAAATCACTTTCAGGCAGTAAAGTGCTATCTTTTTAATAGTAAAGTTGCCCTTTTCCCCAGGAGCCCTATTCAGAACCTCTCAACCTTGACTATAAATTTAAATTGAAATCTTTTGAGTACTGTAATGAATACATTATCTTAATTTCAGAGGATTTTTTTGAAGGGGTAAGATTTTGTGCAGAAGGTGATTTTGAATATTTAGCAACACAACCTTAGCTAAAGCTTTTTGCCTCCATAATTTTTTTTTTTAACACAATTCTCTTAGTATTTTAGATTCAAAATGAGGAAATATCCTTTGGCTCAAGTCCAAAGTTTCCTCTGGTTTTTTGATATTTTTTCAAAAGATAACGGTCTAATTCTGCCTTCCCTGGTGCACTTTATAGTCATTTACACATGTGAAATGCTATTATTTTCTCTCAGAAACACATACCAAAATGCAAATTACTCTACAAGATGAGCAACCACCAAACCCAAGGGCCCAGAGGATAAGTGCAAATGAGCATCCTAGCAGGGACAAGCTGGAAAGTCAACTTAAAGCTCATCAGCTACTTTATGGTCATAATCCACATTCATACCCTCACCCTATGGCAAAAGGAAGGCGAGGCGAACACCTGACTTTCACCGCAGTCTAAAATATACCGTCATCTAAATATAAAACTGTAGCTCATCGTGTGCATCCACGGTGTATGTGGCCTTGTCTATATTACAAATTAAGCAGTGGCTGAGCGTGGCTGGCGGTCGGCTGAGCAGCTGCAAAAGCAGAGCCAAGGGCAAGCTGAAACCAGACCTGAGCAGCGCATCCTACTGTCCGCTTGCCGTCTGTCTCGGGGCCAGCCCGAGGAGCTGGGCTGAAGGAATGGCTTGCTGCCACTTAACTGCAGCCAGATTGAATGGTTTGGGGTTGGCCTGAGATTTTACAGCTTCCGACCTCCAGTCTTGCTCTGGTTAAGCCTGTGCATGGGATTTAAGGGAAGCGGCAGGCTGCTGCTGAGTGTGGTCCTGCTCTACCCCCTCCTTCGGGCAGGCAGCTTCTTGAGGCAGGGCTTTTGATTGAAAGGCAACCTGGCTGGGCTTTATTTTCCTTCAAAAGTAGTCAATAAGCCCTCAGCCCCACACCATGTAGGGCTGTCAGAAAACAGCAGCCTGACAGCCTTCTCCTCTTTCAGCCTGGGGGAAGGGAGGGACCTGAAGAATCAATTTGGGATAAAAATGAGAAACAGGCCAAGCTGCTTGCAAACTGGCCTCTGAAAAAGAGATAGGGAGAGAGAAGAGAAAAGCAATTACTTCAGAAAGCCAGGTTACTCCTTACTCCAAATGAGTATAGCTGCTTGGAAAAGTCCTGACAAATCTTGATGTAGCTCAGCTGATGGGTTTGCTAAAGGTGCTCTGTCACCACTCAAGCAGCAATTTCCAAATCTGGAGGAGACCACATTTCCACTTACTGAAATCCTCACTGAAGTGGAACGACCCATGTCTGTCAGATGTTTGAGACCCTCACCTGAACAAAGCTTGGTCCTGGGGACAGGGAGAAAGAGGTCTATGTTTATAAAGGTATGCAGGTGCCTAAGGAGTTGTCAAAATTCCCAGATATATCTATATCTATATTCCCAGAAATATCTATATTTCTTCCTGAAGTCTGTGGAAGTTATCAGTAGGTACTCAACAGCTTTTGAGGTCAGGCTTGTGATCCTCGCTTGAGCAGTGGTTGTGGCATCTAGGAAGAATTAATGTATGTATCATAAACGCACTTGGTCGCTTCTTGACGTATGTGCAAAGAAGTATTTTTGTGGTGTGGCTCATTGCCAGTGTTCCTGAGAAAGTCACATAAGTAATTTTTCCTCTATACGTTGATAAAATACTATAATTAATTTTTGAAATATTTCTAAACCTCTTTTTGCAGTGTTTAACCCTTATTTATTAAGAAAAAGAAAGAGCCAACTTTCCCCTTGTTCCCCTCAAGTCCCATGCAAACAGCTTCTCTCACCGTCGCAATGACTCTGGTATGTTATCAAGCACCAAAAGCTACGTGCCTCCTCCTCTCAGGGCTCTCATACGACAAGTTAGCTGAAGGGACCTGGTCAGTGAATCTTCTGGCTTGCTTTGGGATTTTCACTCCTGATTTTAAAGCTGTGAGATATTCTCATTTGGTGTTAAAATCTCTGGATGATTCCCGACCCCACTAGATTAATTCCAACTTCCCTCACTTGATGGCTGATCTGGATACAGCAAATTATGTCCTGTCCATTCTGGCAGCTGCCCAAGTTAGCGGGTAATCCTAAATTGCTGCTAATCATGCCCATCTCTCAAAGAACAAATTAAAACATAATATTCATTACGTCAATTAAGACTGTATATCTTTCTGTCTTTCCCCAATCCCCCCCTTAATTGACAGGATTTTTTCCCCCCTTTCTTTGTTGTGCTCACAGAGATTTACAACTCTGAAAGTTAAAGTCCTTTACCTACAGATCAAGCACAGAAAAGAGAGCAGCAGCTTTCAGATTATCCTGCCCATCTATCTCCATCCTGGTGGGGTCCAATTTGTGACATGAGAATTGGACATTCTCTGTGTCTGTTCCACCTTCTGCTGAAACTGGGGACGAGGAACAAACCATGGGCTATTTCAGGATCTAAGGGGTGCCCGAATGAAAATCTGCACTTAAAAAAAAAGTAGGTTTCAGCAAATCCAGGGAGCAGTTAGGCAGAGTCTCTTGGGAAGAAATTCTAAGTGAAGAAGTGCAGAGAGCTGGTGGCTATATTGCAAGCAAATCTGCACCTTGTCTCAGCAGAGACGAGCAATAGACTTTACAGAAAACCCTACATAGCTGCATCAGGAGCACGTCATTACTTGAAATCCAAAAAAAAGGAGTCTTGCAAAGAGCAAAAACAAGGCAACAAGGCAACATAAACAGTTCTTCTGAATGTATGAGGACCAGGAGTAAAGCAAAGGGAGTTGTAACTCCACTACTTAGTGGATACAGAGAACAAATAAAGCATGAAGAAGAGGTGTTTGAAGTAGTTAATGCTTTTTTGGGTGAATCTTCATTAGAAGAGAAATCGCCATGAAGTCGCATTCAAGTGGTTAAAAACTGGTTTGCAATGGTCTCTTGTCAGAATGAGAAAGCATTTCAAGTTGGATTCTACAGGGGAATTTTTTCCTTGGGACTATTTCTGTTCACTGTCTTCATTATCAGGGTGGATGATGGAAAAGACTTCATGTGCAGTAGACATCAAGCTGGGAAGGAGCTATAATGAGCCTGGAGGACATAATCAGAAAAAGAGTGATCTCGATGAGCTGGAGAAATGATCTGGACCCAGTGAGACGGAATTATTTTGAGACGAGTTGGAAGTATTACACATAGAAATCAAATGCATAAAAATAGATCACACAATAAGTGCTGAGATAGCGGTACTGAAGAGCAGGAGCTGGGGTTTTGGTGTACCACAAACTGAGCAAGCCAATAACATGTTGATGTTTTGAGAAAGGTGGATCTTCGGGTAGGAGGTGTTAGCAGGCAGACAGTGTGAGAGCTACTTATGCCACTCCACCCAGCCCTGCTGAGATCCCACCTGGCGCAATGTGTCCAGATTTGGGTATATCATGTCAGAGACAATCTGGGCAAAGCAGCAAAAAAAGGAAAAGTTTCAGAAGGCACAAAATAAGTGGGACTTTGGTTTTGTCTAGAAAGCAGATGACTGAGGGATATCACAAACCTTTCAATACAGAGAGAACTGATTTTTACTTTCCTCCGTCGTCTCCTACGGGTAGGATGAGAAATAATTGGCTTAATATATAGCAATATACCCGTAGATTAGGTGTAACAAAAGCCTGTAGGAGAGCTGTAAGCCCCGGGCATGGAGGGAGGAAGGTTATTGCAGAATTGCCTTCACTGAAAGCTTTCCAGAGGAGGTGAGAGTGTGTAGGGGACAGAGTCAAACACCTCACGAGATGCCTCTGTTCTCCTTCTCAAGCCATGCCATGGGACTGGGGAGAGATTTTGGGAGACTATGCTGTCCATTCTTCCTCCCCAAAGCACAGTTAACTACAAAGCATTAGTGTGTTTCAGGAAACAAGATAACGGTGCTTAAAATAACCCCACAAAATCGGAAGTAATACTTTCAATTTCTGCTGCACCAGAGAGGAGTCCCAAGCGCTGCCTGCCCTGCAGTTTGGGTGTGGGGGTTGCGGGGTTAGGTGCAATATGTGTTACAGCCCTCAGATGCTCCATAGGTCACTGCTTCGTTCATATTAACCTGCCCCTGAGGAGCTACATCCAAAGAGCGGTGGAGGAAGAACTATGCTGGGATCAAACCATGTCAAAGATGAAATTGTTTGCAATGACCAAGTGGTGACCTCCCCGGCTTCCCAGCCTCCCTTCCCATAAGGCTGGACAACTAGGCTCTGAGACGGGAAAGAAGTTGGTCTTGGAAAAGAAGAGAGCATGAGCAACTTGTCTGCCTCTGGAGACAATCCCCCTGTCTGACCGTAGCACCAGGGATGGTGTTTTACACAGGGAAATCTTGGGTGGGTTTTGTCAGAGAGGACGGGGAATGCAGAGGGCCAGAGTTTATTGGCCATGAGATGTAAACTGGTTAGCTCCTGGGGCTGGGGCCAGTGTCCCAGTCCCTACAAACCTGGCTGCAACCAGACATCTGATCTTGTATGACAGCCGCTGCACTGGAGCAGCGGTGGTGTGGGCACAGGGAGGCTCAGTGGGATGGCGTGAACTCCTCCCCCTGCGCAGGGGACGGGAAGCTGGCCCCAGCCCTATGTCTCGGTTGCACCTTTTTCTCAGGATCTGCGTTTAAAAGAAAAATAGGCTTTGCCTGTCCTGAGGTACTGGGATGTATGTCACCCCACAATCAAGTATTCACACAAGACTGGTCTCACATTTTTTTGAGCTCTGGAGGAGAAAAGAGTCGCAAGGAAACTTGAGCATGAGTTTTGAGCTTGAAAAAATGAGTTTCTCAACCTCTCCCCACCTTGCTGGAGTTATTCCCATAAAAAAATCGCCAGTTTTGAAGCCAGTCCTACTTTTCTCCCATGCTTGAAAAGCTGCTCCCCCCAGCTCTGTGTACAGCCACCGACTGGCTCTTCTCCAAGTAATACTTGGTGAAGAAACGCCTGCTCGCGTACCTGCTGCAAACTATTTACATTTTGCTCTCTTTGGCAATAAATTAGCTCCGCAGAGGAGGTCTGAGCAACAGTTGTTCTGAGCGGGGAGGGAGCCTGGATTCTGCGACAGCGTTTAAATAACCAGCCCTTATCATCACGAATATAAGAGAGCAGGGAGCTTGTTGATGCAAACTAACATCAAGTGAACTGTGGTTGCCAGCAGAGCAGCTTCCCATGCAAAAACCCCGATGCCCTTCTTCTTGACGAGGCCATGGCAAAGCCAAGTCAAGGACAGAGCATCTTTTTTTTTTCCCCCAAACCAACTGTTAATGGAATAAGTAATTCTGCAGACATGTCTTTTGCATCTCACTCGCTTTATATGCAGTCTAATTAATTCTGTCAGGGGAAATAATTGGCTCAGATCAGGTCGATCCGACTGAAGTTCTAAATAACTTTGGTTGAGTGGTATTTATATTTCAGTAACTGGTCTTGGGCGAAGCACTTACACACTCAGAATACTAAGCCTGTGCTAACTTGGCACAAAAATAGTGCTGTGGTCCATTGAGTGACATTAAGTCCCATCTATAAAAAGCCGTACAGCTGCCTCTGACATGCGGCTATCTTGGGAGAGGGGGGAGCAGACCCACCAGCATTGGTACCGAGCGGTGGGCTGCACAGACGCGCTACCCGTCGGCAGCAGGGTAGGGTGAAATGCTTCTCAGCCGGGGACGAGCAATAGGGATGACCCTGTGGGGACACACTGGGATGCAGGAGCTGGGGAGGAAAGATTTCGAGGATGCACTCACATCAGGAGGGTGCAGAGGCAAGAAGCAGTCAGTGGTAGGGAGGGACACGGGCTTCAGACAGGGTTGGAAGATCTGGTGTATGGGAGGAGACAGGGACAGCAGGGAACGGGGCATCACAGGCAAATAAAAAGGCTGGTGTTACCTGTAAGCTGTGACTGTCTTCACCTGGGGGACAGACCTGGTCAGAGAGGATGGGCCTGATTGCTGGCAGGGACATGTTCTGACAGCTGGACTGCCATGGTCAATAAATGCATACCACCTTCTCACCGTAATGTGGGGTGGGGTGTTCCCGCCCGTGGGTTTTTTTTAAGGCATGAGCATTTTTACTTAAGAAACACACAGATGGAAGGCAGGTGTTACTGTGCTGAAGGTCAGAGCTACACTAAAAGTACCTTTAGTTTTCTTCATCCTACGGTTTCTCTCTGAACATTTGGGCCAGCGCTTCTTTCCCCCTCCACCCAACAAATTTTAGATCTGGAGCCAGATCCTCACTCTCCAACTCAGCCTTCATCTCCGCTTGCAACAGCATCAGCCCACTCTCTTGGATCCTAGAAAAGGAAATTCATCTTTCCATCTGGTCCTCTTCATCTCCTTGTTGAATAGGTAGCATTTGCCTGAGATAGCTCGCCCCATACTGAAGAACAACATGTTTCGTGCTGCACTGAGTGCCACAAAAGGCCTTCTTTCCATAAGCAAAATGTGTAAACTGGCTCTCCTACTGCAAACCTTCTCTACTAGCCTGTCTTGGCTGCTGGTCTCTCTGGGGGAGGCCTGGGTAAATGAACAAGTGTGAAGAACAGTGTCACAGCCTTCTGCACTTCCTTCCTCCCCAGTGCTAAAAATAACATCTCATTTGTAAATAAACTAACTCCTAGTCTATTTTTATAGCACTTTTGAGACGTGCTGGATTAACAAGTCCACATCCTGACTTCCTCATCGACTACAGCTCACGTCCAGCCTGGGCAGTAGCTGTGTTTGCTGTGCCAGATCACAGCGTGCCGTCAGTGTGTTTCCACCCGGCTCTGGAGGATCCACCCTTGAGGAGGAGAGCGGTTTTCGTTCCAGCCGAGTTTCTGATTTCTCTCCCAGGATTACCAACATGACATGCACACTGGAAGTTTCTGATCGTTGGAACGAGGACACCAGTCTGCAAGAGCTACCAGCTCATTTGCAGGTAGTAACTTAAAAGGTGCAGAGCACTCAAGCAAGTGCCGCTGTCACACTCACTCCCCTGCTCCGTTTGGGGCCAAAAGCTGCCTTGCTGACTTGACAGGGTTTGCCAACGCTGTCACAATACTCACTATCGCTAAAGAGTCTTGTCTCCTTTCCCAGCCCTACAAAAGGGCACACCCACGTGAATGTTTCTTTGAACCAGCACTCATGTTGACCCTGCAGTTAAATCCCCACAGAATTCAATAGCCCTGAAATGAGTTGGCAAAGAGAAATATGGGAGTGTGGGAGTGCTTAACATCCAGCCTTTAACATAACTGTAACATAAAGTACACATTGGGCTGCCGTTCTCCAGCTCTCCTTAATACACCTGAATGAGGTCGAGCTGTGAGGCAGCATGAAGAAAGGCTACTCAGAGCAGGTAGCTATTCTTTCTCATAGCTAACTTAACGGAGCAAAAGGGATCATTGCAAAGCTACTCAATCTACTGGACTGTGATTGCGGCCATGGCAGGTGGAGTAGAGCTAGTCTTAATGCAGCTAATTTGTATACCACCAGCAATAAAATCATGGCACCTTAAAGCCCAGGATGCCGTGTAAAAATGTGCCTGGAACCGTAGTACCTACTGCGGCCTGGACCACTGCTGCTTCATCCCAATCTATACCTGAGCCAACTCTGTCGAAGCTACCCTGAGTGGGTGTAAAGACACTGGTAGTTAGCCCATCTTTGGCTGGGAAAGGGCCTCCAGCTCTGAGGATGCACCAAGGGATTGCAGTCTGTCCAGCTGCGTCCCAGCACCCGTCAGGTCTTTCCCAGCACGGTGCTGAAGTCAGCAGGTACCCTTAATGGGGCGCTCCCAGTCTTCCGTCAGCTCCCAGAGCCTCCAAACCCCAACATGATTCTAGCTGTGCTAAATTCGCTGCTGAGGAGCAAATCGAATAAGAAGCCTCTGGTGGTGTCATAGGATGGATCCAAGCTGGTGGGACGCACAGAATTCCTAAAAAGGGATCCTCCTCATCTCACTGCTCTGGACAGCTGGAGCAAAGCGTGCCTGTGGCCAGCTCACCACGCTCAGGTATGGTCCTAAAGCAGGACCAGCTGGATGAAATTCTATGACCTGTGTTATGAACGAGATCAGTTGCCTTCTGCCTTTAAATCTGTGAGTCCAGGAAAATAACCCAGCATTAAATAATACTATGCCTTACGAAATTTCCGTGAGAGTGTTACCTATTTCTCACTTTACCTTGAAGTATTTTCCCCCATTCCTCCCTGCCCCCACTTAAAGATTTATTTGGTTTCCTCTCTCTCTGGGCTCAATCCAATTAAACAAAAAAAAAATGCTTTATTCATGTGAGTGTTCTGTGAACTTTACTCAGGAAAAGTGCTGAATATACCAAAAGTAAAGAACAGTTTTTATGTGACTAGGGTTTCTTCTGCGATCTTTTTTTTTTTCTTGCTCAGCAAAGCTCTTTTTCTCGTAAGTAAAGAAATGGCTGAAACCCCACACTTCAATATACGGACAAGTCAAACTTCAATAAAACGACAAAACCACAAAATGCTGTTTTATTGGTCACTGAATTCCTTTTCCACATTGAAAGCACTTCCATACAAGCGATTAACAAAATGAGGCCTTGATCCTCTGAATGTAGGAGGATTTTAAAACAGCAAAATTAAGCTCTTGGAATATAAGAATGGTTAGACTTAGGACTGTCTGGGCAATATTCATTTGATTCCCATTTCCATGTGTATTCTGATACCATCTTTCATCTTGAACCTACATACTTGCATACTAATTTTTCCCAGGGAACCTCTCCTACATTCACCATCCAAAATAGTGATCTCATGATCAGCTATTTCATACTTTTCATCATTTCTCTTCATTATTCAGAGTGCGTCTCATGCCTTATTTACAATTCGTGATTCAAACTGTGCTGTGGAAGTAATGGACGGCAATTTCCTGATTGACTTCCCCGCCTAACTTCTTGTGGCAGCATCCAAGCGCTTCCCAAGTTTCCATGAATTTGTCTAGACTGTCTAGCTTCTGTGTGAGGGCTACAGGGCTGCTGGAGGCAGGGGTGTCGGAAAAAGACCTGGGAAACGGGAACGGTAAGGACAAGCCTTTGCAAGGCAGCGTGGTAAAGAAGGAGTAATGAGAGGCAGGTTAGTCATGATGCTGTTAACAGAAGAGGCTGAGGGAGGGCAAATGTGCCTGTGGGTAAGCACTGGGTGCCACTGGGTGCCGGTGTCCTACCAGGGGGTTGGCTGGCTGGGCCAGCAGCTCCGTTGTGCAGGGGCACCAAGAGCTCTGCGAAACAGCAAGAGCATCCAGCCACACCTGCACTCTTGGCCCCGTGCTGCCTCCCCCGCCCGCCCATGCAGTCTTGGGTCATGGTGGCACCGGGTTGCCCACCGCTCCCCCTTCCTATCTTTTCTCTTCTGCTAGCGGGATGCGGAAGATAACGTTGCCAGTGAGTGCTCTTCCTTCGACTGCCGGGGGCTCGGCGGTCAGACTGCTGCTGGAGCGGGATGCGCTGGACACAAGGAGCTGCTGGATGGGGCGGTTGTGTTGACAGCCCCACAGGGAGGTTTCAACTAACATGAGGTGGAAACAACCTCAGCAGGATTACTAATGAGACATTGCATCAAATTCACCCCCAGTCCATCACACTCCGGCTCACCGGCAGTCGCAGCCCTGGCCAGGAGGCAAGGGCTGAGTCCGACAGAAAAAAAGTCTTCTTCTCAGGCATGGGATCACCAGAATGAGGGGCTTCTCCTGGGACTAGTTGCTGGGGTGAATATAAAGAGCAGGAGTCACATGCTGGTAATTTCTGACGTGCAGCTGAAAAGGGCAAGTGGGGATTTTCCCCTTGCAGGAGTGGGAGTGCCTGGCCCCCTGCTCCTTCTCCTGAAGTGCCCATCCCTTCCCCCTTCCAAACCTGACTTTTTTCAGATGTACACGTAGCTGTTCTGCTCAAGGGTGCTTCAGCTGGGAGGTGCAAGCGTGGGTGCGCCAACGCGCTCGAAAAAGCGGGGATTAGCAGGGAGGTTTCCCAAAATTTACACTGCTCACACTGCTGGTGATTGTATTGCGCACCTTGAAACCTCTGGGGGATATAATGCTGGGCTTGCCATTCCCCAATGAGACTGTTTCCCAATTAAAAAGCAATCGCATTTTCTTAACAGGAAAGAAAAATGGTTCCAAGAGCTAAGATTAGCAGAGCCACACAGGTGGATTACGGATATACATTGAATATAATTGAATGTTCTGTATGGAAGGAAACTTTTGATGTCAATTTATGAATTAGGTGATTTTGTTTGTGTACTGGGCAAGGGAGGTATAGATACATGTCTGTATTTTAGGTGCCGTGCAGGCCATTAACTCTTTAAGTGATAACAGAATGTGATTATTCCTGCTTTCCTGATTTTCTGGCCTTATTACTCTGCTGCTACTCTGCACCTGACGCCTGCACATACATTCAGGATTGAACCTTAGCCAGTAAGCTGTCAAACAACTGTATTTCAGCAAAACTTAGTGTCATGCCTGGATGACTGTGTCCCAAAGCTAAGCTCCATGCCGTTGAAATAATGTGGTAGAAAATAGCATATTGAACCACGCAAAGGTATGGATCAATGAAGTCATTAACAAAGTGACCTTATGGGTAGGGGAGACAATGCAGAGGCCCTGTGCGATGATGCCCAAGAGTCTTCTTTAAGAGCAGGCTGTACAGTAACGACTGGTAACGCAAAGAGCAGCAACATATTAAAGAGGCCCTTTATGGCAACCACCCTATAATTAAATTTCCAGGAACGAAAGAGCTTTTCTCTCTCTCTTGTGCCAAGGCTTGTTTGATCTGACACATTGGCAATGTTGGGAGGCTGATTTGGGGAAGGCAGCCCTGTTGCTCTCACCATCGGCGCTGGTCTCCCTTCGCCTCTCGCCCCGGGCACGGCTCCCTCCTGCCCTTGCCCCCTCCTGCCCTTAGAGGACAGAGGCAGAGAAAGGCAAACTGCAGGTTTCCAGAGAGGACCTGTCACTATGAAGCTGTAAGTGAGGTTTTATCGTCAAGCTGCAAACTGCCCCCCTGCAATGTCACTTGGCTGGTTAATACCACGCGTAATAAATAGGATGAGCACACAAAGATTTACTGACTTGAGCATCTCTGTCCCTATTATGAATTCACCAAGTGGAGTGAGGTAGGAGCCAAGTGTCCGTGAGGCAAAGTAAATAAAATAAAATTAAAATCTAATTTGCTCCAGATTCTACAAGCCTTTGGGAGGACGAGAGCATCACAATGGATATTTGTTTTCCTATAGATTTCCAATCATACTTTTGTCGCCTCATATTACCTGTAGGTAATATGAGGCACACAATGCCTCTTTATTTCTTCCCCATTCCATAAAAAAGGCAAAATAAATTGGGGGGAGTCCAATTACTGAAACTTAATTAAAACAATTTAAAAATGACTTAAGCAATTATCTAACAAGTGATCTTTTTGTAACAGCTGTACACAGGCAATTTATTAGTTAGTGAAGCCAACCCTGTTTTTTAATATAAACAGACTAATTAATCAGTGGTTAACTCTTGTAATGACCAGCTCTGGCATTTAATTATTGCTGCTGTCATGAACCGTAATAGCTTATTTCCCAGGGTTATTATGCATATTACCAGCAGTGACCACTCTGTGTGAAGTTTAAAGCTCTGTCCGTGATTATCTCTCGTTCCCACATTCTCACAACTTTTTGGAGCATATGCTTTTCCTGGTGCGAAAAGTTGCGTGCAGCTTTTCAGCTCAGCAGCAGATTTCTGGGAATGCTGGAGCAAAACATCCCAGTTCTTCCAGGTTTTAGTTGCTGGAGGGTAAAGGAGGAAGAAAACCTGTTTATTATTTCCCATGTTAGAGACCCACTCTGCGCACACCTTTTTGAATGGGGCTGTGGAAAAATGGACTGAGATCTGCAACGGGCAGATGTTGGAGATATTTATTTAAGCATTTAACTCAGTTTGATGGTGAGGTCCTGAGCATCCAGCTCAACAGAAGGCAGAAGCCTTAAGTGCGGGCAGATAAGAAAAAAGCTCAGTGTGAGACTAACAGGAGAAGGCAAGAAACCCGCTGGAATCCCCAGAGCTCATGAACAGGGGACTAAGAGCTGCTTGTGGTTAGAAGAAAGGGAGAAGAAAACACCATGGAGATGACCTAGTCCTTACCCTCACCTTGGCCTTTCAAAAGCTTTGGGATGATGACTAAGATAGGAGTAGTACATTGAATAATGTCACTTAAAATGCATTAAGACATAAAAATCCCTGAGGTGAGCACACATACCTGTGAATGTGGCGAGTGCACCTGAGCAGGTAGGGGGATGCACGTGTGCATACAGCCAGCCCCTAAATCACCTCCCTGCCCCTCCTCCTGCCCTCCACTGGGAATTACCCCCCAGTACCCAGCACTGAACCAGTGTAAACTGTGTGCCTGGGGACCCCGGGGCCACCCCTTCTGCTTCCCCGCTGCTACCCAGCCCTGCGCACATTACAGAGTTAAAGATTTAACAGATTTAATAAGCCTGAAATGTCCAGCAACAGATGCCAAACTGGATCATCTCACAGGGGCTGGCGGTCAGGAGGTGCGGGTAGAGGCAGTGGGAAGGCAAGCAGGGAGACCAGAGGGGCTGCTAGGGGAGAGGCTCGCCAGAAGCAATTGCAGGCATCAGTCAGCAGGGCAGTGAAAGCTGATAAATCCTCAATGTACAAACCACGCTGATCAAAGAGCAGGTCTCGCGTTCGTGTCTCCCGCCTCCTCGACCTTCACACGGCCACCAGTGGGAAGAGCTCAGCTGGCTTTATAGGTTAACAAATCCCAAGTGAGCTGTACCTGAGCATCTCTGTCAGCCCACGGAAGTGCAACAAGCCTTCAAAATCCCTAAAACAGAGCTGTGGACTTCCACGAGTTTTCAGACTGCCAGCTCTCCCCAGCCTTGTGGCAGAGGAAAGGCTCAGGGCTGGCTTTGAAGGTCTGAGTCAGTACAGGGGAAGGGAGGTGGGGGGGAGAGGCAGCCTTTTTCTGGAGCCCCGTTTCTGGCCTATTAGCCCGCCCTGCGTTAACCTCATAAACACAGAGGGAGAACAGGTAGGAGGTGCTGTAATGGACCTGGACTAGACATGAACCTGAATTTCTGCCTGCCATAGCCAGCCCTGACCAGCTTTTAGGATGAAGGCACCCAGTCCTCCCTCTCCATCACCCAATTCTCCTCCCAGATCTGCAGCCCCCGGGGAGGTTAGCTCACACCTGGGGAAAAGTGAGACTGTCTTCTTAGAGACCTCATTACACAGGTTAGTCCTTTTGAGAAATCTAGCCCTGTTCCTCCACCGGCGAAGGCAGAACAGGCGGTGTTGAAGCTCTTTTAAAGCCTGACTGTTATTCTTGGCAACTAAAGAGTTTTTTAGTGGCTCGGCATCCACAGCTGGGGGTTAACCCAGCTTCCCCTTAATTCAAACGCCAAACCCAGAAGGAAACAGAAGAGCAGCTTTGCTGGCTGGAAAGGCACCGGCTGCTCAGACCGCAATAAAGCAGCGTATGGCCCGACATCACGGGCATTCATTTGCCAGCGCTGCAGGCATGCATGGGTTGTAACCAAGCTGCATGAGCACCGGTAAGCGCTCTCCTTGCTGAGGAAGACCAGACCTTTCCTCAGGGGTTCATGTCCGCACTCACACTGTCACCGGAGATGACAGGAGGGACTTTGCTGGCATCAGAGGCTTTCTGAGGATGTAAAAGCAGCCTCCTTCTGCAAGGTCAGAAACAGGCTCCCACAGCGATGGGCCAGACGCCGGAATGTTGCGTCTCCCCAACACCGGGAAGCAGCTGAGATGCGCGGCCCATGTGCTGCCGTCCCTGGGGAGTGGAGAAGGCAGCCTGCTGGCCCGTGAGGCAGGACGGCTGGAGGTGTGCTTGACTGGCTGAGCTGGGCACTGCCCGCCACGTGTATTCCTCCATTATCTCAAAGGTTTGATGACTCAGAAGTTTGTTTTCATGGGCGGGGGAAAAGGGAAATCATTGCATTATTTCTTGTTTGCATACCACGGCCTGTTTCCAGGAGCACAGATGCTCTTACAGCTCTTGATATGGACAGAGCAGAGATTAGTGTGGTCCAAAGCATCACAGTTTTACTGGGAATCAGGGGTACCACTCCCCCCTGGGTGTTGGCAGTAACAAGCGATTTTGTAACTGATGTTCACATCTCCCACCAGAAAGTACATGGAAGTAAGGCAGCCATATATTTCCTCCAATTTGGCGTTGGACCAGAGGCATAGAACAAGCCTAATTTCCACGTCAGGCTGGAGATGTAATAGGAAAGCCATCTAACAGGTGAAAACTGAAGTGGCCCCTGACACAGGCAGCTACTCCCTCCTGCCTTCCCCACCGCTCCCGGACGCCTCTGTGTAATGCAGGCTGTGCTCATTTCACAAGCTCACTGCAAGCCAAACAGCTGTTAATCACACTCGTGCTTCTGTAATCATCTGCAGGCGTTCGGCTCCTACACGGGGCATCTCCACACTGTGGCTCGAACACAGCGTTGAAGTACGTGTTGCAATACCCAGACCGCTTGTAATCCGGGGTGGCTGCAAGATCTGGCACTGCAGAAGCACAGGCTTCACTGTGGGCTGTCAAACTTGCTGGTGGTCTGGATACCTCCCTGCGCTTTCACGACTGGCCGTGGCCAGCCCGGTTGTGTCCAGGGGCATCACGGTCACACCTCCTGGCAGCAGGGCGGACGTGCCTGAGACAGCAAGCGCTTGGAGGGGGCCATCTTTTTGATTGACAGTGATGGTCCAGGTTGCTATCAGGTCCCCTTGGAGTTTGGCCAGGAGGGAGCACTCCCACCCCTGCCATGGCCTGACCTCGCTGCCTGGGAGCTGAGGCGGTGAGTCCCAGCTGCAGGATGAGCCCTGCAGATGTGGGCAGCTGCGCCCGCTGGATGGGGAGGCAGATGGGTAACAAGCAAGAGCTGACAAAGCTTGGTAGTAAAAGCCTTGTTCAATAAGTGCATTGTGTGTTACATGTTCCTAAAGAACAGCCCCTTCTTTGCTTTTGCTGTGCCTTCCCTCTGTGGTCCAGTGTCACAGGCATGACTTGCTAGTTCTGCGATCCTCTTCTTTCCACAGTGGACCGCTCTCAGATGTGCCCCATCACTACCAGGGATGTCTTTCCATGGTCCTAAAATCACCTGAATGTGTTCCATTAGCAAAAGAGGATTTGCTTTGAAAGAGATTTTTTTTCTTTAACAGATGTTCCTCTTTGTGGTTATCCTATCTTAATACTCCAGTCTTGTTTCTGTAATATTTAACTGCAAGTCAAATGAGCTGCCCCTGCTCTTGTTTTGTCTCCCAGTATGCCGTACTTCCTCCCATGGATATTAACCTGCATTAAGTGAAAGCAGTCTTTCTTTTAATACCCTATATCTCGAGTATTTGCTGTTTCAATTACATTAGCCCCTGGAAGGACCTCACTGTACTACCTACTGTATAAGCAAATGGCTAGGGAATTTGTTCATTTTCAAAACAAAATGCATCCTTAGACCTAGACCTGGATGACTGATGAGGAAAATAGTGTTGTGACTATGGCTTGATTAGACCTTAGCATTTAAAGTAAGCGAGTCTGCTTTAGTGACGCTTACACAGTTTTTCTGCCTACCCCTCAGTAGCCTTGACATGGTGGAGCTTGATTAAAGGAACATAGATTTCAAAATCATATTCGTACACATGTTCACTCGAACTGAATTTGAAATGTTTGAGTATGCCTGTCTGCTTTGCCTTCGTGCTAATCAATCACAGAGGTGAACGGGCACATTGCCCGTTAGCTAGCCAATTAGGCAGCACAGCTCACAAATTCTAAGTAAAATATTGGGCAAGATAGCTGTCCATCACATTGGAAAATTAGATTTGAGGAGTTAATGGCCTGTTCCCGGATGTGTTATGAGCAAAAAATTGGCCTAAATGTATAGAATCAATTATTCACTGTGAACCATTCTCCCAATTTTTCTCATTCGAAGCACAAGATAGTTAAATATGTGCCATTATCCCCACCTCTCTAGATTCATGGATCTTAAGGCCAAGGGGGTAATTAAGACCATCTAGGTTGACCTCTAGCTTAATACAGGCTAAAAACTCTCTTCTGATTATTTCTGCGTGGAGACCATAATTTCTGCTTGAGCAACGGCACATCTTTTAAAAAGACAGCTAATGATGATTTGAAAACATCATGTGTTACGGGATCCAGTACATCCCTTTAAGCTGTTTGGGTAATTACCCTGGTTGCTAACATTTTTGATTTGTTTCTAATCTGAATTTGTCCTGCTTCAGCTTTCAACCATGGGATCTTATTACTCCTTTACACCACCAGACTACAGATCCATCTGCCATCAGAAATCCCTTTCACGGTGGTGTTTGTAAGTCAGGATCAAGTCACCTTTTATCTTCTCTTGGATAAGCTAGAAACATTAAGCTTTGTTAGTCCTTTGCTATACAGCCAGGCTGTCCCTTCTCAGATTATTCTTTCAGCTTCCATCTGAACCTTTTCTGGTTTTTGCTTTTATGAGGCAGACACAAAATTTCCTTAAAATTGCCAGACCCCACAACTGGCAATGCTCTGCCCGGGGACTGCATCCAGCTTCGCATAGCTCCGAATCAGGCGTTAACTCAGCGAGAAGTGTGTGTTGGGCACAGAGCTGAAACTTGCCACTTGCTGGAGAGCAGTGATGGTGGCTTGAGTGTCTCTATTATATTCAGAGAAGCTAAAGTCCAACTCAGTAACACAGAAAAACTTGGTAGTTTAAAAGTGCAGTTTCAGAAGTTGAAAACCTTTAAAAGCCAAATCATCCTGGAGACAGAATTCAAGACGCAAGACATCACAGTAGTGCATGCAGTTTTGTTTCTCTGCATCTCAAAAAGGGCAAAGGAGAGGTAGAAAGCTTTGGAGCAGGACAAGAAGAGTGATCACAGATACAGTGAAAATAATTTCATTCAAGGAGTGACTAAATAGACTAGACTTTGTCAGTTTGGAAAGGAGTTGATTGAGGAGGGAAGGCGACAGAATACAACTGAAAATGATGCAGAAAAGGTGAATGGCAATGACTGAGTGCAATGATGAAGAGGCATCGAAAAGAAAAGATGGAGTGAATAAAAAGAGATGCTTCTTTATCTGTCCTCTAATCAAACTTGGATCTTTCCTGTCATGTGTGCTGGGTCGCTGCGAAAAGTCCACACGGATTCCAAAAGTGACTGGGCAGAGGAAGGGAAGGAAGATCCAGCATCCGTGGGATGCAAAGGCCCCCGCCGCCAGCTCAGACCCTCTAATCAAACTTGGATCTTTCCTGTCATGTGTGCTGGGTCGCTGCGAAAAGTCCACACGGATTCCAACAGCGACTGGGCAGAGAAAGGGAAGGAAGATCCAGCAAGCCCTGTGGGATGCAAAGGCCCCCGCCGCCAGCTCAGACTACTCGGGGGCACAGGCAGGGCCTGGGGGGCCATGGAGGGGAGGTACGGGGAGGTACTGGCCGCATTTGTGCTGCCTGGTTGGTTGTACTCCAGGCAAGCTGGCCACTGCTGGAGGGTCACTGGATGGGCCTTTGATCGCACCCCATCCAGCTTTTCTCATGGTCTTAAAATGGGAAGTGTAATTGGGAATTTTATACAATCGCTTACCGCATGCCCCAAAGCCACGCAGCTGTCCAAGTAGGAAAAAAACCCCAAACCTTGCTCTGGTAAAAAGAACCAGGCTGGCTTGAAATAGGCAAATGTAGCTGAATACAAATGCGCAGACACAGAGAGGAAAAAGAGATAGTAATGAATATAAATTAGAAGGGCGGAAAAGCAGAAAATATCTTAGTGAAGTGACAGGACACAAGGAAAAAACCTAAGGCAAGAGAACGAATGGCAGTAAACCAAAGTTTTTAGTATGTCTCTTAATACAAAAAATCCTAACAATGATAGTAGTCTGTAAAAAACATGTTTTTAATGTAGAAATGGCAAATAGTTTCAATATATCTTGTTCCAAGCATTTTTTTTTTTAAAAGTGTACATGAAGAATTCACCAAGGGTGAAGATGAAATCTGTTCCCTTCCAACAGCAACTTGGCAATACGCGAAGCAAGCGCTAATAAGCTGGCTGTTTTTAACCAGTAGGTCTGGCTGCAGCAAGAGCTTTAAAGAGCTGGATGAGGAGATGTGTGGGCTATTAAAGTTGGTAAATCATGGGAACACTAGATAGACATGCTTGCCTGGAGAAACAGAAATTACAGATATTGGTAATTACAGGCATATCAGCCTGACATAGACAGTGAGCCTGAGCAAAATAACGTGATTTCATTAACAGCAAGGCAAAAAAAAAAGAACTATACTTAATAGCAATCAGTTTAGGCTTAAGGGAAACAAATTGTTCAATACCAGCATGGTACCACGTGTTACTTGTTTGGTGGCAGAGGTGTTGGGGGTAATGTATTCATATTTCTCTAAGCTTTTTGTCATGGTAATTAATTTTTTTTCTTTTAGTGAGAATTATTCAAAATAACATGTCATATTAAATGGGATTAAAAATATTTTAGCAGACTGGGCCCAAAATCTGCTGTTAAGAATAGGACCATCTTCAATAGGCAGCTGCTGGCTTTCGTGACCTATGCTGTTTAACCCTTGGCTGTACGGATGACCTAAAAGCGAATCTACAAATATTGCTGAAGGCTGGGGAGTGAGGATAATGAAGGAGACATGCCACTGAGCTGAATTACTTCTTAAAATGGGAGCCTGCAAATACTGTGTACTTCAGTACAGCCAAAAGTGTACTGTCTTTTAGGGAGAAGACAAGTAGGCTTCGCTTACGGAAAGGAGGATGCTGCCCTGGGTATCAGCAACCCCAGAAAGGACTTGACCGAAGCCTACATAGCTACACTGAGAACAGAAATCTGATCCTAGAGGGCTCCTCACCCTGCAGGCTTAACAAGACCCAGCCGTTTGGAGCTGAAGCTAAAAAGCTCCATTTTGAGTTAAGATTCACTCTTTTTAACACCAGGAGTTCCTAGCCATCTACCTGCTTCCCAAGGTTTCTAGCAGACTCTTTGGCAGTGTAAATCTTTTGTCTGAGAGAGCACATAAAGGTTTTTTATACAGGAGGTCAAACTGGAACAGCAATTTTCACCTGTTTCAGTAAATGGACTTCTAAAAATTTCCATATGCCTACTGCTCTTTTTGTGCTCTTTTACGGACCTTCCAGAAGAAACCCATGGACAAGAGACCAAACTGGCCCACTTGTCCATTCGGTATACCTAACCAACGCATTCACAAGTAAGTCTCTGAAACGGGCACGGTATCACTGTGCTCATTTCACTGGCTTTATACAGATGATTCCTCCACCTCCTTGATATTTCCTTGTGCCCTCCCCCCCAACTGTACTATTGCATGGGATGCTCAGTTGCATGTCCAGGCTGATCACTCCCATCCTTTTCAGGACTCTGCAATCCAACTTTTGACGGTCACCATGTTCTTTGTTCCTACAGACATGACCTGGCTCCTACATTGCGAACTGCCCAAACTGGTATGTATAAGTGAATTGTCTCCCTCACTACTCCATACTCCCTTATTTTTAGGCTCAGATAAATACATTGTTATTGATGATTTTTATAATTTATTTCGGATAAAGATGTTAAACGCGGATAGCTTGCAGACTGATAGTAAGCAGAGATCTTTACTGTCCAGCCTAATTCCTGGCCATCTAGGAAGACTCTTCAACTTTGATAGGAGCTGGATTAAGATTTCACCAAGCAAATTATGTTGGAATTAGGATTATGGTTTTGTAATTTGCTTTTCCTGCTTGGATTGCTAGATGACATTTCTGTCTCAATTATTTCTATAACAGCAATAAGGGACAAAGCTGGGATTCAATTAAGTCAAAGAATGAAAGGCAGAAGAAATGATCTTCAGTGGTGCAGGATTGTTTCTTTCTGCAGAAGCACACAAAGTGCCTGTTTGTTGTGCCTGTGTTTGCCAAGCTGAGAAGTTATAGACAATATTGAGTTGGGCTCCCAGCTCTTTGGAAGCAGGCACTGGGTGGAGGCCAAGGCGGCTGAAGTCTAAATGCGAAGTCGGCTGGCCTCAATAGGCCGTTCTTTGAGAGGGGGGTTCCTTCTTTTCAGTGTTTGCACCTGTGCATCTTGTGTGCGTGCGTGCACGGAGCTAACAGGAGGCAGCGTTGTCCGGAGACCACAGCAGGGAAACCAAGGGAAGGAGACGCCACACTCATCCTCTTGCTGGGATGGCAGGCAGTCCGTGTGAGCTCTTCCCCTGCCTAAATTTTAAGCGCTGTGAAATGAGGATAACATGGCGCATGACATGTTGAAGGTAGTTGGAGGGGTCTAGATGAAAAGTAAACAAGTACTAAGTTTCATTATGAAATGTCATAAATCCTTTTCCTGAATTTTGGTGGATATTGGCTTTTCATATTGCTTCATGACTGTGTAAACCTGGAACCGAGACCTGCTTTCTCCAACCACGAGACTACTTAATCCAAATTGATTTGAATTTTATTTTTTCAGGTAAGCCCTACAAGATTCCACAGTAATTGCAGTGGCTTCACACAGGTAAGAAGAAATACAGCTTTGCCAGCCTTTCTGGACAGAGTGCTTCGACTAGGTGTGGAAGGTGAAGTCTCCATAATTACACACTTTTCGGCCATTTTAAATGTTTCTGCCATGTTTTCTTCCTGCCGGGAGGAGTTTGACGATGGACCTGGAATTTCTCTATCACAAAACTGGCTGGAAAATGTGAATTTGAATTCTCTTTTCCTCTTTCATAAACAATGCAATTTATGTAATAACATTTACAAAGCTTATGACTCTATCTGGTTTTTATGGCCTGGAAATGTGGCAAGCGTGTGCCAAAGAAGGGCAAAAGCACTCCCAGAAATCAATATAATATGAACAGCCCCGCACAGCCAGCCTGCAAGAAAAATGTGATGGCTGACAAATTCTTTGCTCCCCGCAGTACTCTGAGTTCTTGGCTAACCTCAAACATGCATCAGTTAAAGCTCCACGTGGACGGCAGAATTTTGCTCACATCGGCATTGTCTGGCTTCTCCATTTCTGCTGAATATCTGTGTCTCCTCCTGATTGCTCTCTCTGTAAAATAATCCTCCTTAAATTATTTAGATACATATTCTGCCTTCCCTTCGGCTGGTGTTCTAATTCTGGTGAGTGAAGTGACCTCAATTAGAAATTCTTGCTTAAACATACACCACCACTGAGAGGGTTGCAGTTTGTCTTGTCCCTTCTTGCTTTTCTTCAAGCCCTGTTTTGTATGTTTTTGCATGTCTGCAACTCATTAGCTCCTGTCATTGCCTTCCCTTAAAACTTACTAGAAGATGATTATTCAGTTTGCAAAAAGGAATTAAAAGGTGCCATAATTAAGGTAACAGTTTTCCTTTTTATATCCTTTGGAGGATACTATGTTCTCTAATTACATAATCCTACAAAACCAGGCCCCATATACACGTATGGGCATTATCAACAGAAATTTTTTTGTTTCATTAGAAATACTTCCAATTTATGGCAGCAAAAGTGAGATCGGCATTATGGCCATTCATTTGTAATTTAGAGCCTTTTATTGTTGCTCAGGTTACTATACTAATTAAGATGTACAGCATTGTATGTTCCTTAACCACTCTGGTTTAGCATAATTTCTAAATACATTTTGCACATTATTCTTATGTCAAAATCAGTAATAATGTGGCTCCAAAAGTAGTTGTTTTCTGACAGAGAGAAAGAGGACTTCAGCTTTACCAATTCTTGCAAAGAAAATTGCATTTCACCCCACCATCCACTCACCTACAAATTATTTTTGTTTCTTAGAAACAATCTGGCATTTACTCTGAAATTTAATTCTGTGGCCCACCAAAAATTTTGTCATGCTTTTATTCTTAATTCCTCCGTAGTAAACTTCTGGTGCTTCCTCATTTGTTCTGTATTACCCCTGAGAAAATCAGGACCGATAGTGTTGAACTGTGACCTTCACGTGAGCTGGGACTCTCTCCCTCAGGACAGGCTTTTCAAGGTCACCCCTGGCTGTCACATCTATGTGGTTCAAGGTTTATTGAGAAACCAGTTCAATTTTTACCTCATCTTTCCAAAAGCAAGTTATTTTGTGGAGAAAACCCACATCTGTCTGACATGATTTGCCTTTCAAAAAACTCTCCTGACTCATGATTAATAAATAATTCTCTCAGTACAGTTTGTGGCCCAACTGTTTGATCCCTAATCTCCGATATCAACTGTGGATTAACTCATACTTGCCTGGCATTTCGCATCTGTATCCTACACGAGAGGCTCTTTTGCATTCTTTCATTAATCTGTGGCTTGCGCTCATTAGTACCCACTCGTCCTCTGCAGGTTTATTGCTAATATATTTTCTTAACTAATTCAGAGGCAAGGAAAACATTTAGTTCCTTTGTCACTTTTTTTTCCCCAAGAGCTCTATTTATTGACCCATTATTTTTCTGTAGTTTCCATTCCTCTGCTATATTGATGACATTTCCTTTCTTTAAATATATGCTTTCTTCTTGGTTGCTTTTTTCCCCCTTTTGCTCTTCATGCCCTAACATTACTTATGTTTCTTCCCATAAACTCCCAAGATTGCTGTAGTGGGTTTTTTTTTCCATACCCGCAGTTAAACCATCGTTTCTTTACTGGAATACTGTGAATATGGCCAAATTCCGCCCTGATAGTGTTTGTTGGATTTGGCAGATGAAAACCAAACAAGCCGGATTCAGCACCAGTTTCATATGCAGCTAGATTGCAAAATTGATCTTATATTTACTTCAAATATTTACTGATGTCAAAAGACACCTTTCTTCTTTCTCCTCTCTCCTCCTTTTCCCCATGCATTTTTTCTAACATACTTCACCACATGCTGCACCCCGGCCAGTGTCACAGGGCAGCGTCACTGACATCTGACTCCAGCCGCCCTCTTCCTCCTAAGACCAAATATGCCTCCAGTGCTTGTGGTGAAGGTTGCTGGATGAGCATGGGGAGCTGCTGCCTTCCCCTCAAGCCAGCGGGCAGGAGGAGGAAAAAGAGACAGGCCTGGGCACAGAGCTCTTCGCCTCTGCAAAAGGCAAGCAACACATTTTCTGCTTCTGGGAGATGTTTATGCAACAGTTTTTTTTTTTTTTTTTTTACTGCATCATCTGGCATCTCAGTGAAAAATCTTAACAAATGTATAATTTAATGGGAAAAGGGGGTTGGTTAGGAAAAGCGGCTGTGGTAAAATCCAGCAAAAATGAAAAGAGGTATTTGAGGAAAAGGAGAAAATCTCAGTTTCAAACTCAGTCAAATGAACATGATTTTGCTCTGTTTCGTAAAACAATGTCTCTCTTTTTCCATCATTCCACACAAGTATGCAGGAAGAGTGCTGACGAGAGAAGAGATTTGTCATGGAAAAGTGTGGTCTATGGCCAAAGTAAAGGTAGGCTTTCTCACAGACAACAACCTGAGGAAGACATTTGAGATTATATGAACACAGCTGCCTGCAGCCTGTTGAATATAACTCTCAGAGAGGTACCTGGTGGTTTTTAAAATCTGTGTAAACTTATTGCGCAGGTAAGCATAGAGACAGCAGACCTGGCAGCTGGGTCCATGAGTATCCCGTACCTTGCTGTCCCTGCGGCTGGTTACTACGGCTTGCAAGTCTGAAATCTCCTCACTGGCAACAGCATTGTCAGTCAGCTTTGACCGCCTGTGCAAGAGCAGGAGAGACAAACTAGATCAGGCTGGCTACACCTACTGCCAGTTTTGGCGTATCACTTTGATTAGCGACAGTGCTTCGAGACTCTCACTGTGGACTGGAGACCCACTGTGCTATGTGCTGTGCAAGGACAAAAAAAAAGAGAGACCTTGCTCTGAATACTTTACTTTTTCAAGATACAAACCCATCCAGAGAGCAGAACGAGATAAAGGAACAACAGTCATCAGAGCAGAGCTTCAGGGTTACGGGCTCGGGACGTGGGTCTCTGCAGCAGTAGCCTTACGAAAGGATGAGGGCAAGATTGCTTTAGTCAAGTCAGAGCCAGAGAAAAGGATGTTGCACCAGCAGAGATGTGAGATGATGAGGAACAGGGTAAGAGTCTCGCTGGGTGATTACATCATTTTCTGTAAAATAAATGATGCAGAATGAAAACAGGGTGGAACCAAGGGCAGAGCTTTGAAGCCCCATAAGCTGAAGGAAGGGCACAGAAGATCTCCCAGTTGAAGGGATGGGAAAAAAACACGCAGGGGAGACAAAAAGAGTGTGGTTGCCTGCTTTGAGAGTGATGGACATGCCAACATAAAGGAGGAGGAGGAGGAGGAGGGTGGAGTCCTGCAGTCTGATTTAGAACAGATCATTAAGGACTTGCCTGTAAATCCCTTGCCGACTCCTGTCCCTAGTGCTATCTGAACACAGAAGATATATAATTTCCATGCCCTCAGTTCCCACGTGTGAAGCAGAAAAGGCTATTGACAACCAGGTAGAATAAGCAGCGGAAGCAGCATCCCTGACTGAGAGCTGTGACTGTGCAGGAAAGAGGAAAAGGAGGGACAAAAAGTGGGTTATTCCCAGCTGCCCTGTGCAGGGAGGAGGGAGCTGTGGGGAGCTCTCCCAGAAGCCAAGAGCAGTGGCCGTAATTGAAAGAGGAAGCAGTGGGAGCCCAGGCGTGATGCTGAGGTCACCAAAAGCACGTGGAAGGAGAAACATGAGGAAAACAATTGGGACGCCAATAATATCATTGGCAAGGGAGCTGCTGAAATCCACCAAGAGATCAAGAACATCAGGAGGAGGAGGGAGAGGAAATGGCAAAGCAGCGGATGAAGAGCAGGATCATGCCGACACGTCTCTGTGTGAGTGCAGACAGCAGCCCCTGTTTCCTGTGCTGCATCCAACCATATCTCTTGGCTGTCTTCTCCAAGGCAGAGCAGGCACTGGACAAAGATGCTGGCTGGGGCCAGAAGCTATGGGGCTGGTGTCCAGCCAAAGGCTTGGTTCTGCTGTAATCGCCCACCTGATCTCCCTGTGCTGATCACCCACCTCTGCCCCAAAGCATCACCTGAAACGGGCCATTTGCTAGCCATCATGCTTTTTTAACCTCATCCTACATTTTCCACTGATGGCTAGTGATGCAGGCCTGGTGATGTTTATATCCAGTTTTGTTTCTGTGTTTCTTCACGTTTGGGTTTACACCACCGCTTTGTGGCGTGTGAGATGGGGCGAGCCTTGACATAATATATGGCAGGCGATGTTTATTAAAAAAAGAGGGAGAAAATGGAGAAGTGAATGATTTGGTACAGCAACTCAATAAGCCAAAACATATTTTACAAAAAAAAGTAGGCAGTCGTGTAGTATAATATCACACACCAAGCGAAATTCGTGGCTATGCATAAGTTAGTGCAGTACCTTGACAGATAAAAAGATTAATGAAATCTTCCCTCTCTGCTCACAGAAAAAATGCTTCTCACATGCTCCCTTGTATCTTTCGTCATTGCCAAACTCCTGTTTTCCTTCTCCATGAACTCAAAAGCCAGGGATGGAAAGGCACAGAGAAATTTTGCCAACATCCAGCTTCATATTTTCTGGCATCGACGTTTAATTATCTCTGCAGGCATGTGGCAGGCAAGTCTGTTGCCATACATTTTTTATATGCAGAGGTTGAAATTTTGTGTGGTGATTAGAAGGTGGTACCGGAGGTGGGGTGAGGAGGTTCATTGGCTTTTAAAATAGCTGTCTGTGTATCAGCAAAAATGCGTAGAACACTTTACATATGAAATAAGAAAATTTAGCTCACAGTGGGAGCTAAACATCTCAAGCCCCAGCTCTGCATCGATTTACATATGCACTCAACTTAACCTGCCTGTGCTGCAGGAGGGGACTGGGAAACCACTGGGCTTGATCCAGTAAGCCTCACATGGATGTTTAGAGCCAACTGAGATGCCCTTGGATAACACGCCGGGGCTGCAGCTGGTGGCCCGGAGGGGCCTGAGGTCGCCAGGCACTGTTCCACTGGCCCGCAGCTTGCCCATGCCTGGGGAACTGGAGGGCACCTCGGGCAGCACCAGAAAGGCCTCTGTCCCCGGGTGGCTTCAGGAGCCTCGCTGGGTGGCGTTGAGCTCCATGAGAGGGCAGGGTTTTAGATGCCCACGTGTGCCCAGGTGCCTGGGCCAGGCGACAGCTGGGACAGCCAGCGGGGGACTGAGCTGGCCAGGAGGGTCAGGCTTTCCTCTGGCACCGCTTTCCCTTCCAGGCTGCTTTGTTGACACAGGCAACAGCGATGGCGAGGGCTGAGAACTGAACTCGACGCCCATTGCTTTCCTTCAGACAGGACCCAGCTGCAGCCCGGACACTTGTTTTGTCTGCGTTCTTGTTGGTTATATTTTCCCAAGCTGCTCATTTTTTTGCCCTGAGTTGTTTAAACCCTGTCATCCTTCACAGCTGCCCTTTTAGCAGCTCTATGGATTGGCAATCGGTTTTGCTTTACTTTTTTTCCCCTATGTAAGGATAAAAATTGGAGTATTAAAGAGTTCATTTTCCTTATTTACAAGACAGTTGCATGCTGGCAGAAGGAGTAGCTATGCACCTTATACACTCCTCCTTGAGCACTTTCTGCCCCTTCTTCCCAGACCCAGCCCATGGTCTCTGCTCGGTCATGTCTTTCTCTACGCAAGTGGAAATGTGCCTCTTCTGAGGTTTGGTGCATCTACCCAGAAGATCTGGCTGATGAATGAGTCCGTGGCTACCACGAAGCAGCATCTATCATTATTATGAATGTCACAGAGACAGATAAGTGTGCTTTGGCAAACAAAACCCAAAAATGGATTTTTTTTTATTTTTTATTTTTTATTTTGGGGCTTTGATTTTAAAAAAAAGTCATTCTGCATTATTTGAATGCCCTTCCACTGGCAGTCTTTTTTTTTTTTTCTTTCCCCCTTTGCAGGAAAATAAAATTTGAAACAAAAGATGTAAAAATGTAAAATGATGTATTTTTCCCTCATGGAACAAACCAGAGCTGAACATTTTTAACCAATTCCCCTAACTCACATGGCTCTCTATAATAAGCAAAGAGTGTAAAAGCACTTAACAGGCTCTTGCCTAGATAAATATAAAGCAGTGAGCCCAAACTTTCCAGCTGTGTGGGTCACGCTGTTATTCTGGTGTCAGGGTGGGCTTCATGCCAGAACCATTTCTCTTCTATCTGACTGGATCTCCTGCCCATGAACCGTACGGTCTCTCGCTGTAAATCCCAACCCCTTGTCAATGGATTGCACAAGCACGGGTCATTTGCAGTGCGTGCTGCTTGGGGATGGTGCGCTGTCCCTGACCCCGGTAGTCTGTAAGAGCAGATTAGGTGAACTTCTGTCAGGATGTCTGGATGACTTGGTGGCTCACAGGGTCCCTTCCACCGTATGGTTGTGCCTGCTCTCCACAATGTTCTTGCCATTCCTGGGGAGCCCCCAGGAGGTAGCCATCACCAAGACAATTAATGCTGCCTGGTCCCCACCACCCTCTTTCTGAGAAGTGCCTTCAGAGGGGGCAGGCAGCAGTGGGCTGTCTGCTGTAGCTGCCCTGACAGCTGCTGGCACAACTCCTCCTTGGTCATTCCCAAGAGAAAAGGTACCAGGAGCAGGCTGTGGACCAGGTAAATAGCCCTGGTGGCCTGTATTTGGTCTCTACATGAGCTATGAGTTTGGTACTCCAGATACGGATGCCTTGGGACGTCTCCAGGCGACACACTAAGGTGCAAGTAAAAGCAATGCAGCATAGTAATAGTGGAAAAGACCCACACCAGTGAGACGTTGGGAGGAAGACTTTGCTGAGGGACGTTGGGGTTTTCTTGCCATTACCCTAAGGAGTTAGCTGAATAAGTAGGTAGTGAGGAAGCTGCTCCAGAGTCAGGAGGAGGCTGGACAGATGGCACTGAGGTGGAGTGGGCAGCAGCATCCCAGTGTGCTTCTGGAAAAACAGCAAGGGAAAGCATTGAGGAGGAATGGGGCAGAAGTACAGGGAAAGGCAGAGCCAGTGGGAACTACAGGGAGCTTTGGGATGTGATACAGGAAAGGAAGAAAGGTAGTGCATAAGGTCCAGGCCTGGAGAGGACAAGAAAAGGTTAAAAAGCCAGGAAAGGAGGTTATCCATTATACTGGCTTATATGTGTGATGGCTTGGGGAAGGGTTATGGTTACTCTGTAGGGATGAGGGTGAAGTGACAGCAATAGCCCAGCAAGTGTGTGGCCTGCTATGAAATTGCTGTGTCCCTGGCTTTAAATCACTCTGAGAAACATCTGGCTAGGATTAGTGTGTCCGTGGCCAGAGCAGCTCCCTTATCCGCCCCTTCAGGGCAGGCGAGCCAGCAGGCACGTGGGGACAGGCAGGGACAGTGACTGAAATGAGCAACTTGGAGCGGGGACCTCCCTCGGGACCTCCAAGCAGCACTTTGGAGGACCTCCCTGCTCTGCAGAGACCACAGGGGCAGGCCAGGGAGACTTGCCTCCTGCCTCCAGCATCGCAGCATCCTCCGCCAGCAGCACAGTCCCAGGCAGCGGGGAGGGCAGGCAGGCAGGGTACCCCACCCCACCCCATCCCACCCGCCTCAGCCATCGCTGGCCTTGCCCCATCAGCACAAGTGGCTGAAAGTCTTGGTCCCCTCACAGTTTTATTCACCCTCGTGGTTTGCAGAGAAAGGGCAACACAAGTATCATCAGCTGGCCTGTTGACCCCAGCTTGGTCCGAGCTGTACTTGAATTTGCAGGGTGCTTGGTGAGCGCATACGGTGGGAGCCAGTAAATGGTTTCCATACGCTATTCATGTTCGTATTGTTCTTCTGACAGGTGATACCTTTTTTCCATTGAAATGGTATCCCCTCGTTGGCAGGCTGCAGGTCAGTGAGGGGGAGACGCGGTCTGTTCCAGTTAATTCTGTAATTGCCATCTAGCTGCTGACAGAAAGCGTTTGGGAAGCTTCTTAAGCAGCCTAATGATTTTACATTGTGTACACCTAGAGGAGCACTCAGCCTTTCCAGCTCTGTTGGTGCGTTAACATGTCATGTAACAAAACTATTCAGCTGAGATTAGAGGAAGGCTGTAGGAACAGGCAGTGGGGAATTGGTTAGAGTCGCAACTGTGCCTTCCTGACACTTGTCTCGCCAGGGTCACAGAAACAGGTGGAGTGGAGCATGAAATGAGTAGGCTGCTGATAATTTGTTAAACAAAACAAATTGATATTAAGCCATCTAAGAGAGAGAGAATACGATTCCCCTCCAAAAGCCAGCTATTGCAATGCCACCCTCATATTCTTATGAAGCACTTTTTGTCCCAGGATCTTGAAGCACCTCCTGGTCTGAGCATCCTCAGGTGGGAGTCAGGATCTCGAGGATGGTGAGGTTCAATTGTCCGCTGCCTGTGTCCACAACCTGAGCCTTCAGCGGGATCTTTGAGTGCCAGTTCAGTGCTGTAACTCAGAGGCCACGCTGCCTCACTTGCCAAATGGGCAACAGATCATCTCCTTTAAAGCACCCTCTATTTAATGATGTCCTTTCTTTTTGGACAAGGGTTGGTATTTCTGTACAGTGTTCTTCAAAGATGCCTGTAGCTCAATAAATTGCAGTGGAATTAGATGGCAATTTCTACTCCATGGCAGAAGCTCCCCCATGAAAACTTATTAATAGTTTCCAAATGTCAAAGTAAAGTCAACAAAATTACAATTGTTTTTCCCCTAATCTTCCAGCCAAGGGAGGGAATATTTATGCAGATATCGCTCAGAGTACTTGAGAAAATGTTTGTTTGTGGCTTAGAGTAAAGGACTGCAAATTTCCAGCTGAATGCCCCTCAGGTTATTTTGCAGTCCTGTGCTCAGGAAACTCAGCCACGGCGGAGGGGGACAGCTTTCTGCAACCCCCCCCCCCCACCCCACCCCCCCACAAGTGCTGGGCGGCTTGCACTCCTGTGAGTGGCTCCCAGTAGATTTGAAGGGACCACTTTTCCAAGCACCACTAAAAATTCACATGAGTTTCAGAATTTGCCCTGGAAAGTCTGGTAGGGAAAACTCATCAGAGAGTGGAATGCCTTCTCAGGGCTCCAAAGAGAAGCAGCTGCTTTTCTTCTGTTCTTTCATACTGACATTTCCTTCCCTCCCTCCTGCCTTCCCATCCTCCCTGCCTTGCTTTCTCTTCCTTCTCTTCTTTCTCTTTCCACACAGATAATTGAAAAACTGTCATTCTGGAATTCCTTTGTCCCTGCAAAAGGCACTGAATAGTGATTCCAAAATAGCCCAGCCTTTTCTTTTAATCCATAATTCATCATCTTAAATTGTTGTTCACTCACTGCAACCCTGAACAAAATGTCACAGATGCAGCATAAAGAAAAGAAATCAAGCAAATGAAAAGGGGACAAAAGAAAAAGCGGCAAACCCCAAGGGTATCTGCAAAGAGAAATAATTTAATACAAAAGGCTCTTCAGCTCTCATATAGGAAACCTGACTTGTGCCATGTGTGTCACCATGTATTAGGGGAACGCAGGACCGGTCTTATCCCGAGATGTGCTGTAGAGCGACTTATTGGGTGGAATAAAATGGAGACAGGACAGAGGAAGATGCTAGAAAATAACTTTCTCCACCACCTGTACCTTCACAAGGAAGACTGCAGTGAGCAGCCAGGCCTGGCTCTGACAAGACTTTCTCCATCCCATAGCCGGCCCTCACCCGCCTGGGATTTGCTCCAGCTGACACCAGGAGCTGGCACTGACTGCGCCTGTTGGCTCTGCTCTGATCCCTGTGAAATGCTGTAGCAGCCATGGAAATGCTGCAAAGTGGGATAGGAACAAATGGGGGGGTTGGTAGTGTCTTCAGGCCTCTGAGACCTGCACCCAGAACAAAACTCACCAAGCCTGCCCAACATGTGGAGTGTCTCGCAGCGCTACGCACGCCGACCTGAATGTCACATTAATGTGGGATTTCTTGAGAATGCCTTCATCTGCAAGGAATCCAGAGAGACAGTCTCGTGGCTTGCAACCTGTCTTCAGCTCTAAGCACATCAAGCTCTGGCAGCGGGCACCCGGAATTGGCTCCCCTCCGTACCCTGTGAAGTGCCACCAGCTTCAGGAGCAGGGGCAGTTTGGGCAGGGTTGAGAGAGGAGCCAGGTAGAAAGCCAGTCAGGCAAGAAAGGATCCCGAGAGCTGGCATAATTGACTTCATACGTACAAGTCTTCCTGCTCCTGCTCCCATTGATGTCAGCGGGGAATTTGACTAGGACCTTGAGGGGAAACAGGATCAGGCTTACATTTGGGAAGAGCAGATCAAAAACGGGGACAAACCACTTGCACATGTGATTGCACTGTCATTTGTATCGCGTTTGTTTTCCTGAGATGCCCATGCAAGGATGTTGGAGAAATCAGATTAAAAGAGAAGATGTTAAGGTCCCCCTGACAAGAGAAATGGAATGGAGGAAGCCATGGGGTTAGTAAATGCAGTTATTATCCATTCATCCCACTTATCCCCTTAGGCTTGTGGCATTCACATTAGAGCCGTCCTTTATATACACTGGTTTAAGTTAGTCTTGATGTTCCAAATGTCAGCAAAAAAAAAAAAAAAATTATGATAAGCATATTCAAAGCCTTTTGAAAGCTTGCTCAGCTGTGAGAAAGAGGGGTTAAGTCCTTGATCCAGCAAGGTGTTTAAACATATGTCCTTATTTTAAGCGTGTGAGTGGTCCCATTGATTTACATTTAAGAATTTGGCCTCTGGCTCAGCAACGCAGTTACACACGCACTTCGCTTTTGGCGTGTGTAGTCCTGTGACTTTCCTGAGGAGACTCACATGCTTGGCTGGCTCGGGGCTGAGGGAGAGTCTTCAAGAGGTGGACGGCATTGCAGCATGGCCAGGGTTAGAGGGAAAAACGTCCCAGACCCATGTCTCTGGCTCGGTCACTGCCTCTCTCCTGACTATTTCAATCTGTTCAACTGCTTGAAGCTTTGGGATAAGCCGTAGCAGTGAGAGAGTTTCTCGGGAAAAAGCCCAAACTTTCACTCAGCGTTTTGGCACTTACAGTTCTGGCCTTCGCCAGACATGGAAAAGAAAAGATGGAGCCAAAAAGTTCAGAAAAAGATACTATAAAAGTTTGGTTTTAATCAGGGAGAGGAGTTTCGGAAAGCAGAGAGGAAACAACAATTTGGGTCTAATTCTGCTCCTTCTGGCAAAATACCACCTCCCCTGCATGAGATCATTAGCGTGGCTTTTCTCCAAGCTGATAACAGAAGTGCCTGGCTTGTCCGCCTTGCTCACATGCTCAGATAAACCCGTTGCCAGTTTTGGGTCTAAAAGGGATTTCTGCTGTGCCGACTTGGTTTCACCCTCCTCTGCAGGGAGAGGCACGGGCTGCTCCCCCCAACTGCTTGGGACGGACTGCCAGCCTTCCTCCTGCGGCCTTCGGTGGGAAGAGTGTTCGGCATTTTACTGCGAGACTTGAGCTTATAATGAGACATTGGGAAGTATGGTGGGGCAGGGTGGACCACTCTTCTGCCCTGGGTCCCACCCCACATTTCCGGCAGTGCTGGGTCCTGGGCTCAGCAGTGGATCGTGGGGAGGGAGACCCCTTACAAGCAGTAGCTGCTGGTGTGTGGGCAGGTGAATATTACCCCAGGAAGGGGGTAAGGGGGATACGTACACAGCGTATGGTTTGCCGATCCATGTTGAGGGCTGGGATATCCTCTGACTCACTGCCAGCGCCCAACCTCAGCTCTGCGCTCAAAGCAGAACGAAGCCTCTGTGCCGGGCATGCACCGAAGCTTGGGCTGGAGCTGAGCGGCGCAGGCAGCTTGAGCAAACCGCACGGAGAAGTATCTGAGCACGCTGGGACGCTAGAATGCTGGGGAAAGGATGATGGAGTTGTCTGGGATTCCAGCTCCTTGGGCCTGGCCCAAGACTTTACACTTTGTTTATACAATAGTAATCCCGAGCACTTCATGTGATAGATCCCCGGTGATACATTTCAGGGGAGTTACACTGATTTACACTGCTCGAGGCCTTGGCCTATATTTTCCAAAGGATTTTCCAAAATTTCCTAATGAAAAATACCAGAGTGGTCTAATCAGCAGAGGGTTAGGTTACTGCAGGCCGCGGGCCAGGGAACACGGGGAGCCCCTCTCCCCAGTCTCCCCTGGGGAAGCCCCGGATGCGATATCTTCCAGCCTGCCAAGGAGTGTGGGGTGAGGTCTGTAGGCATTGGGACACCAGGTGTTTATCTGCTGTCTCTCACCCCCTCTCAGGGCATGAGAGCTAGAAGTCTTGACGCTGATTAACTCCTTCAGCCCCAAACAGCACCCAGAGAGAGTCTCTTCCCTTTGCCTACGTTCAGATTGGGGAGCGGCAGAAATGAGCTGACAGCGCTTTGGAGCCTGCAGAATCCCATTTCCCAAGTAAGACAAAATAACGGTTGGGTCTTGACTTGTTCTGC